>NC_056739.1:1868726556-1868985897 GCF_019279795.1 Protopterus annectens
TGATCCTAAGTCACTATACTTAATGTCTGTAATTTATTACAGGTGTACCCCATGTATATGTACCTTTCCCTGAAGCTGTTCAAATATATACCTGAGTGTATCAGAGGCCTGGCAGAGGCAGAAACACACAGGCATTACAGCTTGTCTGCTGTTACACAGTCTGCAAATAGCTTTGGAATGAGTCCCACAAGCATACCCTTATGTAGGAGTACAACACAGAAATATCAAAGGATGTAGCCATGTACTGTTAGCAATCAACTGTGACAATCCCACTGTTCCAGTGCAGAAAAGACTGGTGTGGTGCACAGACAAAGAATAATAGGCCAACCTCTGGCTACCATCTGGATATGTCCACAAGTGGGAGCTACGCAGACAGACTACTTGCCTTGTTAGACTAACAGATACACAGCAACCCTGTATGTTCAGCAAGATAAACATCACACAATAATATATAATGCTCTCTGTACTTCTGCACCCCTACCCAAAAGAACAATATACCTGTGTATTCAGGCTCTACCAAGGATGTAGGTAGGCATACTCAGTACTGAAATGTGTCCAGTTGTCTTGAGCAGGCCATGCTAATGTCAACACAAATAAACAACAAACTGTTCAGAAGTGAGGTAATTAATATTTACAGTATAGTAGTTCACAAACAGTTCATGTGTCAGAGGAACACATTCAATAACTACTTTTGTATGGCAGTTAATTGTATAACTAGAAAAGAAAGTACATACTCCCATGTATCTTGTGTAAGCATGTGGAGGGGTGATTATAAGTCTACAGTGACAAGTGTGTACTAGAAGCAGCAACATTCAGGTTTGAATAAACCATGCAAATCACTGCCTACAACACTAGCTTCAGAGATAAGAAGTATACCAACCTTCTGACTGACACAATGGTATCCACAGCAAACAAGCATGGGCCCCACTTTGGAAAGCTGAAAGGGCTACGCCTACCTAACCTAGCATTTTATAGCAGTGGGCTGCTATGACAGTGAGTAGTGCAATTACCACACAGCAGGCTGCATACAATTACTGAATGGTGAGCACCAAATGGTGCAGAGGCCATCACATGCACATGTGCAGATACCTAGAAAAGCAGGCTGTACTCGCTGTCTACACATGCAATAATCTCATTGCAGCAAGAGAGAGAGAGAGCGAGAGAGAGAGAGTGAGATAGATTGAGATAGAGACAGAGACACAGACAAACAGACAGAGAAACACAGAAAAATAAAGAGTAACAGACAGAGAAAAGAAAAAGGAAAAAAAAAACATAACCTTTAAAAACAAACGGAATACAGCAATACAAAGAAAAGGTATGTAACTCATATGTATTTGCTGGCATGTAGTAGATGTTTATGAAGAGTACTCTACATGCTGTGAATCATCCATATGTGGCAGTAGTACATATCTCTATGTATCTCTACATGTGCATAGGGCAAGGGACATACTGCAACTGTTTGTGAAGGGTGTACATATATACATTGTTGAAGGTTGTTATGTGCATATGTCTATGTAGGTTGTAGTGTGTGGAAAAGACAATAGCATGCAGTTCTGGTATATGACATGTGGTGGTTAAACGCTGTGGGTATGCTCTGTCATTTATGCAGTGTTGTAGCCAGTGAGGCCTGCTAAAGCTATATGGGCTGAGGACACCTTCAATGCAGTCTGCACAATACTGTGCAATATTATTACATAACTGTATATCTCACAACTGTCGCATAAGTGCTATTCCCACCATGAACAGTGGACTGTATATGTGCCTATATGTACATCTATATGTACAGCAATGGATGTTTATATGTATGTGTGTGTGTGTGTGTGTGTGTGTGTGTGTGTGTGTGTGTGTGTGTGTGTGTGTGTGTGTGTATATATATATATATATATATATATATATATATATATATATATATATATATATATATAGAAATGTAGATATATATAGATATATATAAATATATATAGATGTAATATAGATATAATATAGCTATATATATAGATATGCAGATATATATATAGATAGAGAGAGAGAGACATGGGGCATACATACAGCGACAGGTGCCTGGCGACCAAGGTATGGACTGAAGCTCAATGTTGACACTGCAGTGCCATCCCTTCTTGCCAGAACACTGTACCCATTAACTACCACATAGGTGGTAGTCTACCTAACACCGAAGGTGTGATAAGGGAACATGGAACACAGGTGGACATTAGCCACCCCTTTGATAATCACATTGCCACACTGGTCATGTACTCTGTCTATGTGGTACACGTCATCACAAAAGATGTGTCATCTAGGGAAATATAGGTCAGTGTTCCCCTCTACTTATCACATTTAAAACCCATTAGAGAGTACAATGCCAACTACAGCAACTGGAAAGGCCACAGAGATACCTCACAAAGTGTAATACCAGCCTCAAACAGATGCCCTATGCAGACCGACTCACAAAACCACAGCTACACTGTGTTGCATACCGCCTACCCAGAGGTGACCTCTGCCTAACATACTGAGCTATATCACACCCATAGCTGTTGGACATCCTCCATGTAAACATATTACAATCCCTCCCAGATACACGCTTTAGGGCCCTACACCTTGTCAGTTCACTAAACAGCACATGCTGGAGGGATAGAGTCCTAACTCAGAGACATGCCATGCTCTGGAACAAACCACCTATCAATAGTAAACAAAGCTCCTCATTAGCAGTTGTCATACATACTCCTGATGATTGTTTGGGAGATAGGAAATACACCCCGGGAATCACCTCTGTGGCTCTGGTTGACAGGGGCAAGTGAAATTAAATTACATGTGTGTCAAAGGCCAGGGTAGCATATGGCTAGGCTGCTCTAGGTCCTAGGGCCAATAGTGTATTATCTACCCATGACACGAAGCACACACACATGTACTTAGTGCAACAATTGCTATGTGAGGTTGACTGAGTGTGATGGTGAATGTGTTGGTGAATGTGTGCAAGGTCTGTAAAGGTGTGATAGCTTAGTGTGACATTGTTTCTGTCATGGTAGTTTGTGTCCTAGCTGTGATCCCAGAAAAGATGTGTATGCTATTGCTAGGCAGAAAAAGTAGTATGGCATACGGTGTGACGTAGTCCAATGTTGTCGACTGTGGTGTCCCATTGTAGGCTAAAGCAATACATGTATGCTTACTGAGTGGTATTGCTGGTGAATCCAACTTCCATATGAACTGTAGTACTACCTGAAGCTGTAGGCCTAAACAGTACAGTATGGTGTATGTTCACATTGCTTGGAAACACTGTTTTGTGTCATCCCTGTAGTCCTCACAGATTACATACCTCAGGCATAAGGTTTTGTAAGTAGTGACACACAGTACTGTATGGTACACAGGTAAAGCTCATTTGGGCTGGCATACATTTGTGCATTGTATGTATGGCTGATGTGTGTGTAATTATGCCTGCACCATGCCCTCAATCATATCTGTGTTACAGGGCATACTTGTGTATCTAGCAACATGTATAGTCTACTACAGCAGTATGCCACCTATATCAACAACTGTGCACATATGTTAGGCAGGGGTTTGGCATCAATGACTACTGTGGTATACTGGTAATACTGTAACTGTACTTTACATTCATTGCAATGGATGACATCATTCTCCATCCATTAGCTTGATATATACCTCCTGTGGCTAGGTGGTGCATTGTGTCACATACAGTGTGCCATGTACTGGTGTGTAGTCTTACATACTGGTTTCACTTTGTTGCTGTGCAGAACATGGTTTAATATATAAAATTTGCCAGGCACTGTCAGGTAGTTGTGGGCTGAGCAGTGATATGTGGTATTAAAAGTGTGTATCTACTGACAGCCAATAGGTTGCTATATATGGCATTTCATTGTTGTCTGTACTTTAGAATGTTAAGTGTGCCCCATGACTTGCTCACAATTATTGTTTTATTGTCTTCCAGGGACATGCCTCACAGTCGCAAACCTGCGTATTCCCCTGAAGAGGAGGAAATAATCCTAGATGCCCTAATACAGCATCACAACCTGTTGTTCTCCAGAACCAGGCAGGAACAGCATGGGCGCACTGCACTGTGTCAAGATGCTGTCCGTCAGGTGAATGATGTAGGCATGCATAACCGGACTTATGAGCAGGTACGCCATCACTGCAGTGATTTAATCAGACACGTCTGGCAGACAACAGCTTGCCACAGGTGATGGTGCAGCAACACATCCACCCCTCACCAGAGTGGAAGAGCTGCTCCTCAATGTGGTGGCTCCTGGCCAACTACTACAACAGACATGTGTCATCATAGAGGCCAGAGTCACCCAGCAAGTCGACTCAGAGCGTACAGGTAACATGGCATATCTGTAGACTACTGTTAGCTCGATTGTTAGAACATGCATTTATCAAATGTGTACTGTGTATTTAGAAGATGTGGAGCCTGGTGTTATGCAATACTGATAATTTGGTACATAATCTGTAACCCTGTGACTGTCACCTGTTGTACTACTGTAAAATTGCAAACTCACATCAGCAATGCCATAGTTGTTGACACTGACAAACTGTCTCATATTCTTGTAGGTCCCTCTGGTGTGATAGCAAGACAACAGGCCCATGCTGGTGAGTGTTCTACATTTAATCTAGCATATAACATGTGCATGTCATAGGAGAGTTGTAGGCCATATACACATGTAAAACACCTACACATAATGCATGCTCTGCATGTTCTCTGTGGGACTATGCACATCCCAGTAACATGAGTAGCTGCCTCAAACACATGCAATACACAGAGCATCCCAACCAATTGTGGTACACTGCAGTGGACATTGTATAGGCAGATTCATTACACATGCACACAACATACACCACTTTGTCATACTCAGTAAGTGTTAATATGATACACATGGCGTATGTAGACACCTGCTGTAAGGTCAGACACCAGTATCCCAAATGTCATCAACACAACACACATACTGTACCTGAGGGGTAGAGGCCTATCATGGGGTGGTGCGACACTCTTCAACACACACCACATTCATGTTAGGCAATGCTCCCTATTGAACACCTTACATACCCATGTAACAACTGCCTGTGAAATGGTTAATGTAGCCAAAGTGGTGCAGGTCAGGTACAGCAAGATAGTTGGCAGTGTGGCATACATTAGTGGCCTTGAGTGACCACATGATGCTGCCTGATGATGGCTGATGGTACTACACTATATCCAGTTACAGTAACTACAGTACTACACATAACATTCATTGCTATACACCTGACAGTTGTGTGCATCCAGCCATGGTATGTATACCTATGAGTGATGGTGCACAGGACATTAGAAAATATTTTATACTTGCACAGCAATGTTGTGTCCATGTACACATTGTGTTCCAGAGTGAGGCCAATCATTAAACAACACACATGCATCAAAGACATGTATACTGTTAACAACAAGGACTCTCTGCACTCACACTGCATGCTGTTGAGCAACACACATCCTGCATGCTGACATGTGTGAAACGACTCTTTGGCTTGTGATACTGTACTCCACCATCAACCACTAATGAGTATGTTCTGTATTGCTGTTGGTGTATGTGTGTGTGTGTGTGTGTGTGTGTGTGTGTGTGTGTGTGTGTGTGTGTGTGTGTGTGTGTGTGTGTGTGTGTTGACTGAGTAGTGTTCATGTGTGCATGTGTTCATGTGCGCATATGGTAATGTGTGCATGTGTGCATGTGTTCATGTGTGCATGTGTTCATGTGTGCATGTGTTCATGTGTTCATGTGTGCATGTGTTCATGTGTTCATGTGTGCATGTGTTCATGTGTGCATGTGTGCATGTGTGCATGTGTGCATGTGTTCATGTATTCATGTGTGCATGTGTGCATGTGTTCATGTGTGCATGTGTGCTAACATCATGTGCAGATTGTAAAGTGTGTTTCCTGTCTTCCTCTCACAGGTGCTGAGGTTGTGTTGGAAGAGTGCAGCAGGGAACCTGAAGTCACTGCCACAAATACTGGACATGATGATACATGTGTTGTGGCACAGGCAGGTTTGACAGGGTCTGTCGTTGGTTCACCAATCAACAGTACACAGCTTTCCACCCCATGTACTCCACCGTCAACCACTAATGAGTATGTTCTGTATTGCTGTTGGTGTGTGTGTGTGTGTGTGTGTGTGTGTGTGTGTGTGTGTGTCAACTTGACTGAGTAGTGTATTTGTGTGCATGTGTGCATGTGTTCATGTGTTCATGTGTGCATGTGTTCATGTGTTCATGTGTGCATGTGTGCATGTGTGCATGTGTTCATGTGTTGATGTGTTCATGTGTGCATGTGTGCTAACATCATGTACAGATTGTAAAGTGTGTTTCCTGTCTTCCTCTCACAGGTGCTGAGGTTGTGTTGGAAGAGTGCAGCAGGGAACTTGAAGTCACTGCCACAAATAGTGGACATGATGATACACGTGTTGTGGCACAGGCAGGTTTGACAGGGTTTGTCATTGGTCCGCCAATCGACAGTACACAGCTTTCCACCCCATCTATGTGCACATTCATACTGCCAATACATCCCTCAACACCAATGGCCTTAGCTGAGGGACAGCATACAGTAGGCATTGACCAGGATAGTGTGGTATTTATGGCACATGCATCCCCTCACAGCAGCCATACCCGGACTCCTGGAATGGTACCACATAGGCATATGTCCAGGGGTTCTCGTGGGAGCACTGCTGGTCATAATGTCCCTGGCAGACGTGCCCTCACAGGTCTTACAACCTCAGGTATGTTCCAGGCTGTAATGCAGGCAAAGGCACATATGGAACGGTACACCAGGCAGGGACTAAGGGTGCAGAGGGCCCATAATACCATTATCAATGACAGTATCTGTGACCTTGCCGGTGCCATCCGTAATTACACCGAGGTCATTGATAGACATTGGGGGGGGGACTAGATGTCCTCCGCAATGTCATGTCCATGTGCCAGGACAGTGCAGGACAGCTGAGACGTCGATGTGGACATATGCCAGCAACATCATCAGCTGGCAGTCGTCATGGACGACACACAAGTCACAGTCACTCCTGTAGTGGCAGTACCAGCTCCAGCAATGTTGGGGCTGGGCTGTCAATAGACCGTCCTAGATGACCACGTGCACATGGCTCTGGCCAGTCCCAGCAGGAACATGGGTCCAGTTGACATCCCTCTGCCTCTGATGATAGTACCCAGTCTGGCTTAGTACCCGCTACTGTCCGTGGCACCCCTGCCAGGCACAGGTACTGTGTCCATGGCCGGAGACAGTGATCTGTACAGCCTGGCAGGTACAGTCTGTGGCTGTCCCACAACCTCCCGTATTTGGCAGCCACCTGGTGGAACTGTGTGCATGCAGGCACACACATGTAAACCAAACACCTAGGGCTAACACATGCACACACATTACATCAACATTTACTCATGCTGTACTGTTGTCCCTCACACACGCACATACATGTCGATTGGATGGGTCATTGTCGGGCTCTGGCAAACCAACAACACACCCTGTGCATATGATGAAACTGTGCCACCTCCTGTCATCTGTAACATTGATGCAGGAACAGGCTAACATGGTGCTGATGCACAGGGTGACTTAATAGCAGTGTAGCAATGTTAGCATGTTGTCAACAGTAAAGTGTAATGATATCCTTGTAGGTATATCTGAGCAGGCATGATGCATTAAAGCTATGATTATCAATGTAGTATTGTTTACACTAGTGTTAATTCCAAAAATGTATTGTCCACCCATGTGCCACTTGGCTGATGTGTGTGATTCTGGCAGCAAGTGTTGGTGAGTGAACAGTATGTGTGTGATGTGTGTAGTACAGATTTGCAGGTGTACATTTATGAACATGGTGGAGGTGCACTGTCTGCATGTATGTGCATAGTGGACACATGGGAAGGGTGACATGCCCTGCATTACACAGTGTTAACACTTCATATTTTGTATTGGTGGCCAGTATACATTTTACTACACATATGTTTCAACTTGGGTACACATGTGAGTATGACATGGTTTGACAGTATGCTGTGGGTGATACTGTTAATATCGGTCATTGGTTTGCATTCTGGTAGTATACATAACCTCAACAGCCTGACTTTAACCAATCGTTAGATGATGTCTTGACAACTGACACACAGATGTAGGATACACAGTAGTATTTGAATCCTTCGGTACTATACTATACCAATAACCAGTGGTATTGACCGCCACCCATTCCTATGACCACTCCTGTTTGGTATATAGCCATCTTAGGTACAAGCAAACACACTAGGGATATGTCCGTCCACATCTGGTAATGCATACAGTGGCCTACAATGCATTCTCCGGATGAGACACTTATCCTCCACAAGGGTATCATACAGACAGATACCTGTTGACCAACCCATGCTGTAAAGCTATAAGACAAATATAGCATAGTCATCCACATTTACTAAACATAGTATCGTGACAGTAACACATAGGTAGTAGCCCACAACATGTAGAAGGGGTACCGATGTGTACATACAGCCACATGTTATGTAATCTGTCCTTTGGTATTCACATTTTCAAAGGTATTCTGAAGTCCCTTGATGTATCACATAAGCAATAAGGGGTTTGTATGCATATCCACAAAGTTGTTGTACACCTATAATGAATGCCCATTATTGACAGACTTTGTTGTGTTTGAACATGTCTGAAATATACCCCAGGCATGAACCCTCACTCACACTATTCTATAGAAACTGTCATGGGTGTGGGTGACACAGATAACCTAGGCCACAGATCACTACAGTGGCTGGCCTTGTCACAAACATACATATTTGACCTAAGGTCTGAGAAGCAGCAGCACAAACTGTCAATGGTAACAGATGTATTCATGTAGAAAGCAGGCTTCAAACCTATGAACTAATTGAGGTCACATGTACATATATATATTTGCCACACAGATACCTGAAGTGTGCAATGCACATACTGTTGTTTTACTGATATGTCATACAGTAGTAAAAGCAAAACCCACAACACATTGACCAACAGTGTCACACACACACTCAGCAATTGCAGGATTCAAACCCCTACCTAACTAAGTTATGATACTAGAAAGATACGCATTAACACGGCGCGCTATATGCTGTATTGGGGGTTTTGATTTCCACTGCTGTATTTGTGGGATATTGATATCATCAGACATGCCAAAGAGGAATTTACCTATTTTAATGTTTTTTCCTAGTCTCCATAAAGGACACTCTTTTCAAAGGAAATCACACACACGCAGCAATTGCAGGATTCAAACCCCTACCTAACTATGCTCTGATACTAAAGAGCTACGCATTAACATGGCACGCTATATGCTTGATTAGGAGTTTGCCTTTCCACTGCTGTATTTGTGGGATACTGACATCATCAGACTTGCCAAAGAGGAATTTACCTCTTTTAATGTGTTTTCCTAGTCTCCAAAAAGGGCACTTCTCTCAAAGGAAACCATACACCCACACCCTCAGCAATTGCAGGATCTAACTATGTTATGATACTAGAGAGATATGCATTAACACAATGCACTACATGCTTTAATGGGAGTTTACCTTTCCACTGCTGTATTTGTGGCATACTGACATCATCAGACTTGCCAAAGAGGAATTTATCTCTTTTAATGTGTTTTCCTAGTCTCCAAAATGGGCATTCCTCTCAAAAGAAATCACACACACACACACACACACACACACACACACACACACACACACACACACACACACACACACACACACACACATATATATACCCACCCCCAACACACACAGTCAGCAACTGCAGGCTTTAAACCCCTACCTAACTATGTTATGATATTAGAGAGCTACGCATTAACACAACACGCTATATGCTTTACTGGGAGTTTTCCTTTCCACTGCTGTATTTGTGGGATACTGACATTATCAGACTTGCCAAAGAGGAATTTACCTCTTTTAATGTGTTTTTCTAGTCTCCAAAAAGGGCATGCCTCTCAAAGGAAATCACACACACACTCAGCAATTGCAGGATTCACACCCCTACCTATGTTATGACACTAGAGAGATACGCATTAACACGACATTCTATATGCTTTGACTGTTTTTTTTTCTCCTGCTATATTTGTAGGATGCTGACATCATCAGACTGGACATGGTAATGTGTGTGCACTTTGTTTTATGCAATCCCAGGACTGAACCATGTGGGACAGCAGGTGTTAACAGCTTGAACAGGACTCCACAATTCTTAGCTTGTGTGATCTATCTGTAGACCAATTGCCAATCTATCATATGATAATACATATTTATGCACAGATTGTTGATTTTGTGGATACGACATGTGTCTGGGATGTTGGAAAAAGGCTATTCAAAGTCTATGTGGGATGTGTGTAGCTCCTTTCAGTGATGTATGTCCTGGGTGGCTGCCTTGCAAACAGTCTAGCAGGTTTGGGAACCATGATCTGCCCATGAACAAACCAAAGTTGGTAGGGTTGTGTGTTTGTCGGCTTCCAATAGCTCTGTTTATGACTTCAATCATGATGGACTCTATGGCCTTGCAGATCAGACTTCATAGGCTTATAGGACTATAGTTCCCATGGTCTGTTGTGCACCAACACTTGTGGGGTGTGCCATATGTTGCTGTAACCCATTCAACAGTTTCATATCCTGTAGAGAGGGTGAGGCTCAACAGACTGTTCAGGTGCAGGGTCTGTTTGTTCTGCAGTTCACTTATGACACATATAGAGAAACAATGTAATCCAATTGATGTCATGTTTTCAGCTTTGGAAGGAGCTGTTTACCCATTCTACATGTGATATCTCCTGGTATGATAATAGGGCCTTTTGTCAGTGGGAGGTGGGTATGTATGTATGGGCCTGTCTGACAGGATGTTGGCATTGTCAGTTATGTACAGTTGGCCCTGACTCAGGACATATATGAATGTACATTGCTATTTATGACATTGCTGAAGAAAGTGTCATGGTTCTGTCTGGACTCCTTTGCAGATAATCTTTCCAAAACACCGACAAACGTAAGCAATAAACCCCTGTTATACTCTTTTACACACTTAACACCCTACTGATCCTTTTTGATCAGTCAAAAGAGTATTTCATCATAATATCCTGACATGTCCAAAGGTCAGTTTTGTGTGTTCTCTCCAGTCCAGCTGGTGAATATGGGAATTTTGAGGCAATGTTACAACTGCCTTATGTACACAGACAACCCTCTCCTCCTCCCAACAAACTCAGATATATGTGAGAGATGCAACTATATAGACAAACAGGAGGCTGAGCTCTCTCGACCCATGACTAGCACAGTCTATCAGGTGGTGAAGATAACCACACACACCACAAATCCAGTCTCACATAGACCTATAGCAACAGCAAACAAAACACATTACCACACAAAAACATACTCGGAGGCTCTAAATAAAAATCTGCCAAAGCAGCAGAGACCTCGAAAGCAGACACCCAAACAACTGCTTCCCCACAACAATACCCACATATCACATAGTTCACAAAGTCAGTGTGCCACACAATCACTGCCCTTAAGGCTAAACAACACAACTAATACACTTGTAATAGGTGAATCTATTGTCAGACACACTGACGTCCCACTCACCAGGCTGAACAAGGATAAGGTCACTTTGAGCTGTCTGTCAGGTGCCAGGATCCGCCACATAACACATGCACTCAGGTCACTCCAAAGCAAGTACAAATATGGCTCCGTCATTGTCCATGCTGGTGTGAATGACCTCAGACCTTTCTCCCTGGACTACATGAAAAGAGACATAGAGGAGCTCTCTGATCATGTAGCCCAGGCCGGTATGACCCTGACCTTGTGTAGCATCTTACCCTCACCAAGAATGATGCCACAGTATAAAGACAAAATGATAAATTTTAACAGTTGGCTAACGTATTGGTGTCATTCAAAGGGGATCCAGTGTCTGTCAGCCAGGGATGACATGCTTGACATGCCACGTTGCTTCTCTAGGGACGGCTTGCACCTGTCACCCCTGGGTTTTTGAATACTGGCTAAGGCTCTTGCCACCCCCATAGTGCTTTTTTTAGGCAAGGCTCAAATGACAAACCCACCTCTATAGAAAATACAAGGTAAAAGAAACTAAGGGTAATGCTGCTCAACGCCAGAAGTCTAAACCTCAAAATGCATGCACTCAAGGCTCTCCTCAGTATGGAGAATATCGATATCTGTGCAGTAACAGACATCTGGTTCAAGGCTCCCGAAAGCACCCCAGCACTACCAGGTTATACTTCATACCGTGCTTTTCGGCCACAAAACTCGGACCGACCAACAAAAATAGGGGGAGTATCCATATGTATCACAGACACACACACCTTCAGGTTAGTAGCACTGCATGAAGCATCAGAGACCATACATGTGCAACTAACAGTGGGCAACACTGCCTTTCAGTTTGTAGCCTGCTACAGACCACCCTCCCAAACTCAGGAACTGCACTTGGCTTTCCTGAGAACACTGGATAATATGAAGGTCAAACACCATTATATTTGGTGACTTCAACTACCCAAACATTGACTGGGAATACTACTCAAGCCCCAACACCTTCGCCCAGTGGTTGCTAGAATTTATAAACTCAAATGCTATAGCACAACTGGTCACCACCCCCACAAGAGGGGAAAATATATTGGACCTGGTCATCACCAACATGGGGACTCTGTGTTCCACACCAGAGGTATACCCTTCATTTTTAAGGTCAGACCATACATTTATCTCACTGGACATCCATATCCCATCACCACCCCCATCCAAGGTAATCTTGGTGAAGAACTTCTCAAAAGCAAACGTCACACTTCTCAAAACTGAGGTGGTATCCTTCAAAGACCCTGCGACAGTGGTAAATACGGCTCAAACCACAGAATCCTTTACAAACGCATTCTATGGACACCTACTGGAATGCATGGATCGTGCTATCCCAAATAAAAACAAGACTCACTCCTCCAAAGGCAGGGGATCTGTCTGGTGGATCCTGGCCATAAATAAGCTATACAACAAAAGGAGGAGGCTACTACATGATAGAGCACAATCCCAAAAAGGGAAGGCATCTCTGATCAGTACTAGCAAGAAGCTACGATCACTCATGAATTCATCTAAGGCCAGCTTTGAAAGGAAAATTGCACCAGACACTAAGGACAATCACAAGGCCTTCTTTAGTTATGTCAGGAACCTGGGTGGCAACTCCAAGATATGCTGTGAGTTAGTGCACAATGACAAAAAATACACTGAACCCACAGACATTGCCATCATCCTGGCAGACAGGTTCAGTACAAATGTCTCCCCCCCATACCCACTAAAGATCAATGTCCATCCCAACAGAGTGTAGCCTCCCTGACATCACAGATGAACAGGTGAGAGCTGCTCTCTCCAAAGCAGAAAACACAGCATCAATGGGACCGGACGGTGTCCCGGCCTGCATCTTACACGAGCTTCATGAACTTAACTCTCACATAAAGTCACTGTTCAATATCAGACTTACTACAGGATATGTACCCAAGGAATGGCGTACAGCAACAGTGGTCCCGCTCCACAGAGGTGGTGCCACAATGGACCCCAGACACTATCGCCCTATAAGCCTAACTAGCCTGGTCTGCAAAGCTATGGAGCATATCAACATGGAACTCATAAACAAAGACATAAGGAACCTACAAATACTGGATCCTACCCAATTCGGCTTTGTTGAGGGCAGATCTTGCCTCTTGAACCCGGTCTACTTCTTTAAACAGCTACCAGGTCCATAGATGTAGGAAAGGTAGTCCACACAGCCTACCTGGACCTCGCAAAACCCTTCGACACAATACCCCACTCGGGCATCATAAATAAGCTCACCAGCTTAGATATCAACACATATGTCACAAGATGAATTGCAAACTGGATCAGGGATAGCACCCACATGGTCAGAATTGCAGGTGCCATGTCTGACTCTACACCAGTTACAAGTGGCGTCCCACAAGGCTCAGTCCTGGGACCTCTCTTGTTCAGTATATATTTCTCTGATGTACAGGCTAACACAGGAAGACTATGGCTGACCAAGTTCGCAGATGACTGCAAACTGGGTGCCATAATCGACTCTCCAGCTGGCACAAGCATCCTCCAAAAGAGTCTCACAGAGATGGATAACTGGTGCCAGAGCCATGGCTTAAAGCTAAATGCCATTAAATGCATAGTCATCCCCTTTGGGAATAACAAAGTGCCCACACATTACCACATAGGTGGTAATCCATTAAGTACGGAGGACGTTATTAGGGATTTGGGGACCCGAGTAGATAGTAATCTCGCCTTTGACAATCATGTTGCCAAAGTGGTTAGACAGACATTCTATATAGCGCACCTTATCCCAAAAGGTTTCACATCTAGATCAAGAGAGGTCATTGTGCCTCTATACTCATCGGGCCCATGATTGGATACAATGCCCCATTTGGGATGTAACTTACCCGACACCTGCAGCAACTGTAATGGCCAAAAAAGTACCTCACCAAGTGGATCTACGGACTCACACAGATGCCCTGCACAGTTTGGCTAAAGTAACTCCAGCTCTACTCAGATGCTTACCGCCTACTCGTATGCGATCTTTGCCTGATGTATAAAGCCATGTCCAACCCAGAATTAATGGACATGCTCCACCTCAGGATATCCGAATCCCTTAGAGCTACACGCTCCAGGGACTTAAACCTCAGCACAGAAATTAATAGGACATGCTGGAGGGACAGATTCATATCGCAGAGGCTCCCCTCACTCAGGAATGAAATCCCAGTCCCGCTTAGGCAGAGCCCCTCACTAACCCTCTACAGGAGAAATCTTGACAAGTGGATGGGTAATCGTATGTTTACCCCTGGGATCTCTTCTGGGTCCCAGCTAGACAGAGGCACAATAAACTAACCATAAAAGGGCTATCTTGTGTGACCTACTATTCACAGGCACAGTCTACTAATCTAACAGGGTGGCGAAAGCCAAACACACTCTGGCTAGGCTTATAAATGCTCTAGGGCAGATAGCCTAGTATCAACCTATGAACCTATGATAATGTTTGGAGTGCACATTGTTTATTGATGATACTGATTGCAGGTTTTTTATCTTCTTTGCTTTCCCACTTTCTATGAACAACCTTAGTATCTGTAGTACATATTTGATTATGATATGGTTCCAATATATTATTTATGTGTCTGTTGTCATATAACTTTGTGCACAAGGCAGATTGGTGAATAGTGAGAGGTTCCTGGGATAATACATGCAACTGCCGGATATGTGTGGCCCAGTGCTGTACTCAGACATGGCCTAAGTGTGTGAGCATGCCCAGTATTTATTCAAGTGTGTGAGCATGCCCAGTGTGACCTTTCAGTATGTTGCTGTCTGAAGTCCACTACATTTGTTAATGTGTGGGAACATGCCCAATATTAGCATTTGTACTATACATGTGTTGAAAATCAGGTTATATTTTTACTGCAGGGCTCACCTTTGTGTCATAACTCGACAGGGATTATGCTGTGCCTGCAGGGTTTCCATGAGATACTTTGCATAGACTTATCAACATTTCCTCATACAGGCTGACCAGTGAAATGCTGTCATGGTTTAGTGGTTCAGTACTATGACTATAGTGCACAATATTCTGGGTTTAAGGCCTGTCACTGCTTTATATTTTCATACTGGGCAAACCAGACTGCTTAAGGACCAGTAGAGCAAATATGAGCATGTTTACCTGCTTTTGCTCAACTATGCCCAACTTTGACCAAGCTTGCCCAACATTGCTCAACATTAACCAACATTGCTGAACGTTACCCAATATTGCTCAACATTGACCAAAGTTATGCTAGGTAGTGTGTGCAATTTTGTTTACATATACTAAATAGTGGTAAAAGCTGTTTAGCACTGCTTTATATTGCTTAACACATGGCAATCATGCCTCAGGTGGTGCTGCAGGGCTGCCTATGTCGGATGCACATACTACACTCCCTATGCATGTTTGAAAACAGGTAGTGTCAAGTTAGGTATCCCTTTTACTATATGTGCAAGTCAGAGAGAGGTATCATTTCCAGGGTTCCTACTGAGCCAGTGCATGTGCTATGCGTTGCCTCTTTGCCAAGGCCAAAGCATACTGGGCACACCTCCTTCTGCCTACTGGGACAGGCTCAGATTGTTCCTCCTCCGAGTCACACTCTGCCTGTGATGGCCTTGGCAATGGTGGGGGGCTGTTTGGCCCGGGCCTATGCTGCTCCTGCTGCAGCTGTTTTCGCAGGATCATATTATGTAGCATAGCACATACCATGACAATTTGGCTACATGTAGTTGGTGAGTACTGCAAGGCTCCACCAGATGTGTCCAGGCACCGGAACCATGACTTGAGCAGCCCAAACACACGCTCGATTACATTTCGTGTTTGTGCGTGTGCCTCATTATGGCATTCCTGTTCAGGTGTGTGTGCATTTCTGATGGGTGTCATCAGCCACGGCTCCAGTACATAGCCAGCATCCCCGACTAGGTGACCATGAGGGATGTCCCCACTGGGAAATGTCTTGTACAGCTGTGTCAGATGCCAGATATGGAAATCATGGTAGCTTCCAGGGCAGCCAGCACACACATTCAGTATTATGCCCTGGGCATTACACATGACCTGGCTGTTGATGGAGGGGAAGCCCTTGCGGTTAAAGTAGACCCTACCCCACTCACCAGCTGGTGCTTTGATGCATATGTGCATGCAGTCTATTGCACCCACTACCTCAGGGTATTCCACTATTTGCTGGAAGAGACGCATATTGCTGGCCAATACCTCACAGGAATTGGGGAAATATACATGATCATGACATGTGCTTATAAGGCATCCAGGAACTGGTGCAGTACCCTGGATGCTGATGCCTGTGATATCCCCATCATATCACCAGATGGTCTCTGGAAGGTACCTGTTGCTAATATTCTTAGGCCAACACATACCTTGGTTTCCACTGGGATGAGTTCCCCTCTGTTGGTTCTGTGTGTGAGGCGTGGCCTGCACAGCTCAACAATTTGCTGCATGAGGTCTCTGTCCACTCTATAGTGCTCCACTATCTCCAGCTCATGTAGCCCCTGATAGGTTACCCTGGGCCTGTACACTCTTCTCCGTCTCCTCACTGTGGGTTGTCCAGCAGCAATCACATTGTCACCACCCTCAGCATGTTGCATATGTTGCCTTATAACAGCAATGGTAGCCCCTAACATTTTTTGTCTCAGTAAAGCTTTTTAAGTTTTCACTTCTCTTAGTTTACTCAGTGTTGCAGTGTCTCTGAGGTAAACATGGTGGAAAGTTGTTTGCAGAGTTTTAAGTGCTGGGCTGGGCTAGTGTACTGCCTGTGTAATTGCCTAATTCTGATTGTTTTCACCTGCTAGCACTGGTAGTTCTCCCTGGTTAACTTTGTACTATTTGTTGTGCTTTCTTTTCCCTTTCTGTTTCCTCAGGGGGGCGGCACCACACACACAACTGCAAACACGTGCACACCAGCTCACACGCATGCACACATGCTTACAAAGACTAAAACTTGCTTATTCTTGCTAAAACGCGTGCACACAGGTGCATACGCGCTTACACACATTTCAACAATCTTAGACATGCTTACTCCGGCTTAAATGTGTGCACACAGGCATACACGCACGCACACAGTCTTACTCAGATATACAGGTGCGCACCCATGCGCAAACATGTTGTAAGCACTTCAACAAGAAACTTTAGTGTTATCCATGGCATACACCTTCAATTTCTTGCCTTTAGCTAGGGTACCTGTTGACACACCTCTTCCAGTGATGAGTAACTGACAGCAAACACATGCCACTCTGCTCCAATGAGCTTAACTTCTTTCATTCATACCCCCCTCGTGATGTCACCTATCTTCTACTCTGATGCTCCCCTTATCCTACTCCTACACTCCACTGACTGTGCTCATTTGCTATGTAAACTTGGGATTCACTATCCTTACTCTCATTTGCATAGGATTGCCTACTAATGCTTGGTTACATCTTTTAGACTGAGCTTCCCCCTTTAGCAACCTCTACTCGGTAGCCATGTTGTCTTCAACCTGCCATTCCCTTGCATTGTAAATTAAGAATTACAATAAAATCCATATTTGTGGATTTTAATTATTGGTTTTCTGGTTTTTAGAGCGCAGCATGTTTGTGTGGCACTGCGCAACGCTTAAACTTCGGAGATCGGGATAAAAAAAATATTTTCTTTTTATTTTGCAATGGGGGAACATTGCCAATGGCCGTATTTTTGGCCATTGGCATGCTTCCTCAACTGGATGCATCCTTTTTTGGAGCTGTCATGGCTCTGTTTTGCTATTTGCAGAATGGTACTCAGTTGTCAACGGAGTACATTTCTGCAAATAACACTACTCTTACTTGCACAGGTTCGGGTTTCCTGGATCTCAAATTGACCTCATTTGCATAGCTTTCACCAGGAATTGAGATAATTTGCATATCCTAGCCCTGTCCATGTAAGAGTCATTTTAGGAGCTCTCTTGCACGCCCCTACTGGCTGTTCCTGGATTGCTCGGCGGACATGTTGGCTGCATGGAGTCTTACTCTACTCTTAGACTCCATGCAAGCCTTCATGAATCCGGCCCATAAACCTTTTTTTGGTTTACATTTCTTCATGCCTATGCTACACCTGCACCACTTCATGAATTACTATATACCTTCATTTGCATGCTACACTGCTGTGCATGGGGTAATTAACATACATGCACCAGGAGCTTTGCAGCTCTAGCGTACGCTGGTAGTACATGTGGAAACAGCTCTTACCTGAATTGCTCGGCGGTCATATTTGGTGTTAGAACACCGACGCTACTCCGGTGCCTGGTGCAAGCTTCATGAATCCTGGGGTATATCTATATATATATATATATATATATATATATATATATATATATATATATATATATATATATATATATATATATATATATATATATATATATATATATAGATACACACCCCGGGATTCATGAAACTCGGTGCAAGGATGGTTTTAGTCTTGCGCTGAGAGTCCTCCTTACAGATGGTGCAGCAGCGTCATATGAATATTTATGAGGGCATGCTGCCACACCCTCGACATGCACAGGAAACGTGTACGAGTGCAGGGGGCATGTGTATTGCTCTACGGAGGCTTAAACATGCCACCACAGCTGCACAACCTACAATGCATACTATTAGAGCTTGCCATTGTTGATCTGCTAAGTCTACTTTACAATCAATTACAGGGTAGTCCCTGGTGGGACTACCCAAAAATTGCTAGGTTGTGTGGACTTCCGACTATTACACAAGCAAGGGCAGGTATGTTCAAGGACCAAATGATGGGAGATCCTGATGATACATGGATTGGGACAACATACATGTAGGGTCCCTAATGCTGGGGAGAGGGCAATGTGCGGAGGTGTGTTATGGTTGTGAAAGCAACCTGAGAATGGATGGTTTGCATGTATGTTAAACTCGAGTGGGGTGGAGGAACCATGGGTATAAAATTATGGATCCAGCTGTGTCAGGGTTGGATGGTCTGGTTCTAACTGGACCGCTTCGTGGAGGTCAGCAAATTCGTTATAAGTATATATGCATACACACATACATACATCTATATGTAGAAGTACATTCCCTGTACCACATTCATTCCTTTTGCAGACATAAATAACATGAAAGTTCCCCTACAAATCTCAACAGTAAATAGAATAATAGGTTGTGCTTAAGAGGGAAGGGATGAATCTGCAAAAATGCAGAAGTGTGTACTTTTGTCTGAAGTCAGTGCTGTTCTCAAAAAAATAAAATGTGAGGACTTTCTCACTATGAAATAGTGGAATCATTCCTGTGATCTGCCTGCTACAGCAACGCCAATCACTAAACTGGTCCTATTTGTAATATAATTTCACCGAACTCGTACATTATTAGCTTTCATGTGTAACATGTGCATCACCGCATAGTCATAGTTATTAATTTATTGTAGTGTCATGTTAACTGGAGTAACGATGTAATGAAGTATAGTCTAATCCTGAAATAAAGACATGTGTGTCCCAGGTGGGACAACCCAAAACTTGTGAATAGTGTCCTATCGGTCACTCATTTCATCAATGTTTGTGGACTAAAAGGTTGGGATGTCTGAAGATACGTGGAGTGAGTCAACCCATGGGATGGGTCTACAGGAGTAGGGAGTGGCCAATGTGTAGTGGTGTGGATACACCATGTATCCAACTGAAGAATGGATGCCTGCTGTGTCAGTGAAGTGTTGGGGTGGATGTTTGGGGAACTAGGATCCATGGGTATATGGGTATATATGCAAATGAAGCAGCACAGCAATAGTGTAGTGGTTAGAGCATCCACCTAACGAACAGACATTCCCAGTTCAAATCCCACTGCAGCACATACCATTTTCCATTGCTAATCTGTATATGAACATATTTTGACATCCGTCTGCTGTATAACCTGCATAATAACAATTAAAACTGAACTGGAGTGAAGTGTTAGTGTCATAATGAATAAGGCACTAGTAAGCAGGTTTAAGCATAAATAAGCAGTAGTAAGCATATATAAGCACCAGTAATCATGTTTAAGTGTGTTTGTGCGTGGGTATGCATTGCCTATACAGATTAAGCAAAGTAGAAGCTAACTGAGTTTAAGAAACTATAACTGGAGTTTAGCATTTCTTAGCTCCACGCAAACCTGTGCACACCTGCTCACAACTGCTTTAAAGTGCCTTAATCACTCTGTAACCAATGGCGCATGTTCTGCCCAGCAACAAAATAAACAGCCACTGCAAGGCTAGAACTCAGGACCCTGTATATCACAGTAGTTAACCACTACACCATGATAGCAGTACATATAAAGGAGGCATCAACAAACTAATCCTCACCACAGGAAAATCAAATCAAACATGTGAACTAAGTCTATGTACACTGTAATGTTCTATAATCCACCACAGACCATAAATATGTGAATTGGAGTAGTGCAGTAAACAGAGAGTTGAGGTGCCACTGTAATAAAGTTTTGATGACCCCCAGGACCCCATACAGTGTATGTACACATGAATCATGGATACCAGACACATATATAACCTGTAATGAATAAGACATAGTTGACAAAAGGCGAATATAATGCTAGATAACCAATAAGCAATGCTAACCGCAGCACAGCCCAACTAAGTAATTGTAAGCATTGTGTAGGGAAGCCAATACAATATGCTGACAGGTACACCTGTTTAAGCAGTGCCAACCTGAAGTAAGCAGGTGTGCCTATAGCTTAGCCTTTTCAAAACCGGCCAATTAAGGAAAAGTGTGGGAATCCGGTCCTACTTAAACCGAAGAGGTGGGAATATGGCTCATAACTGGTTGTAGCATCCCCCTGCAGGCAGAATGGCTGGAGTGGGAGAAGGCACTCACTTTAGAGTGCAGCGCTGGGGCATCCAAGAGTCCAAATTCATGATATGACTCCTGGCAAAGCACCATGACAGGAGACTACTGCAGGGCCAGTACCAGGGCTTGCAGTACAAAAAAGAGGCCTGGGACAGTCTCACCCGTGACCTCACTAGTGCCACAGGTATCCCCCGGACTGGTGAGCAGGTCAGGCACCACCATGCAGACCTGAAGGTGTGGAGGGGGGATGTCCTGGAACAGTGGATCCAGGAAGCAAGGCAGATGCAGAATGCCCCAGAACTGAGTAAGTACTTCTTCCACTACGTAGTTAATAATTGCCTAGCTTGTGTATACTATGGATAGGTACAGCTAAATATCACTGTACTTCTCTGACAGCTGCAGATGAGTGTGCTGCGAACCAGCAAGCCTATGATGCTAGGCTGCAAAGGATGCATCATGAGGCAGGTTAGTAAATAGACTGCATGTACTGTCATAAATAAATGTAAGAGCCTCGGAAAGTGTTGTACCAGTATACAGAAAGGTGTAACCCCTGCATTGCTTCTGTTTACTCTGCAGTCATATGTTGTTGTACTGTTGCAGTTATTAAATAGTACTGTTGTAGTAAGCAGTGTTACCCACACTGTGGTATGCAGATAAAATGTGTATGAAGTGCTGTATAACAATGTTGGAAGTGCAAACACATCAGTCATATTAGACAAAATACATTGCAAAGCCTCACAACAATTGCATGATAGCATAGTGTACAGTGATCTTAACTGTAATGCTTTTGTCACACACAGCAGGGCTTTGGATCCCAGGAGTGCTAGTAAGTTGTATGCATAATCATTCCACACATCTGCACACAGTTTGTTAGAATGTTCAGAGAGGGAAAGCTGTATGCATATTTATACTTAACAACTGTACAGATTTTGCTAGAATGCTCAAATAGAGAGTGGTATGCATATTCATACCCCTCAACTGTTCCAATGTGCCCAGTATGTCCTGATAAATGGCCCACATCACCTGCCTTTTGCCACGTCCCCCTGACAAATTAGTGTGATGATCCAAGAAATGTAGGCAGCTGTTAATGACATATAACTGATAGTCAGACTTGTACATAGTCAGAGAATATACATGCAAACATACTTGTCATCCCAGTAAATCACCTAAAGTGTATAAGAGCAGTCTCAAAACATATTGCATTAACACCTGCATCTTGTCAAGCCTGTACATAAGTCACAGGTCCCATACCTACTAATCTACAAACATTCTATTGTACAATATAACGCCATTGAGTAGTGTAATAATACATGCAAGGGACAGACCACTGCAGTGACTACGAATGTTGTGAAAACTACAAGGATTTATTATTTGTTAATTGAACTCTCTCTCACCCCTATTATATGTGCAAAAACAACCGATTTACACAACTCATTTGGTATGTCTACACTCCTAACCTTTGTTGGGACATATGCCTATTGGTTTATAAATATTCACATCTGTTTCTATGCATGTGCCATGTTAAAATACCCCCCATTGGTGGCCTGTTGCCATCAATGAAACCTGCATGTTGTTGTAATGGCCACTGTTTACCCATATATGCATGTGTTCTGCCTGCTCTGCAGCTATTTTATATCTGGTACCCTGGGTAATGGGAATACCTATGCATGCTGTTATAACTAATCATGAATGCTGTTGGCTATTACTAACCCATATCTGCCTTAAACATGCTACAACATAGTTCGTATGGAAAGGCCGGTCCCAGTGGACCCACCTGTCCCATCTCAGCTGGCCATGGCACCGCGCACAAGCACATCTGGGGCCCAGCCTGGGACCTCCTCGCCCATTGGCCCTGCACCACCTCCGGGTGGAACTGCCACAGGGGATGGGGCTCGCCCCCCCCGGGAGTGGAAGCAGACAGGAACCTGCCACCCATGGTACTGTCCAGGCCGTGGTACATAGGGAGCTCAACAGGGAGACTTGAGACCACCTACGCCAGCTTGAGGGCTGAGTGGCGCAACTAGAGGGTGACCCTGCCCTTCCTACACAGCCCCCAGCACAGCCACCTTCTGGGCTGTGAAGGTGCAGTGGTGACAGCCCATGGGTGGGGACCTCAGTCCCACTGTATCCATTTGTGGGCTCATGGGCTTGCAACTTCCAAACACCCCTCCCCGTCCAAGGTGCCCCCCCACATGTGTTATATACTGCCCCTGTATGCATCTTGTTTGTCTTCTCTGTCATCCTACCCAACCTATCTTCCCTGATCATACCTACTCTCCTTCCCCATCATCCCACTCTCACCTAAAAATAAAAGAAAAAAGGGCAATCTGCTCCTGCAAAAAATGCACACCCCATACATAGCTGTCCATTTCACACACGTGTCCATTGGACACATGTAAATGTTTCTAATTGGCATCACAACATACTATTGTTGTCCTCACCCCTCTCTCAGGGTTGTGAGTGCCCAAATGTACCGCCAAATTTATTGTATATGCACAGCCATTGCTGTAGAAGAAATGGACAGCTATGGACCTTCCTTACACCCTTCCTGCACATCCCTAGCTACCTTGTCTACTGTCTTTTCCTCTTTGTGCCCCTTTTTCACCACTTTCTTATCACCCTTTTTTTCTTTTCTTTTAAAGAAATTAGACGGGGTAAGCTGGAATAAGCACTTTTAAGCAGCAGTGAGTGGGTTTCAGCCTGTTTGTGTGGGGGTAAGCACTGCCTACACAGGTTAAGCCATCAAGAAGGTAACTAAGTGTAAGGAACTGTAACCAAAAGTAACCACTGCTTACCGTCACGCACACCCGCTCACCACTGCTTAAAAGTGCCTTAATCACTCTGTATCCAAAGGCCCTTGTTCTGCCCAGCAACAAAATAAACGGTGTCTGCAAGGCTTGAAATGAGGACCCTGCACACCACAGTCAATGTGATTTACCACTAAGCCATGGCAGATATAAAGCCATCTGATGTTATCACAAACATATCATCCAGCACAGTCATTCAACAGTATAGGAAATGTATTTCATTATGTAGATTTTTGTGTTTATGTCCAGCTATATATACATACATATATATATATATATATATATATACATACATATATATATATATATATATAGATATATCACTCACGAACAAACCACGTGACAACAAAGCATTAAAAAGAATGAAAAGGAAAACACCAGCAACTCCTGTATTATGTAGTGGTGGTGTTGTCCTATGTAATATCAAGGCTCCCTCTGACAGACATGTGTCATTAATACATGCAAACATTTGTACATTGCCCAAATAAATTACTTTGAGCATTTTATTTACATTAACAAAACAGTTCCTGTCCAGTCATAATGTGAGAACAATACTCTTGCAAGGTGCTGTGTGCAACATCATCATCATCATTAAAAAGTTAAATGGGTTAACCATAGAGGGGCCGGTAGCATTGTATGTACACTGGGGTCATCTGCATCATGTGTACCTGGAACCTTTAAGAGTCATGTGCATACCAGGATAGTGTGCCTGAGAGAGGGGTGAGGACAACAGTATTATGTTGTGATGCAAATTAAAAAGGTTACATGTGTCCAGTGGACACGTGTGTGAAATGGACAGCTATGTATGGGGCAAATGTTGTTCTGGGAACAGATTGACCTTTTGTTTCCATTTTTGTAAGGTGAGAGTGGGATGTTGGGGAAGGAGAGCAGGTATGCTAGTGGAGGATTGGTTGTGTAGGATGACAGACAGAACAGACGAGACAGCATACAGGGGCGGTATATGACACATGTGAGAGGAAAACACCTTGGACGGGATGTTTGGCAGTCACAAGCCCATGAGTCCCCAAGTGGAAACAGGGGGACGGAGGTCCTTACCCATGGGCAGCCACCACTGCACCTTCACAGCCTCAAAGTTGGCTAAGCTGAGGGCTGTCTAGGAGGGGCAGGCTCACCCTCTAATTATGCCACCCTGCCCTCAAGCTGGTGTAACTGGCCTCAAAACCCCTTATTGAGCTCCCTACGCACCACAGCCTGGACCTTACAATGGCTGACAAGTTCCTGTCTGGACCTGCTCCCATGGGGGACAAGCCCCATCCTCAGTGGTGGTTCCACCCGAAGGTGGTGCAGAGCCAACAGAAGTGGAGGCCCAAGGCTGGGCCCCAGACGTGCTGGGGCCCGGTGCTATGGCCAGCTGAAGTGGGACAGGTGGTTCTGCCGGGACTTGCAATCCCATACAGCCTATGGTGTTGCAGTTTTAACACAGATAAGGCTTAGTAATAGTCAATAGCATTCAGGATTACTTATAACAGCATCCATAGATATTACCATTAACCCAAGATAACAGATGTCATACATTTGCAGAGGGAGCACAACACATGCATATATACTGCATGACATCTGTCCAAAGCGTAGATGACTTGTGACTGCAGCTATGAATAGTGGCCCATTATTGGCATGTCACTGTGATAACCTCAGACAGTGACTGTCATACCATTGTTTCATGTGATGTATGTCCAATCAGGGAAGCGATGTCAGTAACTCTCATCACTGTCACCGTGTACTGACTGCAATCCTCACACTATGTTTCTGCAGTAAACAGATGTGTGTTCTGTGAGTAACACAAGAAGCAAATGGTTCCACACACTGACCAGTCCACAGATGACCCTACAGATGGGGGTTTCCTCACAAACAGAGCACTGTGTTGTCAGTTATTAAAACATGAAGACTAGCCATCACCACACACAACCTGTTAAACTGGCAGTGGTCTGAATGAAGCATAGCTACACTTACATGCTGTAGGCATGTCTTGCACATCACCCTCCTGTCTTTAGGCTATTTTCCACAGTGTATGTTGTTTGAGGAATATCCAGATTTTATCTGTGATGCTGTTCACCAAACACCAGATCCAAGTTCCACTCACAGCGACTGTCATGGGCAAACAGCAACATGATGTTCCTAGATACTGTACTGTGTTTCCATGCAATTGGCTATGGGAATGTCACCACAGCTGTTCTACATGCAATCAGCTAGAGGAGGAGTGCAATAGGTGCAGAGGCCATCACCTGATCATGACCATCACTTACAAAACACAAGCTGCTGCTGAGCAGGTGTATATCTCCACATCTACCACAGAGTGTGTGTGAGGGACAGGCAGAGGTAAAGTTCAAACCCCTGACTGACTAGCCATTACTATTACAACTGCATGCACTTACTCCCTGTGCCACATAGCTAACATGTTGTGGTGCTGTAAGAAAATATATGTGTGCTGGTGAGGGACATCAGCAAAAGAGATATAGTAGACATACATTAGGTGTAGCACACATGGCTGTCCACATGAACAGATGTCATTGTCAACACAGCCACACTTTCTAAGGGACTCAGGCACATTGGCACACTTTGGCAGGCTCACAAATACACTTCCTAACTACTTAGTTTGCCACACTACAGTAATGCACAGGTATTACATGCACCACAGGGGTTATCCTGAGGTTCTATGGGCTAGGGCATGTGAACGTGTCTGACATCAGTCAGTATGCCAATGGGAGTTATACTGGGTGTGACTGTGGTTCGGAACATCATACCCCACACGTAGACACAAGGTGCCAGTACTGACATGCATGTGTGTATTGCTTCATGGGTGTGTAGTGGTTGGCTGTGCAAGATGGCTGTACAAGGCTGGGTGAGGGGTAATTCTTGGCATCAGGCCACCTGACAATGGTCTGCAGTGTGGTTCAGGGGTGTAGTGTCTGCAATGTCCCACAGAGATGGGTATTGTATTAACCATCCTGTCATCCTGGTTACTATTGTGTGTGACCATTGCTTTGCAATGCATGCCATGTCTATGTTTGATAGTCCTTGACATGGACATTGCCTGGGATATGCACGTCCCACATTAATGTACAGTGACATGTTTAAATGTACCTGGTTTGCCTGGCACATGTTATGTACACAGACTGTTATCATCAGATGTGCCAATCCTGGCTTGGTGTGGCAGGACCTGCTAATAGACAGCAGGTTGACCGTGCACCTGCATTGATAGCATGATACAGGTATGGCTTGTTAAACTTGATTTCTGCATTAGTAACTGTATTTAGAGCACGACCTAGAGCTGTTTACTGAATTTCCTGTTTGCACTTATTTTTAAAATCGTTTTTTTTCTCAAAACTTGCATTTTATCTGTCTATGGCCTATCACTCTTATGTGGGGTCATTTACTGCACTGTTATAACGTGTTGATACTTGTGAATCTCTGCTATCTCTGAAAAAAACAAAAAAACAAAAAAATTATTGATTTTTTCCCACTTTTCTGAGATTTAAAAAAAAGTTCAGTTACAGGCTTGCTGTTCTTGAACTGTTTGTAAGTTTCTTGGAGGCCATTTTTTGCTTGGGCTAAAGGGAAATCTCTCTGTTGATCAGTGGCAGTGAAAAACATTGAGCAGCCTGCCTGCCCCTGTGGGAGTGGTTACTGACTTGAAACTGTAGTTTTTTTGGCTATTTTGGGTCAATTCCAAACTCCTTCATCTTCCTCTCTTAAAACCTGGTTGTCTCGTGGTTTTGACATCTTTTCAGGCTTGTAGGATGTTGGTGAAGCACCCACCAAGAGGAGAAAATGCTGAGAGAAGAAAGGAGCCACTTTTGAGACTTTAAGTATTTTTCCTCTGTTTATTTGCTAAGTTTTTCTGCATGGCCAGCTATTTTGAGCATTTTCTGGCTTGTTAAATTTGATTTCTGCATTAGTAACTATATTTAGAGCACAACCTAGAGCTGTTTACTGAATTTCCTGTTTGCACTTTTGTAAAATCGTTTTTTTCTCCAAACATGCATTTTATCTGTCTTTGGCCTAGCACTCTTGTGTGGGGTCATTTACTGCACTGTTATAACTTGTTGATACTTGTGAACCTCTGCTATCTCTGAAAAAAAAAAACAAAAAAAATCTTGCTTTTTTCCCACTTTTCTGAGATTTGAAAAAGTTCAGTTACAGGCTTGCTGTTCTTGAACTGTTTGTAAGTTTCTTGGAGGCCATTTTTTGCTTGGGCTAAAGGGAAGACTCTCTGTTGATCAGTGGTAGTGAAAAACATTGAGCAGCCTGCCTGCCCCTGTGGGAGTGGTTACTAACTTGAAACTGTAGTTTTATTGGCCATTTTGGGTCAATTCCAAACTCCTTCATCCTCTCTTAAAACCCTCTTTTGCACGGTTTTGCACGTTTTTGTGCATAGAGCAACAGCGGACAGCGCCGCCTAATTGGGTTTAAACTATTCCTGGCTCCACAAAGTCTGCTCTTCACTTTTTCCCTTAGAACTGCTCTATCTCTCAATTTTAACACCATATTCTCTTTCTAAGGCCCTTCACTGGTCCAATTAAATAATCCTACAAGTTAGCACTATTAAACCATAAACACTACTTACTCTTATACTCTCTACGATTACCCTGTCCTCTATTGGTCCGTCTTAAATTCAGTTTCCCTATATTACTCTAGCATGTCCAAAGGCCAGTCAATGGTTTCCTCTCCAGTCCAACTGGTGAATCTGGGAATTTTGAGGCAATGTTACAACTGTCTCATGTACACGGACAACCCTCTCCTCCTCCAAACAGGTTCAAATATATGTGAGAGATGCAACTATTTAGCCAAACTGGAGGCTGAGCTCTCTCATCTCAAAACTGGTGTAACCAGTCAGGAGGAGAAGGTAACCTCACACAACACAATTCCAGTATCACATAGTCCCACCACATCAGCGAACCAAACACATAAATACACAAAAACATACTCGGAGGCTCTAAATAAAAATCTACCTAAGCAACAGAGACCTCCAAAGCAGACATCCAAGCAAACGCTACCTCAAAACAAAACACGCACAACACATAGCCCACAAAGTCAGTGTGCCAAGCAGCCACAGCCCTTAAGGATGAATAACACACCTGATACTCTTGTAATAGGTGACTCTGTTGTCAGACACACTGACGTCCCGCTCACCAGGCTGAATAAAGAGAAGGTCACAGTGAGCTGCCTGTCGGGTGCTAGGATCTGCCACATAATGCAAGCACTCAGGTCACTCCAAAGCAAATACAAATATGACTCAGTCATTGTACATGTTGTGTGAATGACCTGAGACGTACCTCCCTGGACTACATGAAAAGAGACATAGAGGAGCTCTCTGATCATGTAGCCCAGGCTGGTATGACCCTGACCTTGAGCAGCATCTTACCCTCACCTAGAATGATGCCACAGTACAAAGACAAAATGATCGATTTTAACAATTGGCTACAATTTTGGTGTCATTCAAAGGGGATCCAGTGTCTGTCAGCCTGGGATGACATGCTTGACAAGCCACGTTTCTTCACTAGGGACAGCTTGCACCTGTCACCACTGGGATTTCGGATATTGGCAAAGGCTCTTGCCACTCCCATAGTGCCTTTTTTAGGCAAGGCTCAAAAGTCAAACCCAGCCCCATAGACAGCACAAGGAACAAGAAACTAAAGGTAATGCTGCTTAATGCCAGAAGTCTTAACCTCAAGATACACGCACTCGAAGCTCTCCTCAGTATGGAGAACATCGATATCTGTGCAGTGACAGAAACCTGGTTCAAGGCTCCAGGGAGCACCCCAGCACTACCAGGCTATACCTCATATCATGCTTTTCAGCCCCAAAACCCAGACCTAACCACAAAAAGAGGGGGAGTTTCCATATTTATCAAGGATATTCACACCTCCAGGTTAGTGGCATTACACGAAGTATCGGAGACCATCCATGTGCAACTAACAGTGGGCAAGTCTGCTTTTCAGTTTATAGCATCCTACAGACCAAACTCTCAAAGTCAGGAATCCCACTAGGCTTTCCTGAAAACATTGGAAAACATGAAGATCTCTCCGAACACCATTATAGTGGGCAACTTCAACTACCCAAACATTGACTGGGAGCACTACTCAAGCCCCAGCACCTTAGCCCAAAGGTTCCTGAAAATTATAAAATCAAATGCTATGGAACAACTAGTCACCACTCCCACAAGAGGGGACAACATACTAGACCTGATCATTACCAACATGGGGACTCTATGCACACCAGAAGTATATCCCTCATTGGTAAGATCAGACCATAAATTAATTTCACTGGATGTCCACATCCCGACCCCACCCCCAGCCCAGAAAACCACAGTGAAAAACTTCTCAAAAGCAAACTTCTCTCTTCTCAAAACCAAAGTGGAATCCTTCAAGGCCCCAGAGCCAGTGGAAACTATGGCCCAAACTGCAGAATCCTATATAAACGCATTCTACGGACATCTCCAGGAATGCATGGATCATGCTATCCCAAACAAAACCAAGACCCAATCATCCAAAGGCAGGCGTCCAGTCTGGTGGACCCCTGCCATAAATAAAATGTACAACAGAAGGAGGAAGCTACTACATGATAGAGCAAAATCCCTAATAGGGAAGGCATCTCTGATCAGTACTAGCAAAAAATTACGATCCTCATAAAATCCTCCAAGGCCAGCTTTGAGAGAAAAATTGCACAGGACACCAAAGACAATCATAAGGCTTTTTTCAGTTATGTTAGGAACCTGGGATGCAACTCCCAGACTTGTTCTGAGCTGATTCTAAACGACAAAAAATACACTGAACCCACAGACATCGCCAATATCCTGGCAGACAGGTTCAGTGCAAACTTCTACCCTCCCCCAAAAGAGCAAGTATCTATCCCAGCAGAGGGCTGCCTCCCAAACATCTCTGATGCTCAGGTAAAGGCTGCCCTCTCCAAAGCAAAAAACACTGCTTCCATGGGACCAGATGGCATCCCAGGTTGTGTCCTACATGAACTCCAAGAGGAACTAATCCCTCAAATAAAACAGCTATACAATCTCAGCCTCACTACAGGATATGTGCCCACAGAATGGCGTACAGCAACAGTGGTCCCACTCCACAAAGGTGGAGCCTCTACGGACCCTGAAACTATCGCCCATAAGCCTGACTAGCTTAGTCTGCAAGGCTATGGAGAGGATCATCATGGAGCTCATAAACAATGACATTGGGGACCTACAGACACTAGATCCTACCCAGTTCGGCTTTGTCAAGGGCAGATCCTGCCTTTTGAACCTGGTTGACTTCTTTGAAACAGTCACCAAAGCCATAGATGAAGGGAAGGTAGTCCACACAGCCTATCTGGACCTTGCAAAGGCATTTGACACAATACCCCACTCGGGCATCATAGATAAGCTATCCAGCTTAAATATAAACCCCTATGTCACAAGATGGGTAGCAAACTGGCTCAAAGACAGAACCCACAGAGTGAGAGTTGCTGGAGCCATGTCAGACTGAAACTGGTCACAAGTGGCGTCCCACAGGGTTCTGTCCTGGGACCACTCTTTTTAGGTATATACTTTTCCGATGTACAGGCAAACGTGGGAGGACTATGGCTCACCAAGTTCACAGACGACTGCAAACTGGGCGCCATAATCGACTCTCTAGCTGACACAAACATTCTTCAAAAAGGTCTCACAGTGACAGATAACTGGTGCCAGCTCCATGGTTTAAAGATAAATGCCAAAAAATGTATAATCATACCCTTTGGCAAAAACAATGTGCCCACAAATTACCACATAGGCGGAAACCCATTAAGTACAGAGAAAGTTATTAGGGACCTGGGGACCCAAGTTGATAGCAATCTCTCCTTTGAAAACCACATTGCCAAAGTGGTTAGAAAGACCTTCTACATAGCCCACCTCATCACGAAGGGTTTCACATCTAGATCAAGAGAGGTAATCATGCCCCTTTATTCATCCCTCATCAGGCCCATCATAGAATACAATGCCCCTTTTGGGATGTATCTTACCCGACACCTGCAGGAATTAGAAAGACCCCAAAAGTATCTCACCAAGAGGATCAAGGGTCTCAAACAGATGCCATATGCTGCTCGGTTAAAAAAACTCCAGCTCTACTCAGTTGCATACCGCCTACTTCGAGGCGATCTATGCCTGACATACAAAGCTATGTCAAATCCAGAATTAATGAACATGCTCCACCTCAGTAAATCTAAATCCCTTAGAGCCACACACTCGAGGGACTTGAACCTCAGCACAGAAATAAATAGAACTTGCTGGAGGGACAGGTTCATAACCCAGAGGCTCCCTTTGCTCTGGAATAGAATTCCAGTTCATGTGAGGCAGAGCACCTCACTGAATCTCTTCAAGAAGAATCTCGATAGGTGGATGGGGGATCATAGGTTTGTCCCAGGGATTACTCCTGTGTCACTATTAGACAGAGGCACAGTAAACTAAACCTTAAAAAGGGCACAGTATACTCAAATCAAGGGGTGGCGTAAGCCATACAGAATCGGGCTAGGCTTATAATTGCCCCAGGCAGATAGCCTAGTATGAACCTATGAACCTATGAACCTATTCCCTGGTGTCAGTGGCATCTGTCCATGCAGGGCATGTGTGTAAGACATTGTATGTCCTTTGTGGATCACATTTGATGGCACCACATATGTTGCAGGCGTCAAGTGGGAAACATAGTGAATGCGTATTTTCCACAATTATGTGCCTATTGTACTGGTGGACAGGGTGTGATGCCCTCTGCAGCCCACTGCACTCACACCATGCTTACTATCTGTCAACAATGTGCAGGGTACTAGCAACATAGCGATATTTTTCTAGACGAGTGTGTTTGTGTATGACACATGGGTTCAGACCATATTCTGGGTAATAGTAGGGTTGCTTACTTTGTTCACCAGGCCTTTTGCCAGATGTAGGGGTATGGCTTGCCAACCCAGTCTCTTGGCTGATTGAAATCTGTAATCCTCGTGAGGTGGACATTGTGACATATAATATGGCCACCATATAGTAAAACTACAAAACCTGCTCCTCAAAATGTCCAGTGGTTAGACACTCATAGCCACCTCTGCACAGGATATGACTGACAAACATGCACACCTGCCATGTCTCGGAATAGAACTCCTACCTAACTAAGTTATCACACTACAGTATTATGCAGTTGTAGCGTGCGCTACGGAGATTAGTGGGCTACCCTATCCCCAAAGGTGTATTTCACAAGGAATGACATCAGCAGGTTTACCAAAGTAGGGCATTTCAAATTTCCTGCAAGAGAGTAGCCTAAAATGCATTGCTTACAAAACAGACAGTGAGACACACACAAAACATCCACAACTGACATGTGTGGGTATAGAAACCATGACCAAGATCTATATCACACTACTGCATGGAAATGTTATAGGACACCCCATGGGGATTACTAAGGAGCTCATTCCCCAAAGGTGTATTTGACAAGGAATGACATCAGCAGGTTTACCAAAGTAGGGCATTGTAAATGTCCTGCGAGTGAGTAGGCTATAATGCATTGCTCCCTGCACAGACATTGAGACACACACTAAACATACATAACTAACATTCTGGTGGATGGAACCCTACCACAGTTCTAAATCACACTCCAGCAGTAAGCAGTTACCCAACATGCTATGGAGATTACAGAGTTACAGCATTCCCAGAGGTGTATTTCTAGGTGGGTGACATCAGCAGCCTTGCCGAAGTTGAGTATATGAATTGTAAGGAGTGTGAGTACTCTAAAAAGCATTGTTCCCTTCTCAGGCAGACACACACACACACACACACACACACACACACACACACACACACACACACACACACACACACACACACACACACACACACACACACACACACACACACACACACACATTTGCCAAGTCTGGGATTAGAACACCTACCAAACTTGTTTATCACACTACAGCATTACGCAGTTACAGGATGCACTACAGAGATTACTGGGTTAGAGAGTGGCGCACAGCTGCAGTTATCCCACTCCACAAGGGGAGATCCACCTTGGATCCTTGGAACTACAGTCGCATCAGTCTGACGAGCGTGATCTGCATGGCCATGGAACGCATTATCAGGTAAGTTTGGAACACAGACATTGGCAACCCTCAAACACTGGACCCCACACAGATTGGGCTCATGGAGGGCCAGTCTTGCCTCTTGAAATGGATAGTTTGCATAGCTGTTAAAGACGGTAAGGCAGTCCACAACACCAATGTGAACCTCGCCAAGCCCTTCAATACCATACACCATGCCCACTATGACCTTGTGTAATTGGAGTCAATGCATCCAAACAAGTACAGTCTGGAGACATAGATTAACACACTAATCTGGCCATTCATCCCTATGCCACTTGATGGTTTGCCACATGGCTTACTGACAGAACCCAAACTGAAGGTGTAACTGTCTACAAATCCATCCCGAGACAAGTGACAGGAGGAGTACCTCAGGGTTCAGTCCTGGGACCACTGTTGTTTGAATTCTACATCTCTGTAGTTCAGACCAACAGTACGGGACTATGGCTAACAAAAGTAACAGATGACTGCAAAATGGAAGTCATTATGTGCCTGACTGTACTGCATGATATGTTACTGATACCAGCCTGACATCATACAGGTGGGAAGGGGTACTGTTAACATCTTGTGGCCTTGTTGTGTAAGGTCCTGTGTATGGGATGTGCAACAGTTGGTAGTGTATTGCAGGTCAGGCATGTTTTGCTGTGGGGGGAATACCTATTAGTGCATGACATATGTTGTTTGTGCCTGTCAACCCCATTCATGGTACATATGGACATATATGTTTCTGCTATGTTCCCACCTTATCTACAGATGTATGCCCGTATAAACCTATATAGATAGAAATATCTGCTTACACATATGTGGATATATATATATATATATATATATATATATATATATATATATATATATATATATATATATATATATATATATATATATATATATATATATATATATATATATATATACACACACAGACACAGCTATAGCCATGTATATAAACATGATGTGGAGTTTGGGGTGGGGAATGATGGATAAGGAAATATACCCCGGGGATTGTGGAGTTTGGGTGGGGGAATGATGGGTATGGAAATACACCCTGGGGACCACTTCTGTGTCACTGCTTGACAGTGGCACAGGAAAATAACATACCCAACAGTAGTAATTCTTGACTGTCTATACTTTTCTATTCCTAACTATGAAATAATTTGTAGACTCCACTCACCACAAATTACTACCATGGTGGGCAGCATGTTAAAAGACATAATACATGTGAATGCCTGGCTACAGGGTAGTCACACACACACAAACACACACACACACTTGTCAGTATTGTGCTTACAAGTCTTGCCTATGTAAAGGTAACTAGTAGAGTGGTATGCAGTTGGGGTATGTGCCACAGAACCCATACAATTACACTTAATCTGCTTCTACTTCTGAGCTGGGTGACATCACAGGACTGATTACTTGCAGTGGGGTGGGGGGAAAAGGGTGGTTTAGCAGATGACAAGGTTAAAGGCCAGTGCAAAAGGTGGTTTCTCTTTGGAAAGCAGTAAAACCCATGGTCATGAAAGGATGCAGACACAAATACACACACGCACTCTCAGGCATTTACTGACAAACACACACACACACACACACACACACACACACACACACACACACACACACACACACAGTTGCCAGTGGTGGAATCAGAACTTCTGCCTATCTACAGATCACTATTACAGTACTAGCAGTTACAAGACGTGCCACAGAGATTACACATTTCAAAGCAGTCAGAATGCCCTTTTAAGATTGAGGACATCGACAGGGATCTGACAGTTAAGATGTACATAGCTGTAAACCTGTGCGTTTAAAGTAGGAGTCCATTATAGCCTGTATGTACAAACAAGACACATCATCTGCAGGTAAGACATAGGTAGGCCTGAGAGGTATACTTGTAGCACAACAAGCCCTGAAATGGAGTATGCCCATCTGTGGAATGGACAACTACTATCACTATACATGGTTACAGTGGTCATGCTCATAAATGTACAATCACTGTACTTGTTTGGATGCATTGACTCCAATTACACAAGGTCATAGTGGGCATGCTCATACACAGTAGCACAGGGCCATTTGGGATGCACTCTGACTCCAACTACACAAGGTTATACTGGGCATGCTCATACACTTAGAAACAAAGGGCTTGATTGGATGCACTGATTCAAATTACACAAGGTGGCAGTGGGTACGCTCATACACTTAGTAGCACAGGGCTGTTTGGGATGCACTCTGATTCTAACCACAGAAGGCCACAGTGGGCATGCTCATACACTTAGATGTACAGAACACATTTTAATGGATTCCTATTGTACACACAAAGCTTTACAGCTATGTACATCTTAACTGTCAGTATATATGCACACCATACAGGTTTACTAACAGATACCTGTATGTGGCTCATAAATGATATATCTGCTTCTATGCTGTGTGATACACATGCATACATGTACATGAAGTACTGCCATATGAAGTACTGCCATATATGTGAAGTATACACAATCATGCATGTGTGGAAGTGACAGACAATTGGTTACCTGGGACACACAGGTGGATGCAAAGTACAGCATGTGTCACACACATTGCTGCCCTGAAAGGCATACATTGATATCAGGTTGCGAACAGTGGCATTATACTTGGAACAGTGACATGTGCAAGCATAATATGTGAGCCTCATTGTCTAATGGTACTGAGGTGCAGGTGTCAAGATGGCCTCACCCGGCTGTGTTAGTAGTTGTCATTATTAGCAGGACCGCTCCACTAAGTATATCTGACATTGGTCATCTACACAATGTCTGCTGCTGTCCGTCACCTTAAATGTAACATTTGATACCAAACACAATACTGCCACTCAAAGTGATGTCATGGTACGATTGTCAACTGCTTGACCAAAACAATCAGCCAATGTCCTGCTGTAATTATGAGATTGTCCAGTGTCTGTCATTCCGGGATGACATGATTGAAAGAAGACAAGCCTTTGTCACAGATCACATGCATCCATGATTCAAGGGAGTGTGGATAATGCCTAGGTCGCATTTACCCATATAGTGTCATTCCAAGGCAAATGTCCTAAACACAGAAGTAACACCCTGACACCTACAAGATAATTGCATTGGATGTTTATGCTAACCAGTGCTAGATGTGTGGCTTTCATAATCCATTTGCTCAATGTAGGCCCTACAATGGGGAATACTGATATATGTGCAGTAAGGAACACCTGGCTGAAGGCTCTGTAGTGCACAATAACACTACCACCATATAACTCAGATCCAGACATATGGGCCATAACACTGGTATGGACCACTTCAGGTGGTGGTGTCCACATATTCATAAAGGCTACTCACAAGTAAAGACCACTACTCCAACATAATTCATCACAGATGAGACAGGTACAGGTGACAGTGGCAAAAGCTGCATTCTAGGTTGTATCCTCATATACATCCACCACCATGTCCTCAGACTACCAACACACATCCATAAATGTGGTATGAAATGTTATGGTACAACACCAAATAACCTTTGACTGGTGGACTGTACCTAGCCCTACATCAACTGTGCAAAGTACCCATGTACTGACACAGTTGCATAATGTGTTATGCAATGCAATAATACCACTGTTTGTAACCAGGTCAGTTGTACACATATCAGGGTCCCTCAGATGTTGTCTGCAGTAACACAGTTGACTGTTGCTATACACCAGTAAACAACACCCTCATGGCTGTATATGACCAAGATGTACCTGCCCTGGATGTGTACATCCCACACTCATAAAACTTACATGAAAATACCATAGCTGTTTTTGTCCTTTGTACATACATGTGACTACATTCATTACACACATGCACATGGAAGATAGGTCCATGGCTGCTGAATGCTAACAGTACATAAGGTTTGATATCTATGTTGACAGAGGTAATATTCCCTCTCTACTGGTCACCCATGATGCCTAGCATATCATACAACAATCCATGTGGCATGTATGTCATTAGACATGTCCACCAAATGCAATGCCTACAAACATACCCAAATAACATGATTTTAGAACCTACACACATGGCCTGTATTGACAGACTCAGGGAAATGCAGCTATGCTCTGTATGTTCCTGAGTAGTTACAGGTGATATGTCCATGACATGTACAGCCACGTATGACCCACAGCTTTTACATATACCCAATGTCAACAATTGCAAGCCATGCATGCTGTGTGCTGTCTGGACATCGACCTTATTACCACAATAGTCAGCACGTGCTGGGGTGAGATGTTTATAAGCCACAGACCTCACACATGCTTGAACAAGTGTAATGCCTAGCTCAAACAGAGCACATTGCTGACACACTTCCAGTAATCATGAGGTGTGTGTGGCAAATATGATGTGTGTGTGGCAAATATGATGTGCTCACTGTTGACCATTACAGTGCCCTGGCTTCACAGTGGAACTGTCAACTAACAGTTTGTGGGATCATGACATGGAATATTGCTGTGTGTGTGTCTTGCTGATATGTGCTGTTGGCATAAATGTACACTTAGCTACTCAGTGAAGATGGTTGTATGTCCTACCAGTACATGAATACAACATCCATTATGGTGTAATGCTCAGCTAGGTTTCACACATGGTGTGGAGAAGGTGTAGAATGTATCCTCTTGACCTGCTAGTCCACTTACTGATGGAGACTGCATATGTGTACATGTATTGATGTGTGTTTAGATTCCATGCATGTGCAGTGCCTGATGTTTGAAGGTGACTGTTGTCTTAGTACATCATGCAGTTGCAATGCAGCCTCAGCATTGCCAAGTGTATATGGCGATATGCTCAAAGTACAGTAAGCTGTACTTTAGTTATGGACAGATGTTTGGACATAACTACTAAGTGGTGGGGCTACGTTGCAGATGAATGATTACTGAGGACAGCTCACAGGTGTGTTACAACCATTCTTACAATAACCTGTGTAACTGCTAAGCTATGGTTTTGTTAATTGAAGGGGAAGACACACAACGTAGAATGCAGTAAGGGTGACACTGTAGGCAAACCTCCTGACACCTGTAACAATAACCCCCCCGTGCATATATTGTGCATATATCAGCACGTTTGGCAAAGGGAAGAGTCAGTATGCTTCGTAGCATGTGTGATAGTGCTGTAACTCTGTAATACCTATCATGAGATAGGCAGGTGTTTGATTCACAGTACTAGCTTGTGTGTGTCCATATATGTCACGTATAGTGGGGAATACTTCCCAAATGTTTTTCACTCTCCTGGTACACTGTTGTAGACATCTGTACAGAGTGAACTGTAAAAAGCAAGACATAGGCAGGGGTTTGAATCTCACACATGTCAAGTGTCTGCATGTGTGTGACATAGGTGTATATCTTTGTGAATTCCACAGTGTGTGTGTGTGTGTGTGTGTGTGTGTGTGTGTGTGTGTGTGTGTGTGTGTGTGTGTGTGTGTGTGTGTGTGTGTGTGTGTGTGTGTGTGTGTGTGTGTGTGTATGTATGGCTGTCTGGTCCCTGGAGTGAGGCTGTATTTTACCATAGTGAAATGATAAGACCCCCTCCCCCCATCCACTCAATGCAATCTAGTATCCCTGTTGATGTCATCAATCTTAGAAGGGCATTCTAACCACCTGTAAATGTGTAAGCCATGGGGTGAGGCTTGTTGTTCCATAGCCTACTGATGAAGCCCAATCCCCACATGCACTCAACGCAATCTAGTATCCCTGTTGATGTCCTCGATCTTAGGCCATTCTGACTACCTGTACATGTGTAATCTCTGTGGCATGTCTTGTAATTGTGTAATACTATAATGATGATGTGCACATAGGCAGGGGTTCTTATCCCAACACTGGCAACTGTATGTGTGTGTCAGAGTGTGTGTTACTATGTCTGTGAATCCCTGAGTGTGTAGGTGTGTTACTGTGTCTGTGAATCCCTGGGTGTGTATGTGTGTTTGCACCATCATAAGAGTGGGTATTACTGCTTCCCAATGAGAAACCACATTTTCTACTGGCCTTTACCCTTGTCATCTGCTAAACCACTCTTTTACCTCCAGGTAACTAAACCTGTGATGTCACCCACTATGGATGTGACAGCTCTGGCCACAGTAGCTTACTACACAGCTATCATGCTCTTGGATCATTAAATCAGTAAACATGTTTGAAACTTGGGAGATTATAACTGTGGTGTGGAAGCTACAAAGTGCATGCAGGTATTGTCATACAGACCTGTGAGTAGTCTACATTTATATATGGGACACTAACTGAAAACACTGACATCCCCCGACACATGCAATTACACCTGAAAGAGGAAGGCAGTACATCAAGATCAACATGCAGTTACTGTTGTTACACATGATACATACTGTCAAAAGTATAAAATGCATTCTAAAACTGTAGTACATGGTATGTCTGCTGCCTGACAACACTACTCAACAATGGTAATCTACAATTGTCTTCCTAGTATATTCACCCTGTGCATCAGACCATATGAGCATGTCCCTGCACCAATGGTGTAGATGACAGGGATGCAGCACAGGCATCATCATATGCACAGGGTGATAATGTTTGCCACAGGCCTAGGCTGCACCAATGGATGACATCATGTGTGTGGGTTAGGGCCTTTTATCGCATTGGGCATGTGTGGATGATATGCGTGTGTGTGTGTGCTGAGGTGCCCTACATTTATTTCTGGTGTGTGTGTGTGTATGTATGCACACAGGTCTGGCATGTGGCTGGCCTACACAGGGGTATTATTGACATCTGCAGACTGTACAGGACAGGTTTTACAGTTCACGGTGTCTGGCCATGGCCATGTGACCTGCGCCTGCCAGGGGTTGCATGGCCACTACCAGGCAGAGGTCCAGATTTATTGGGTACTGTCTGATGACACATGTCCACTGGAACTGTGTCCCTGTTGGGACTGTCCAGGACCACATGCACGTGGCCTGCTGTGTCCTGGTGTGGACAGCACAGCACCAGCTGCACTGCTGCTGCTACTGCCACTATGGGAGTGGGCATGTGAAGTAGCATGTTCATGTAGACCTTCAACAGTTGATGTAGCTGGCCTACATCCACGTGCCCAATGCCTTAATCCCACCAGATGTTCTAGCACAGACATTCCACTCTCGAGGATTGACATGCCACAGTCAAGGACTCCCACCATGTCACCCAATCATCTATCCAAAGCATCTGCAAGATGATGGTGAGCATTTGCAATTGCCTGGATGTTGTCAGTTAAAGAACAGACAGCAGCCCTCTGAAGCCTCAAACCTTCTCTGTTGTGCCATTCAACACATGCCTGTGCCTCCATTACAGCCTGAAACATGTGTCTGGTGACACCAGCTGATGTGCTATGTCTTGCAGGGGGCATGTTGCATGTTGGCCAGAAGAACTCCTATGAGCAGCCCTGGGCACATGCCTGTGTGAGACATCACCAGTCAATTGGCTGGAATCATGGTGTGCAGGCACACCTTCCATAGTCTCCACACATTCCTGTTCCATGCTACCACCCACCAACTGTCCTTCCATGATGGCCAATGGTGATGAGGTATGTGCAGGCATGAGAACTGTGCGCGGGGATGAGGGGATACAGGTGGAATGGCAACTAATGGCACAGATTCAGCCCCTGACAACCCTGCCTGTGCCTCAATCATACTTTCATCATCACTGCTAGAGTCTGTGGGGACACTAACATCAGGTGGACCGCAGGAGGTCAACGCACCTACATCAACATTTGTGAGAGGCAGACAAGAACTGTACATTACAAGTTATACATCACAGTATAGACACACAGAGACAGACACACACAGAGAGATACACAGGCAGACACAGACAGACACATGATATGGCACCCAACGGCATGCAACATGCATGTGATATGGCAGAAGGCATTCAGCTTAGACAATTATAGTTGTAGTTATCATACATCCATGTGTTGCACACAACGGCATTCATGTGTTATAGCAGAAGGCATGCACCTTACACAATTATAGTAGTAGTTAGCATACATCCCTGTGTTGCACCATTTGTGTTAATAGGTTATGCCCCAAACCTGCAACACAATGCATGCACTATGCACTGTTGCACCGCACTGCCATGTTTTGTGCAACATACCCCACATTTTAACAGACCATCGCTGACCTGTGTACATCTGCCACTGATGTTTGTGTTGGCCACTGACCCTATGTGTGAGGAGGATATGAGCTGAAGGGTATGTTGAGTGAATACTATGTTTGCCTGAGCCCTAGCTTACATATCTTCCCCAAAGCAGTGCATGTCGATTCAACATTATTCTGCTTACCCCTGAGCTGAGTCTACAGACAATGTATTGCATGTGGCTGTACACACACGTTTGACATGGCTGTCCCTACTTTGCAATGGTGCCACAGACCAGCACAGGTTAACAGTACACCAGCCTGATGTGTGGCATATGACCTTGCCAATAACATGCAGTATGACATGTCTTCTGCTGAAGTGTTGAATGACATGTTTAACACAATGGTGTCCTTTCAAATATACAGTGAGGTAATGGTGTCCCAATGCAGGGATGTCTTATAATAACATGGACATTCAGCTGACGCAATGTTGTCAGTCCACCCTACAGATATACAGTGACATACTGCACATTGAGCTGATGTGCATAGCCATTGCAGGGCATCATGTGGCTTCACTATTGCTATACAGTGTGAGTTACAGACACAATTCATAGCCATGACTGTGTTCAGATATGATACATATCTAATGTGGAATGTGACCCACATCACTGAGGTGTATACACTCTAAACCCTAATGTGGAATGTGTGACAGAGGTCACTGAAGGGTATACAGATGACTCCCCTGCACATCTGCAACCATATTGCTGATGCCTGGCAATTATGCCCAGACATGGCTAACTTAGCAGTACTCCATGCCCCACATGCCATCTGTGTACCTCACACACATGAAGAGCAACCATGACAGTGATGTCTGACACCAGCAATATGAATGTACTGTATCTGTGATGTGGTTGCATGTGTATGTTGTGCAGCACATGTATGTATTTGGATACTGTATAGATGAAAGCTTTCATGTCATGACACACTCTAGATGTTCAAGACATGTTATGTGGTGGTTTGATGTCATGTCTACACAAGCTGTGCACAGGCCTGTATGATGTTTAGTGTGTCACATCTGCAATATCACCATTACACAAAGGCCATACTTGTATTGTGTCGAGCCAATGTACAACAGGGTTTACACACATGTGCATCCCTTCTAATGTGTGTGTTGCTTCATGTCTCTGGCCATCCTCCATGGATATGTGTAAACATGTTTTGTCCAATGGTTGTGATGGGCATCTATTTCATATGTCAGTGTTGTCCCATATGACATACACCCGTATATGTCATATGCTCCACTGAGGACAGGGTTATGCAGACAAAGGGTGGTATGTTTTGGATGTGAGATCTCATGTTTTGCAGGATAGTTAACCAGTGTTGCAGTCAGCCCACAAAATGTTATGGACATGTCAGATAGCACATGATATTGTGTGACATTCATAGCAAGGGCATAATCCACAAGTGTGAATCCTGTTGGCTGGTCATACTCCAGCTACAAAACATTTAGAGTGTGTGCACACATATGCTCTCTGTATAGTACTGTTTGTATTCCCCACATGTGTAATGCTGATCTGTAGTACATGTCCCTACAGTGAACCACACCTCCACCATTGTATTTACAGCTGTCCACACATCTGGCAATGACAGTTTGTAAGGTTTAGTGTTTAGTGTTTCATTGAGTCTTCAATTATTCCACGTGGGTAACCACTGTGATGCATTGCAGGTCTGACCTGTATATATTAACAGAACCACCATACATTATGTGTACATGTGTTAAATGGCCACATGGCAGATAGCATGCAATTAATATGATCTGTGCTTTATCAAGCCTGATAAATAATAACAATCTCACCACCAACAGGCTGCTGTCACTGTGAAATGCCAGAGGTACCTAAATAGGAGCATCACAGCAGTAAGATCATTATCCACACTTGTGTGATAGCTACAGGGTGCAAAGTGCATGTTAGCACATAAGCCAGTACAATAAACTATACTATGGAGTATGCACATCTGTGCATACATAGAGTAGCAAACTGTAGTATGTGGCATGTGTGCATACATGCCTTGCATATGATGTTATGTTAAATATTGTACAGTAACACATGCAACTATATGAAATATAGTTGTGTTATATGTGTAGTAGTGACTTACCAGGCAACTCCTGGCTCAGTGGTTGTGAGACACCCACCTCCACAATACCAGCTAAAGCTTGTGGATGGAGTTCTGCAGGTGTCCCCAGGTTGGCCAGTAGCTCCTCAGTACGTTTTAGTGGAGGCTGGGTGAGTGGCCCCCCCACTTATTGCAGCTTGTTCCCTGGCGATTGCATTTGCACGCTGTTTCGCCCATCTAATGAGGTCAGTGCAGTGTCAGCGCACCTGCTGATTGTGACCGACAACATCATTTACCCTCCTGTGAAGTTCATCCCACTGGGCATCCCAATGCTGTGCATCCTGTGGCACATGGCTGAAGAGTGTTTCATGGTTGTCAAGGAGGTATGGAATGAGGACCTCATCCTCCATTCAGATGTACGGTGGCAGCCTGGCACGCGACATACCTGGAAAACATAATGATGGAGACAGGTCACAGTAACTCACAGAGAAGTACAAAAGTACAACTGCACATACATGTGTATCACATTTATTATGATTACAAATATGTCTTTGCAAATCTGCATAACACTAACACCACTGACATTTTTAACTCACGCACATTTGACACTTACTGGTTATTTGATGTTATCACCATATATGTATGTGTCGAGTGATGACATTGCTCATACTCCATGTGGATGTTGTCTTGATGTGGGCATGTCTGTTTGCATGTACTGGTGTCTTCACCTATCAACACATGCCTGGATGTGTTCACATTAATGCAATAGACCTTAATGCTGTGTATATGTCACATATATAGTCATACACAGCCTTAAGGGGCATGACCTGTGACCCTGCAGACTTGCTCACGATAATTTTTACATGTATGTTTTTTGCCATATACATCTACATGGCACTGTACAGCAGTATAGCATCCTGCCATGTATTACCTGTGTTACACATGAGAAACACATGGGACAGTGGTTAGCTTGATGGTATTTGCAGGGTTGGATATCAACTATAGCATGTATGGTCATAGTGAACCAGTAGGCTATATGCCCTGGGACATTTATGAGCCTAGGCTGAAAGGTTACCTAGCTGTAGCCAACAGACTGGTAACTTTCAGTGGCCAGTTCAAGCAGTGCCACAGAACTGATCCACAGGGTTGCTGATATATTTGCCATGTGGTCATCACACCATGTCTCAATGAGGGGCAATGTGCATCTTTGCTAGACAGGGATGCATAGTATGGCAGGAGTATGTAAAGTGTATGGGACAGGGATCTGTCAGGCATGTTATGATCCTTGTACTAGAAAGGTTGATGTCCATGAAGTATGTGTTTATTTGAAATCAGGATGTGTAAATGTAGCATGTCCAACATCTCTGGGTTGGATCTGGCTTTATTCAAGGTAGGCATCATGCTACATAGTGGAGCTAGGGTTTGGGAAGGCCGGTGTAGGCCATCTGACCATGGCCAATAACCCTTAAAGGAAATATGTGTTCTATTATGGGTCACTTGAGTGTTGATTATGGCTGAACAATGATCTCTATATTCATGGATGGCACCCTGTCATGATTAGGGGTGCCACTTATGACTACCTGACTGGTGTGGTGAAGTGACTATCAAAGGAAAGACTGCTGTCCAGCTGCATCCCATACACACACAGTTTCCATTATGTTGACCGCTGCCTAGGTGGTAGTTCATGGGTACAGGGTTTTTAACATAGGGGATGACAATACAATACTTAGCTGTGAGATTGTGGCCATACGTCACACACCACATTTCTGACCCACAAAGTCCCTTCTGTATGTTGCCCGCAGCACTCATTGAATCAATTATTGCTTCTAGTTCATAGTCATTTGCAGACTTCAATAGGCAGATGCCTTCTGTGTTAGTTTGTGTGGTATAGATAACAAAGAGGGGGAGTACCAGGAATGAACCCTGTATTAGTGTAGCTGGCACTGATTTGATGTGTGCGTATTAGTCAGACACCTTCTGTAGTGTTGGTTCTGTCAGCGGTCCAGTTGCCAACCAATCCTGTGACATAGGAATATACACCTAGTTTGCTGAGTGTAGCTGGAACACAGTATGGGTGATGGTGTCTTAAGACCTGGCAAGATCAAGATATGCTGTGTGAATCAACCTTACTGTCATCTACATCTGTACTGACTACATCAAATAAGTTGATCAAGCTTCATGGCCTTACAGACCAGACTCAGCAGGGTAGTAGTGCACTATGTCCCATTATCAGCAGTGTTTCCCCCTTTGTGGGGTGTGATAACTGTTGCTGTGCACAATTCAGTGTGTGTACAAAGCCTGACATGAAGCTATGATTGAACATGATGTGTATGTGGAGAGCAAATTGTTCTGATATTTGTGTAAAATACACCCTGGGATATTGACAGGTCCCATGCAAGCTGTATGTATGGCTTTAGAGAGTGCAGCTTGTACCTGCATAGTTGTTATTACAGGGACTCTGTAGTGTATGTGAATATATAACTATGTGTATCTGTTGGGGGGGAGGTGAGAGTGGGTTTTGGTTATCCAAGACCCTATCTGGATGAACAAGTGCTATTTCTGTAGGTGCAGAACTTCTCATGCCAGAGTGCTGTGAAGCAGGGCAGGTCTTGTTGTTGCCATTACGATTCATGGCACAACTATAGAATGCTCTGTGGTTGGCCTCATAATATGTGGCTGATTAGTTTCACAGCAGCTTTGTGTGGTTTTATATGGTGTATCTGCATCTTACTGAGGCTGACCAGGGATCACATCCATTCATGTGTGTTCACTCTTGCAACAGTTTCTACCCCCTGTGGTACATTTTAAAGACAGGGTACCACCAGTTTGCCTTCTTGTTTGTGTTTGTTGAATCTTGGTTCTGATTCAATAGTACAACCATTTCACTTATGTGAGTGCTTAAAGTGCATTTGTGTAGGATACAGCATTTGCACATGTATTGTCCATCTGCATGGGTGCCATAACAGTCACCACTTTGCTCTTAAGAAGCATAACACTGGCTTTGGAGACTGACTATGTGTAGCATACTGCTAGCCCTGTTTGTGTGACTATGGTGATCCAGATCAATGGGGTTAATGAAATCCAACATGCATTGAGCACAGGTGTTGGTACATTAGGAGTCTTCCCAATACATAATGGGATAGTTGGGAGTAGCCATTATGGTTTTCTGTCTCAAATCTAATATTCCCCATTCCAGCACAATATGACAGTTGGAAATTCTGAGGCATGGTGGGTGATCTGTTGCAAGGTGCAATTTGGATTCCACTTTGGCACAAAGGTAGTTGTTCAGTATAATCCATATGAAGTTATGCAAGTGCAACTAGCATGGGGGTGTATATATCCTTCAGGAATATGGACACACCTGTCGCTTGTGTGTTCCAATAAATGATAATGGCCAAGAGGTGAGGTATATGTTATAACATTGTCATGCAGGGGTGCTCTCTGGAGCATTGAACCATATCACAGTCACTGCACAGATATGTTCTCCATGTTAAGGATTGACTTAAGTGAGTCCATATTGAGGTTTTGAAATGTATCATTGAGTAGCGAGACCCGCAGTTTATTGCTTGACTATCCCTGTTACAGCAGTGGACTTTCACTTGAACCTTGCATGATGAAGGCACTATAGGTGAAGCATGAGCCCTAGCCTGTATCCAGATTCCTAGGGGTGACAGGTGCAGGCCCTGTCCGGCAAAGCATCATGGTCTGTCAACCATGTTATCCCAGGCAGACAGATACTGGATACCCTTTGAATTACACCAGTACATTAGACAATTGTGGAATACAATCCTTTTGTCCCTGTACTGCAGTATCATTCTGGCCAATGGCAGAATGCTACTCAGGCCATGGGACATACCTGTATGGGCTACAAGACTTGACAGTTCCTACATGTGTGTTTCCATGCAGTCCAGGCTACTGCATCACAGGTCCTGCACAACAACATGGAATATGCCAGAGCCATGTGTATAGTTCAAAAGGTGGTCTGAGTGTATGGGTATGTGGCTAATCATGGCAGACAGGCAGCTGACAGTATGTTTGCCCTCATATAGCTTGGTGTGTAACATAGTGCTAGAGTTTACATTCACAAATGAGTACTGTTGGGCATGTTTCTGGCCACGTGTACTGAGGAGTGGCACAATTTGGCAAACTATGTCATACAGTTTGTGTATTTTGTTGTCTGTCTATTTCAGCTTGGGAGGTCTCTTGCTTGGCCAGATACTTAGAAGCCTCTGTGAATGTGTGTGATTTTTGGTGGTATGTGTGGGTGTCCTTACTGTGTTCTGGTAAGGGTATGTGTTGAGTGTGGTGATGAGATGCATGTGTTAACCTACACCTCATGACTGTCCAGTCCAGTCATGGCTGTAGACTGGACTGCCTTCCAGCTTACCTCTGTAGCTGCATCCCAGACAATGTGTGGGGTGTGGTATTAGATGGGTTTGGCAGTGTACATGGCATAAAGATTACATATCCTTCTTACCTAGAAGCTGTAGTTTTATTGGCCATTTTGGGTCAGTTATAAACTCCTTGATCTGTCTCTCTTAAAACCTGGCTTCCTCATGGTTTTGGTGTCTTTTCAGGCTTGCTAGTTGTTGCTGAAGCACCTACCAAGGGGAAAAAACGCTAAGAGAAGAAAAGGAGCCACTTTTGTGATTTTAAATATTTTCTTCTGATTTTTTGTTAAGTTTTACTGCTTTGTCGCCTACTTTCTGGCATTTTCCGGCTTGCTAAAGTTTATATCTGTAACAGTAACCATACTTGGAACACATCTAGAGTCTGTTTACTGCATTTTCTGTGTTGCACTTAATTTAAAATGTTTTTTTTTTCTGTAAAAACTGCATTTTACCTGATTTTGGCCTAGCACTCAAGTGTGGGGTAATTTATTGCACTGTTGTGATTATTTTGCTGCTTGTGTATCTCTGCTACCGTTAAACTACAACAAAAAGAAAAAAAAAAACAAAAACATCTTGCTTTTTTCCCACTTTTTGAAAGTTAAGAAAGTTCAGTTACAGATTTGCTGTTCTGAACTGTTTGGAAGTTTCTAGAAGGCCAGTGCTTGCTTGGGCTAAAGGGAAGTCTCTGTGTTCACCAGTGGGATTGGTTAACACTGAACAGCCTGCCTGTCCTTGGAGGAGTGGGTACTACCTAGAAGCTGTAGTTTTATTGGCCATTTTGGGTCAATTCTAAACTCCTTGATCTCTCTCTCTTAAAACCTACAACTCTCTTTTTGCGCTGTTTTGCGCACTGAGCAGCGTCGGGCAGCACCGTCTAAACAGGTTTAAACTATTCCAGGTTCCACAAAGTCTGCTCTTCACTTGTTCCCTTAGAACTGTTGAAACTCTCAAAGTAATCACTATATTCTCTTTCTAAAGCCCTGCACTTGCTCAGCTCTTATAAGGAAACACTAACTAACTACAGCACTACACCCTCCTTGACTTCTCATAAGTATTAGGCTCCCGATTGGTCCTTCCTGATCAAGTGAATAATCAGTTCCCTTCCCTAATCTGATCAGTAAAACAACAGTTCCCTATACTAATCTGGTATGTCCAAGGGTCAGTTTCAGGGTTACTCTCCAGTCCAGCTGGTGAATCTGGGAATTTTGAGGCAATGTTACAATTGCCTTATGTACACAGACAGCCCTCTCCTCCTTCCAACAAACTCTAATACATGTGAGAGATGCAGTTACACAGCCAAACTGGAGGCAGAGCTCTCAACCCAAGACTGGCACAGTCAGTCAGGTGGAAAAGGTAACCACCCACACCACAAATCCAGTCTCACACAGACCTATTGCATCTGCATACCCAACACATAAACACACAAAACATACTGAGGCTCTAAATAAAAATCTGCCTAAACAGCAAAGACCTTCTAAGCAGATATCCAAGCAACAGCCACCCCTCAACAATACCCATGAATCACATATCTCACAAAATCAGTGTGCCTCACAGTCACAGCCCTTAAGGCCAAACAACACACCAAATACACTTGTTATAGGGGACTCTATTGTCCGGCACACTGACGTCCCACTCACCAGACTGAACAAGGAGAAGGTCACTGTAAGCTGCCTGTCGGGTGCCAGGATCCACCACATAACACAAGCACTCAGGTCACTCCAAAGCAAGTACAAGTATGACTCTGTCATTGCCCATGCTGGTGTGAATGACTTGAGACGTACCTCCCTGGACTACATGAAAAGAGACATAGAGGAGTTCTCTGACCATGTAGCCCAGGCTGGTATGACCCTGACCTTGAGTAGCATCTTGCCCTCACCAAGAATGATGCCACAGTATAAAGACAAAATGATCTGTTTCAACAATTGGCTAAAGTATTGGTGTCATTTAAAGGGGATCCAGTGTCTGTCAGCCTGGGATGACATGCTCGACAAGCCACGTTGCTTCACTAGGGACGGCTTGCACCTGTTACCCTTAGGCTTTCGTATACTGGCCAAGGCTCTTGCCACCCCCATAGTGCCTTTTTTAGGCAAGGCTCAAAGGACAAACCCACCTCCATAGACAACCCAAGGATAAAAAAACTAAAGGTAATGCTACTCAATGCCAGAAGTCTAAACCTCAAGATGCACGCACTCGAGGTTCTCCTCAGTATGGAGAAAATCGATGTCTGTGCAGTAACAGAAACCTGGTTCAAGGCTCCTGAGAGCACACCAGCACTACCAGGATATAATGCATACCATGCGTTTCGGCCCCAAAACTCAGACCGAAGCACAAAAGGAGGGGGAGTATCTATATTCATCAAAGATACCTACACCTCCAGGTTAGTGGCACTGCACTAAGCACTGGAAACCATCCATGTGCAACTAACAGCAGGCAAAACTGCCTTTCAGTTTGTAGCCTGCTACAGAACACCCTCCCTATTACAGGAACCCTACTTGGCATTCCTGAGAACACTGGAGAATATGAAGGTCTCTCCAAACACTATGTTATTGGGTGACTTCAACTACCCAAACATTGACTGGGAAAACTACTCAAGCCCAAACACCCTCCCCTAATGGTTCCTTGAATTTATAAACTCTAATGCAATGGAACAACTGGTCACCACTCCCACAAGAGGGAGCAACATATTGGACCTGGTCATCACCAACATGGGGACTCTATATTCCACACCAGAGGTAAACCCCTCATTAGTAAGATCAGACCATAAACAAATTTCCCTGGACATCCATATCCCGTCCCCACCCCGAGCCAAGGAAATCACTGTAAAGAATTTCTCAAAAGCCAACTTTGCACTTCTCAAGACTGAGGTGGAATCCTTCAAAGTCCCTAGGCCAGAGGATAATACAGCCCAATCCGCAGAATCCTTTACAAATGCATTCTATGACCACCTGCAGGAATGCATGGATCGTGCTATCCCAAATAAAACCAAGACTCACTCCTCCAAAAACAGGAGACCGGTCTGGTGGACCCCGGCCATAAATAGACTATACAACAGAAGGAGGAAGCTACTACATGACAGAGCAAAATCCCAAAAAGGAAGGCATCTCTGACCAGAATTAGCAAGAAACTTCGATCCCTCATAAAATCATCAAAGGCCAGTTTCGAAAGAAAAATTGCCCTAGACACTAAAGATAATCACAAGGCCTTCTTTAGTTATGTCAGGAACATGGGCGGAAACTCCCAGATATGCTCTGAATTGTTGCATAATGGTACAAAATATACCAAACCTGCAGACATAGCCAACATCCTGGCAGACAGATTCAGCGCAAACTTCTCCCTCCCCCCCCCCCAAAGGAGCAAATGCCTTTCCCAACTGAATGTAACCTCCCTGACATCACAGATGCACAGGTGAAAGCTGCCCTCTCCAAAGCAAAAAACACAGCATCTATGGGACCGGACGGTGTCCCAGGCTGTGTCTTACATGAGCTCCAAGAAGAACTGAACCCTCACATTAAGTCACTGTTCAAACTTAGCCTTACTACAGGATATGTACCCAAAGAATGGCGTATAGCTACAGTGGTGCCATTCCACAAAGGTGGTGTCACAATGACTAGTCTGGTCTGTAAAGCTATGGAGCGTATTATCATGGAACTCATAAACAAAGACATTGGGATCCTCCAGACACTGGACCCTACCTAATTCGACTTTGTTAAGGGCAGATCTTGCCTCTTAAACCTAGTTGATTTCTTTGAAACAGTTACCAAAGCCATAGATGAGGGCAAGGTAGTCCACACAGCCTACCTGGACCTCAAAAAAGCCTTCAACACAATACCCCACTCGGGCATCATAAATAAGCTTACCAGCTTAAATATCTACCCCTATATCACAAGATGGGTTGCAAACTGGCTCAGAGATAGAACCCACATGGTCAGAATCACAGATGCCATGTCCGAACCCAAACCAGTTACAAGTGGCTTCCCATAGGGCTCAGTTCTGGGACCTCTCTTGTTCGGTATATACTTCTCTGAGGTTCAGGCTAACACGGGGGGATTATGGCTGACAAAGTTCACAGATGACTGCAAACTGGGGGCCATAATCGAATCTCCAGCTGACACAAGCATCCTCCAAAAGGGTCTCACAGAGACGGATGCTTGGTGCCAGAGTCACAGCCTCAAGCTAAATGCTAAAAAGTGCATAGTCATCCCCTTTGGGAAAAACAAGGTGCCCACAAATTACCACATAGGTGGTAATCCATTAAGTACGGAAGAAGTAATTAGAGATTCGGGGACCAACGTAGATAGTAATCTCTCCTTTGATAATCATGTTGCCAAAGTGGTTAGAAAGACCTTCTATATAGCCCACCATATCACGAAAGGGTTCGCATCTAGATCAAGAGAGGTCATTGTGCCCCTCTACTCGTCAGGCCCATAATTGAATACAATGCCCCTTTTGGGATGTACCTTACCCGACACCTGCAGCAATTGGAGAGACCCCAAAAGTACCTCACCAAGAGGATCATGAGCTACAAACAGATGTCCTATGCAGCTTGACTAAAGAAACTCCAGCACTACTCAGTTGCCTACCGCCTACTCAGAGGCGATCTATGCCTGCCGTATAAAGCCATGTCAAACCCAGAATTAATGGACATGCTCCACCTCAAAAAATCCAAGTCCCTTAGAGCTACATGCTCTAGGGACCTAAACCTCAGCACAAAAATAAATAGGACATGCTGGAGGGACAGATTCATTTCCAAGAGGCTCCCCTCACTCTGGAATAGAATCCTAATTCATGTTAGACATAGCCCCTCGCTGAGCCTCTTCAAGCAAAATCTGGACACGTGGATGGGAAATCGCAAATTCACCCCTGGGTCTCTTCTGTGTCCCTGCCAGACAGAGGCACAGTAAACTAATCTTAAAAGGGTACCTTCTGTGACCTACTTTACAGAGGCACAGTATGCTAATCTAATAGGGAGGTGGAAGGCAAATACACTCTGGCTAGGCTTATAAATGCCCTAGGGCAGATAGCCTAGTATCTACCTATGAACCTATGAACCTATGAACATTCCCCCAGGATGGCCACATACACAAAGATGACATTAGTAAACACCAGTAGCTGACAAGTGGACATGCCTGTATTAGAATTCAGTACTACAAGTACCAAGTATTGTATTTAGTTTACTTATTGCTTATGAAGATGTTTTAGACAGTGATGCTCACAAGTAAATATCTGTGTTATGGACGTGACAGCACTGGCTATTACAGAAACATAGTAGCTAACTTTAGCAGCAATCCTCATCTGAGGAGCACATCATATCCTGATAGTTGATTACAGATGATGAAAGTGTCAACAGGTCTGTATCCTTTTCTGGGTATATACTCAAATATCCACCAGAACCATGAGCTCTGTTGGGCACGGAGACCCATTCCCCAAACAGAGTCAAGTATCAATAGACTCTGCTGCCACTATCAACATGATCAGGATATAATCAGATAGTGTAAGCCATCATCTATGAAGCTGCTATTACACATGGGCAGCAGTCTCCTACATCTTACACTCCTACTGCAGATGTTACACTGGATATAAAGGTGATATGCAACTTGTTTCATTACCAGTACTGTGCACACCCTTACATACAGTATTTGCAAGCGGCAGTTAGGTCGGCAATAACAGGTTAGGCTACACAAACCTGAATGTTCAACCAGTGTGTCTTTACTCTCAATAGCCAGTCTATGTATGTGTGCACATAGCCATTTGGCCCAGCCCTGTAACAAGGGTCACTATACATTTGCATAACATGTACACATGCACAGCTGTTATTGCTTGCAAATGATACTAGAGAGGTGGATATTACATGTCTTATGTGCATGGACAGTTACTTAGCTCTTCAAATTGTCTTTGTTATCATGCGGCTAAACTATCAGATGAATACAATTCACATGTATCCTGTTATTGAGTATTGTAATTGCCAACAGACATAACTAATACTTGCATGACATAACACAAATGCTAGGTAAAATGGAATACAGATCTGCCTACAATACTGTACATTACACAGTTATTAGCACAATATCCCACAATGTAAATCATATTTGGAAAGTAAGCCCACCTTTGACATGTTCATCTCACTAATACACCCATACATATGTCTACTGTTACAATATATCAACATATACAATTCCCTGTATAAGGACATACTTAGACCAACTCTGACCCTGACAGTGGCTAGAAAAGGATTGGTGAATTCCAAGCCCATATATATCATTCCTTGTGGTGTATGAGGAGTTTGCTTTGTGACCTACAGCAGTACACACATAGAATACTACAGGCAATACTACTGCTCAACAATACATCACTACAAGATAGCTATTTCCACTGTATGCATTGATTACACTGTAATTATTACAGAACAGGTACTACATACACAGACATACTAAAAGTTATGCATACCTTATTGGTAATTGGAGGTGTTATTGACTGGTATTTTAATCTTTTTCGGTTTGTGTTTCAATCTTCTGTTGGGTATTCTGTACTGTTCTGCAGGTATATACAGATGGTTTGAATGTGTGACACGCCATTCTTTTATAGTTAGAGATCAGTAACATGTGCTATCCTGATCACCAATTGATGTTCCAAAGTAGTTAAATACATGCACATCAGCTGTGCAGCTACTTCATTAGCCAATACCATGGCAACAGTGGAGTATAACTGAGTACTCCACTTGGGCGTTGTCCTTTTGCCTTACTTGTGAGGAAGACAGCCTGGAAGTGTTGTCTGAAATCTATTGCAACAGCTGTATGGAGACAAACACAAATATATTGTGTGTAATGTCTAGAAGATTTGGTCTAAATGTGAGTACTGCTGTTATATTTCTGAACATTGCTACTTGTGCAGGGTTTGTCTGTACCTAATACTTCTGCATATGTTTCAGTCTGGCCAGGATGTTTGACCAACTCAAGACTATATGGCTATGCATATAATGTTAGGGGGTTTACAGTGTGCTCACCAGACATCTTTAGTTTGGTATAAATGTGTATCATACTGTGCTGATAATCAGTAATTGGTAACACTTCCTGGTGTAATTATTTTTCAACCCTTTGAAGCAGGATTTGTTCAAACAAACCCTGTAACATCAGCAATTGTTCCATTGTATAACAGCAACTATTTCACATAGGGCAATGTTAGTGTGGCTCTGTCCAGGTATGTCAAGGTTTCAGCAGATGTCGTACAGTGGAGAAATAATTGGCTATGGTATCACAGTATGTATTGTTATAATTAGTTTGGGTGATGGGGAGATGTTGGTGGGTGTACATAGCAGATGCAGGTGTGTAGGAACTGCTTTTATACATATTCTATATGTGTGTGGGGGTTCTTTCCCTATGTGAACCACTATCCCTTAGTGGACTAATACTATGGTAATTGCAGGCTGATTCATTAAGGCACTGTTTACTGCTTCCTGTATAGTATGCAGGTAATGTTAGCCCTTGAATCTATTTGACAATACATCGGAATGTAATAAAGTTTTGCTAAATGAAAGATGTTTATGTATTTCTTTCATGGATATTTGCAGTCATTGTAGTTGTGTTGGTCAAACAAGAACATGTGCTGGTGAACGGTGGCCCAAAGTCAATTCTTTAAAGCTCAATCTATTCAGATATAATAACCACCACGCTTAAAAAAGCAATGTGGAGAGAATTCCTTTATTGGTAGTGAGCGCTTTCGCCATTCGGCTTCTTCAGACTATAAAACATCTGACATAATTCAGTCACCAGTTTAAATACTTCTATGTATAATCCTATTGGTCAAACAGTCAATTAAGCTTCACAATACACAAAATATATTATTTAAAAATATTATACAAATTCTTAAAACTTCAGAATTTTTGTCTCGTCACATAACCATGTTTCTGCTAAAAATATTCTATTAACGACAAGTCCTTCCTTCCTACAAGACGTATCTCTATCTTATTAAAAACAAATGGATGAGCCCATTTCACATAGTGTTATAGTGGATTCGCTCAAACCTATTAAATAATAAAAAAATAAAAATAACATTCAATTTAGCGACACATTCTTCTTTCTAGTATCATGCATCTGTATTTTCAAATTCCTTATAAACAAGTGCATGAACTTATATGATCTATAAAACATATAAAATACATAAAAAATGATAGTGATTATTCCTATTATATATTCATATTAAAAAACATCCAGGTAAACAACTGAGGTCAACTCTGAAAACTTAATCAAAACATGGGAATAACCAGTGTTTTATAGACAGATGTTCAACGGACACTAGACATAAACTCCTTATTGAATGTATAATAAAGGCTATCATATTCACATCGTAAAAATACCAAGTGAACAGAACCAAAACATATCAATTTGCCTGGCAGAACATATTCCATGAAGAAAGTTCACTATGAGGCATACACTAAAAACTAACACCAGCGGACCTGTACGCCAAATGTAAAACAACCGAATAGTACATATCGCATAGCATCAATGTATTTCAAAATATGTAAATGTGTATGTCTATATATAAGGGAAATGTATATCTATATCTATATAAAAAATAGATAAATGTACGAGAATGTGTGATACCTGATGACTAAAACAGCACTTTATGAGTTCGCTTGGTAATGGAAACCTAATCATGGTTAAAGACTATAGCACTTCCATCACTGACAAGGGCGGGAAATTTGAAATATACTAGTTACAACCTAACTAAAATAAATAGCCCATGATGTTGATATTGGTCATCCGAGTAACATAGTAGATAAAACACAGGGGGGTCTATATGGAATAATCAGTGGATTTATCCTAGTGCTTAGGTACATGTAGTTTCCTTTTCCTAAGGAAGGGTTTTACCTGAACCTTATCATTCAGGCCTGGGTGTTGATCCGCCCTGCATCTAATAATCCACTTCATTTCATTCTCTAATGTATAGTTAACAATATCTCCCCCTCTCTTATTAATCTCAATTTTCTGAATGACAAAGAATTTAAAGGTATGTGTAGCTCCTAACTACTTGTTGTGTTTGGCCAATGCATTAAACACCGACCCAACCCTTATATGATACATATGTTCCCTTATGCGTTCCCTCAAAGATCTGTTGGTTTTGCCAATGTAGAACGCAGGGCATGCTCCACATAAGGCCATATATACTACATTTGAGCTATTGCAGGTGGTATTAGTGTGAAAATTAAACAAATGCTTAGTAGTAGGGTGGAGAAAGCTCACTGTGTTGTCAATGTACATACATTGATTACATTTCCCACAAGGTATCGTGTTCATATGATGTGCATTGGGCCTCTCTGTTTTCATGTTGTTCCTAGGTTTACAGAGTAATCTCTTAAGGTTTGGTTGATTCTTGAATGCAATGCTCGGACTTAGTCCCACAACTTCCTTTATTTCATTGTCCAATAATAAAATATCCCAATGTTTTTCCATTATCTGTTTCACACAAAATGAATCCCTTGTAAAAAATAGGGAAGCTCTAGTTTTGTCTAACACTGATGGTGGATCCATAACCATGGCTGGTATAGGTTCTGAGAAATAGGGTTTGGCCTTAGTATCTCTGAGGGTCTTAACAGTCATAGATGTATGTTCAAATATTTTAGCATCATAACCCCTTTGTACAAACTTGGCCCTTAAATCATCCAGTTCATTTACATAGCCTTCTTCAGTTGGATTCAATCTGGAGGCCCTAATGATTTGGCCTTTCATGACGTTATTGAAAACGTACTTGGGGTGCATACTATCTCTATGAAGAATAGTATTCCTATGACATAATTTCCTATGTACTGAGGTGTTAAGTAACCCATTACTTAGTCTAAAGACATTCACATCTAGAAATGATATCTGATCATGTGAATAAGTCAAGGTAAATTTGAGAAAATTGGTAGAAGTATTCATACAATCAACAAGTCTCATTAGTGTGTCTGCATCACTTGTCCAAACAAAAAAGAGGTCGTCCACAAATCTGCGGTACAGACCTACGTGTTCCTGGAACATTTGCAGTTTGAAAAGAAAAGTTTCTTCCCACTGGGCCATAACAAGGTTGGCGTAGCTATTGGCACAAGATGTGCCCATAGCCACGCCATCCTTCTGTAAAAAAATGTCCTCTCCAAACATAAAGATATTATTCAATAAAATGGTCTCCAAAAGCAGTGTAATGAACTCTAGCTTCACTGGGGTAAAATCAGAATGATTCCTAAGATAATCTTGTATATACTGTATCCCCACATCATTGGGGATTACAGTAAATAAACTTACAACGTCTAGAGTGACTAGTAAGTAATCTGTATTGTCATTCAATTGTTTCGTATACGTATATAAATCTAGTAGAAATTGTTTGCTATCTCTGAGGATGGTGCTATTATTATTCACCATCGGCCTCAGATGAAATTCTGTAAATATGGAGAGTGGCTCAGTTACCCAACCCTGCCCTGCTACAATCGGCCTCATGGGGGGTTCCACACATGATTTGTGGACCTTCGGGAGGCCTTGTATGATAGGAATTAGAGGGTTAGTCACTTTAAAGTAATTATACATTTCCTTAGTGATATTATTAGACGCTAATAACTCATCAAGCATATAATATATCTGTAGTACCTTCTCTTTGACTATCTTCATATCTACTTTCAAATAGAAAGAGGTATCTCCCAATAGTTGGTACATTTTCCTATCATAGTCTGATGCATCCATAAGAACAATAGGTCCCCCTTTATCGGCAGGTCTAATCACCAAGGTATCATCATTCCTTAGGCTCATAAGAGCTTGTCTATGATTATAGCTCAAATTGTGTTTATATTGGGTGTTTCGTGTGCCCTCAAAATTAATATAAATATCATTCTCAATCATCCTAGAATATACATCTAAAAGTGGGTGTAATTGTGGAATGTATACACTATTCGGCCGAAAGTTACAGGCGTTATTTCTTGTATCAGAATTGCCAAAATCAAGCTTCAACTGAACATTCCTAACAAACATTTTGGTGTCAATAATAGAATCGACAACATTACTTCTCTTCGTGGGAATGAAACTTAGTCCCTTATTTAGTACTTGTTCTTCATATATATTCAGGACCCTAGTGGAAAGATTCACAATTAGCGAATCGTCCTTTCCCACATTCTCTTTAGTGTGGGTCCTTGATGTTCCCCTCCTGATCCTTTCCTTTTTTGTCTGCCCCTGCTCATAGATCTTGTTCTCCCTGTATATTGTTTCTGTGTTATAGGGAAAGGGGTATTAGCAGTAGCATTGGGATGCAAATTTGACTGGTTAGTGTCATTCTGTGTAGTTTTCCTTCTGACTACTGCTTCCACATGTCTAATCCCATTAGTCGCATCATTGATCTCAGATTGAGATGTGGTCGCAGGTATCACTACTTCTGCTAGTTCTTTCTCTCTATCTTTGTTAGTACAGGAATCATTTAAATTATTCTCACCATCTTCTTGAAACACGATCTCAGTATATGACACATTCCTTCTAGCAGTTTTATCCATATTGGATGGGCCACTGGTGTTAGCTATCTGAGTGTCTTGTGGTTTAATTAAACCACTTGGATTATTAGGCACATTACCTTCATTTGTTGTATCATTCACATTACGTGTGTTAACACTTCTGGGGCCATGAACATTATTGACACTATTACTAATTACATTAGTCCGTTCCCTAGGCCAAGTAAACACATTAGAGTTCCTAAAATCCCTCATATCCCTCATTATTTTGTGTTTCTTTTGTTCTAGCAACCGTCTCTCAAACAACATTACATTGTCTATAACCCTCTCTAACTTCACATCAATGTTAGCATTTGCATACTTCTTAATAATCATATCATACAATTTATTCACTTTTAATCTCAGACCTTCTTCTTCCGGTGTATGGAAATTAATCAATAGTCTCATGTAACTATAGCTGAGCACCATGTTGAGCTGTTGCCATTGAAACAATAAGTCCGGTATGTTATCACCTGATGTTGGCATTTTCAAAATGCGTAGCCCACGTGGAATAATTAGTTTGTCCAAGCATGCCTCGAAATAATGCCGTTGGACCTGTAACTTCTTAAGTTTAATTGTCTCAGCTTCTAATGTTTGTAAATCCTCTGATAAGGCAATGCAGTTGTCGTCGCTGTTTATGCCATCCGTTGAGCTGACATTCAGCTCATACGCAAGTAGCAGGTTCTCCCTGCCGGTCACACAAGCTTGGAACCGTTCGGTTCTGTCATTAAACTTCTGTACCTGTGGTACGTAAGGTAATTCAATACTGGATGTAGCATTATCGGCCATCCCCACGAACCAAAAGTAAAAACAAAATAAATCTCGTAAAATCCAAAGAGTCACTTCAGTTCGTAGGGTGAATCACCAGCGAAAACAAGTAAAAATAAAGTCAAACAAGAACATGTGCTGGTGAACGGTGGCCCAAAGTCAATTCTTTAAAGCTCAGTCTATTCAGATATAATAACCACCACGCTTAAAAAAGCAATGTGGAGAGAATTCCTTTATTGGTAGTGAGCGCTTTCGCCATTCGGCTTCTTCAGACTATAAAACATCTGACATAATTCAGTCACCAGTTTAAATACTTCTATGTATAATCCTATTGGTCAAACAGTCAATTAAGCTTCACAATACACAAAATATATTATTTAAAAATATTATACAAATTCTTAAAACTTCAGAATTTTTGTCTCGTCACATAACCATGTTTCTGCTAAAAATATTCTATTAACGACAAGTCCTTCCTTCCTACAAGACGTATCTCTATCTTATTAAAAACAAATGGATGAGCCCATTTCACATAGTGTTATAGTGGATTCGCTCAAACCTATTAAATAATAAAAAAATAAAAATAACATTCAATTTAGCGACACATTCTTCTTTCCAGTATCATGCATCTGTATTTTCAAATTCCTTATAAACAAGTGCATGAACTTATATGATCTATAAAACATATAAAATACATAAAAAATGATAGTGATTATTCCTATTATATATTCATATTAAAAAACATCCAGGTAAACAACTGAGGTCAACTCTGAAAACTTAATCAAAACATGGGAATAACCAGTGTTTTATAGACAGATGTTCAACGGACACTAGACATAAACTCCTTATTGAATGTATAATAAAGGCTATCATATTCACATCGTAAAAATACCAAGTGAACAGAACCAAAACATATCAATTTGCCTGGCAGAACATATTCCATGAAGAAAGTTCACTATGAGGCATACACTAAAAACTAACACCAGCGGACCTGTACGCCAAATGTAAAACAACCGAATAGTACATATCGCATAGCATCAATGTATCATAAAGTGCTGTTTTAGTCATCAGGTATCACACATTCTCGTACATTTATCTATTTTTTATATAGATATAGATATACATTTCCCTTATATATAGACATACACATTTACATATTTTGAAATACATTGATGCTATGCGATATGTACTATTCGGTTGTTTTACATTTGGCGTACAGGTCCGCTGGTGTTAGTTTTTAGTGTATGCCTCATAGTGAACTTTCCTCATGGAATATGTTCTGCCAGGCAAATTGATATGTTTTGGTTCTGTTCACTTGGTATTTTTACGATGTGAATATGATAGCCTTTATTATACATTCAATAAGGAGTTTATGTCTAGTGTCCGTTGAACATCTGTCTATAAAACACTGGTTATTCCCATGTTTTAATTAAGTTTTCAAAGTTGACCTCAGTTGTTTACCTGGATGTTTTTTAATATGAATATATAATAGGAATAATCACTATCATTTTTTATGTATTTTATATGTTTTATAGATCATATAAGTTCATGCACTTGTTTATAAGGAATTTGAAAATACAGATGCATGATACTGGAAAGAAGAATGTGTCGCTAAATTGAATGTTATTTTTATTTTTTTATTATTTAATAGGTTTGAGCGAATCCACTATAACACTATGTGAAATGGGCTCATCCATTTGTTTTTAATAAGATAGAGATACGTCTTGTAGGAAGGAAGGACTTGTCGTTAATAGAATATTTTTAGCAGAAACATGGTTATGTGACGAGACAAAAATTCTGAAGTTTTAAGAATTTGTATAATATTTTTAAATAATATATTTTGTGTATTGTGAAGCTTAATTGACTGTTTGACCAATAGGATTATACATAGAAGTATTTAAACTAGTGACTGAATTATGTCAGATGTTTTATAGTCTGAAGAAGCCGAATGGCGAAAGCGCTCACTACCAATAAAGGAATTCTCTCCACATTGCTTTTTTAAGCGTGGTGGTTATTATATCTGAATAGATTGAGCTTTAAAGAATTGACTTTGGGCCACCGTTCACCAGCACATGTTCTTGTTTGACTTTATTTTTACTTGTTTTCGCTGGTGATTCACCCTACGAACTGAAGTGACTCTTTGGATTTTACGTAGTTGTGTTGGTGACTAACCTTATTTGGCTCATGTCCATAGAACATATTTGTAATAGTGTATTGGCATACACTCTTCATATGTTATGTTCATATTATTTGGGGGTGGCAGAATGTGTGATTGCTATGGTCTATGTTATATTCAGATTTGAACACTTCAGATGCTGTAAACACACATGTATGTATTTATGTATATATATATATATAGATATATATATATCTATATATATATATATATATATATATATATATATAGATATATATTATTGCATACGTTTATATGTACCTCCATAGATGTGTAGATATTTTAACCTATCTATATATATCGACATATATGTATATCTCTATATATCGACATGAATCTCTCTCTCTCTCTCTCTCTCTATATATATATATATATATATATATATATATATATATATATAGATAGATATATAGATATGTGTGTGTACATCTGTATATATAATATATATATATATATATATATATATATATATATATATATATATATATATATAGAGCATACACCTTTCATTGGGTATATGGAGGTTTGTCCTATTTCCACACAATCCTCCCTTTTGTGTTTTGTGTTTTAACCTGTCTGAATACACAACTGCCATAAGTACATCTCAGGTAGGTTAGTGGTAGGTTACTCTGAGGATGGTGTACATGGTTGCGGGTTCTAATCCTAGAAGGAGTTATTATTTTACCTCTCAGAGCAGGCACTGGTAGGGAAAGTGTGACTAAAGCACATTTAAGCAGTTGTAAGCAAGTTTGCCCGTGGTCTGTGCGACGATAAGCAACGGTTACACCTGTGAAGCTCTTATCCATTTATCTGTGTTTAAGCGCCGCTTACTGTCACGCAAACCTGTGCAAAACCACTTACAACCGCTTAAAAGTGCCTTAATCAACCTGCATCCAACAACCCTTGTTCTAGCCCTCACAATAAATTAACAGCCCTTGAACCTGGGACCATGAACACCACAGTCACTGACTTTACCGCTAAGGCATCTGAGACATGTGCAAATGTTATGGTTTTTAGAATATACATTTTACTACGGGCATTCCTCACTACTGAAATCAAATGTGAGAGTCAGTTGGTGTACATATGTATGATAGATGTTGATGTTCATATGTTTGTGGAATTAAGTGTTTCAATTTTTCTGACAAGGTGTATTAGGGATGAGAATGGTTCTTGTTTTGTGTCCTTTTTTATTGTCTCCATGCTCCATGTATACACACTTATTGAACATCCAACCCAGGCTCTCCTTGATGCATAATTTCATTACCCATCATTCCTCCCCCACCCCAAACTCCACATACACAACAACCATCCCTTCTATGGTGAATTAAGTTAATATTAATAGTTATAATACCAGAGCTGCATGTGTTTTGTGTACACTCCAATTCCTTTGGATTGCTTCTGTTTCATGAAGTGTGTTCATAGATGTTTATATAGATGGCTATAGATGTAACTGTGTGTGTGTATAAATATATATATATATATATATATATATATATATATATATATATATATATATATATATATATATGCACACATCACTGAAATGCATATATATATACATATATATATATATATATATATATATATATATATATATATATATATATATATATATATATATATATATATAGTATTAAGTTTTAACAGTTATACATATGTAGACTTGTATATGTTGATTCACAAACTACAGTACATTACAATGTACTGTACATATGTACACAAAGTGACTGTCCCATTTGTGGTTAGTACTGTGGAATGCCTATAGTAAAAGGTGTAGTCTAAAAACAAATGAAACATATATCCAGCTCAGATGGCTTAGTGGTAAGTCCCATGACTATGGCGTGCATGGTCCAGGGTTCAAGACATGTGATGCTTTAAAAATATTTTTTACTCCAGAATAAGGCTCTTTTAAGCAGTTGTAAGAATGTTTAAAAGTGTGTGTGTGACATTAAAGCAGCAGTTAAACACAGTTAAATGAAATTTAAAAATGTATAACCTGTGCGCGCAAACACGGTCACATCTGCTAACTACTCAGGATATATATATTTCAGTGTAGTAACATCTCACTATGTGCTTACATAACATAACAATCTCTGTTGACATTACTCTCTGGCACACATGGGTTTATATGGGTATTTCAAATGTTTGTTATACTGGAGATTACTGCCTAAATATGCAAGCTGTGGTTAACGTATATTTTTTTAATATGAAAAACATCTCTGAATTTATTGGGATTTGAACCACAAATGCACAGATACTATGCGAATGCGGTAACCATTACACTATTGACATTAATGTTGCTTTTGCCTATTTCCTATTTAGATGATTTCTATGTGTAAGCTAGGCTAAGCAAAGGGCAGAGGAGCGCAAACCCACTGAGCTTCACTTACTCTTGAAATAAAAACCTAACAAATTAAATGAGAGACTACAAATTAAATTCCTACCTACATTAGGCATAGCCCCTCACTAACACACTTCAAGAGAAACCTTGATGAGTGAATGGGTAATAGAATATACACCTGTGGGATCATGTGTCCCAGAACTATACAGCCAGGGGGAGGGGGAGCCCCTCCAGTTTTATAGCTGCAAGACCTGTTGGGGAAATTGAATGGTGTTGAATTTTCACGTTAACATGCCCTTTTTAGATCACTTATTAGATTAGTGCCCCTATCACCCTCCGCCACCCCAGTCTTCAGCAGCTTCTGACAACTCTGCCTGGAATCACTTCATTGGCTATGCTTGACAGAGGATCAGTTACTTCATCAATGGTGCAGAGAAAGCCAACACACTGTAGCTGTGCTTCTAAATGCCCTTGGGCAGATAGCCTACTACCTATCTGTTAACATCTAAAGTGCAGGCCATCACAGAAATAATATGTGAAAAAAACAGAGCTTTCAGATCACAATATGCAGTGAGAAATCACCATGTAATCAGAAAACAGTTAAGTACAGCAAGATAATACAGAACACTGATACTTAATCACTTATAAAGTCTATCTTGGAAGCTAGATGACTTGTATCAGTTTAAGGCTTTCTATTGCTTACCAGTAGGTTACCTACTGGAAAGATGAGAAACAAGCACAGATGGGAAACATGCATGCAACAATACCATACCAGCTTGCATCTGTCAGCCTTAGGCTTTCAAATACTGGCCAAGGCTCTTGGTGCCCCCATGGTGCCTTTTTTAGGCAAGGCTGAAAGGTGAATCCCACCTCCATAAACAGCACAATAGAAAAGTCAATGAGGGTTATGCTACTCAATGCCAGGAGCTTTAATCACAGAATGTATGCACTCACAGCACTCCTCAGTATGGACAACGTCAACATCTGTGCAGTAACTGAAACCTGTTTTAAGGCTGATGAGAGCACACCAGCACTACCAAACTACAACCCATACCACACATTTTGGCCACAGAACATGGACTGACACAGACATGGAGGGGGCGTATCCATATTCATCAGGGATACCTACACCTCCAGGTTAGTGGGGCAGCATGATACCTCTGAGATCATCCATGTGCATCTAACATCAGTCACAACTGCAATGCAAACTGTGGCCTGCTACAGATCACCCTCCATGACCCAGGACCACCACTCTACCTACCTGGAGACAGTGGAAAACATAACAGTCCTACCAAACACACTGGTATTGGTCGATTTTTACTACCCTACCATTATCTGAAAACTTACTCAAGTACTCACTTCCAGGCCCAGCGCTTCCTGGAATGTATCACCTCAAATGCCGTGTATCAGATGGTAAACTCCCCAACCAGAGGTAGAAACATACTAGAAGTGGTAATCACCAACATGGGCAACAGGTGCACCACAGTAGAGGTAAACTGGTCACTGGTTAGATCTGACCATGAATTATTCACTGATGATTTCCACACCCAACCATCTCCCCCATCCAAGGAAACCACAGTGAAAACCTTTCCTACATCTAACTTCACACTACTAAAGACAGAGGAGGGAGGTTTCACAGCCCCCACGCTAAGGGAAAACATTGCTCAAGATACAGAAAGATTTACAAATGCACTCTATAAGCACCTACAAAGATGTATGGATCATGTCATCACTGGTAAACCAAGACTTGCTCCTCCAAGACAAGGACACCAGTCTGGTGGACCCCTGCAATAAACAGACTATACAACAGAAGTAGGACAGTAGTCCAGAAAAACAGCAAATCTCAAGAAGGACAGACATCCATGACCAGTATTAGTAAGAAACTTAGATCCCTCATAAAATCATCCAAGGCTAACTTCAACAGGAAAATAGCCAAGGATTCGAAAGATAACCACAAAGCCTTTTTTGGCTACGTCAAGGATCTAAGTGGTAACTCACAGATTTGTGCTGTGCCGGTGCAATATAGCACAAAATATACTGAACCTACTGATATCGCCAACATCCTTGCAGATACATTTAGTGCAAACTTCACCCCCTAAAGAGCCCACAACAATACCCAAAAAGTACAATATCCCAGACATCAGAGACACACAGGTGGAAATAGCCCTCTCAAAAGGCAAAACAGAGCATCAGTGGAGACAGATGGTGTCCCAGACTGCGTCTTGCAAACACTACAAGACAAACTAACCCCCCACCTAATTAAGCTTTTCAACCTCAGCCTCTACACAGGCTACATGCCCATACAATGGTGCATAGCAACAGTTATTCCACTCCATCAAGGTGGAAACACAACTGACCATGGTAACTACCACCCCATAAGCCTGACTAGCAGCCTGGAAAGAAAGTATGGAAGCATCATCATGGCACTCATTAACAAAGACATTGGTAACCTCCAAACACTTGACCCAACCCAGGTCAGCTTGGTTGAGTGCAGATCATGCCTACTGAACCTGTTTGACGTCTTACAGACAGTCAACAAGGCAATAGATGAGGGGAGAAGAGGTTCACAGATACTACCTGGAACACGCCAAGGCTTTTGACACCATTCCCACTCGGGTATTATTGATAAACTCACCAGCCTGTACAAAAACCCATACATCACAGGATGGGTTGCCAACAGGCTTACACAAAGAACCCACATGGTAAGACTAGCAGCCTCCAGGTCCAACTCTTAACCAGTCACAACTGGTGTCCCACAGGACTCAGTCCTGGGACCCCTACTGTTTCACATATACTTCTCAGAGGTACAGGCAAACACAGGTGGACTACGGCAGACCATGTTTGGCAATGACTGCAAACTGGGAGCCATAATTGACAGTCCAGCTGACACAGACATCCTTCAAAAGTCCTCACAGTGACCGACACAGGGTGACAAAGTCATGGCCTCAAGCTAAGTGCTACAAAATGCATGGTCATTCCATTTGGGGAAAACTAAACACCCACATATTAACACATAAGTGGAAGCCACCTTAATACGGATGAGGTAATAGGGGATCTGGGGACTAAGGTAGATATTGATCTCTCCTTTGACAATCATATCTCCAAAGTAGTTAGGACATCCTTCCATGTAGGCCATCTGATTACTAAAGGGTTCGCATCTAGACATACTGAGGTTATAGTGCCCCTTTACTTGTCACTCATCAGTACCATCATAGAGTATAATAACCCATTTGGGATGTACCTCAGAAGACACTTCCAACAGCTGGAAGGACCACGAATGTACCACGCTGTAGTGAGCTAAACCTTGCCACAACAATAACTACAACATGCTGGAGGGACAGATTCCTGTCACAGAAAGTCCCCATGATTTAGAACAACATCTCTAATTACATTATATAGAGCCCCTCACTAACATTCTTCAAGAGAAACCTTGAAGAGTGGATTGGGAACAGTAGATACACCCAAGGGATCCCGCCATTGACTCTGCTCCACAGAGGGACAGTTAATTAATCAGTGTGGTGGCAAAAGCTGACATATTTTGGCTAGGCTTATGAATGCCCTTGGGCAGTTTGTCAAGTACCTACCTATGAACCTATGAACCTATACATACAGTATCAGCACATGTTGATAGCTTAATTTACTGCTCAGGTGTTGACTTACCTTGTGCCAATAGCAGTTGTGTGTGCAATACGTGAGGGCTGCTTATGTTGGATGCACACAATAGACTGCCTATACATGACAATTTACAGGTAGTCTTGTGTGTGTGCCATCCATTTTTAGTGTGTGTGCAGGTGGAGAAAGGTGTCAGTCCCTAGGTGCCTACACTGTCAGGCATGTGCTATACATTCCCTGCTTGCCAATGCATGCACATAATGGGCACGCCTCCATCTGCCTACTGGGGCTGGCTCAGGGTGTTCGTGGTCTGAGTACCCCTGTTCCTGTGGGGCCCTTGGCAACGGTGGTGGGCTGTAAGGGCCTTCACCATTCTGTCCCTGCTGCAGCTGTTTCCGCAGGATCATATTGTGTAGCATGGCACATACTATGAAGCTGTGGGCACACGTGCCTAGAGAGTACTGCAAGGCTCCACCAGATATGTCCAATCAATGGAACCATGATTGGGATTAAGCATCCCAAACACATGCTCTATGATGATTCTGGTTTATGCGTGTGCCTCATTATGGCATTCTTGCATGGGTGTGTGTGCATTTCTGATGGGAGTCATCATCCATGGTTCCAGTGCATAGCCAGCATCCTCCAACAGGTGGCCATATGGGATGTTTCCCCTGGAAAATACCTGATACAGCTGTGAGGCATGCCAGATGTGGGAGACGTAATAGCTTCCAGGGCTGCCAGCACACACATCCATGATAATGCCCTGGGCATTGCACACAACCTGGCAGTTGATGGAGGTGTATCCCTTGCAGTTTATGTAGTGTCTACCCTGCTCACTGGGTGGTGACTTGATGTGTATGTGCGTGCAGCCTATTGCACCCAGTACCTTCAGGTATTCTGCCACATGGTGGAAGAGATGCATATTGCTGGCCAACTCCTCCTGCATTCAGGGGAACTATATGTGCTCATTGGCATGTGGTAACATGGCATCCAGGTACTGATGAAGTACGCTGGGTGCTGATGCCTGTCAGATCCCCATGATATCCCCAGTTGGCCTTTGAAAGGTACCTGTGGCTAGTATTCTCAGGCTTACACATACCTCCCATATCCACTGGAATGGGTTCCCCTCTGTTTCTTCTGGTTCTGAGGCATGGCCGGCACAGCTCCACAAGTTGCTGTAGGGTGTCCCTGTCCACCCTATAATGCTCTACTATCTCCAGATCATGTAGCCCCAGGTAGGTTACTCTGAGTCTGAACACTCTTCTCCTCCTCTGATGCCTGAGGTGGTTGTCAGCATCATCCTCCACACCACCTTCAGTCTCCAACACATGCTGGTGGATCAAAGCTATGGCAACCCCTAACATGTACATATTAAAAGTTCCCTGTATGTATACACCAATGGTGCAGAGTGTATGGGAATACACAATAGTGTGTGAGGTGCTTTCACACCTTATACTATTGTGCTATGGATGCTGCTGATGTCATTGGCTGTGTATGAGCAATTCAAGCTGCATGATATCTTAATTATGGGTTTTTAAAGTGAGTACTGCAAGTGTGGGGCCTGTAGTGTGGAGTTATGCTTGCCTGCCTTGATTAAGCTGTCGCCCTTTAATTCCCTTTTAAACCTGGATCCCCTCCCATTGTCAGGCATGCATCCACCTGCCAGCTTTCTTGTTTTATACATTCCCTACACAGTCATATGTTGCAAAATGTGTTTTGTAGCTGATATAATGCAATTCTGCTTTGTTCTGCTGTGACACTTTACTGTTTTCTTTGCAGTACAGCCCCTCCTCTTTCCTGTTCTGCAGGTAGCTGCTTGCAGCTTTGTTAGCTGTTGTCAATGGCCCACTGTAGGTTCCTAGGTGTTAATTAGTCATTTGTACTCCAATTTCCCTGCTGCAGAACTTCCTTATTTTTTTCTATATCCTTCCTGTTTCAGCTCCAGTAAGTGCCGCGCAAACCCGTTTACTGAGTTTAAGTGCATTTTAATCTCTGTTCACATGCATACTTGGTTCTCTTGTGTGATCTCAGCTTGTTATGTTGAGTGATCTCAGCTAAGCAAAGCTAAAGCCAGTTCAACACACCCCTTTCCTGCAGCTTTGCTTAGCTACGGGCAAACCAGGTTAGCAATGCTCCAATGTGCTTACAGCAAAGGTGACACACCCCTCTCTTGATGTCATCTTTATCTCATGGGCACACCTTGGTGTTATAACACTATGCTATGAGGTGCATCCTTACACTAGCGGGGAATCTGAGATTCACTATAACTCCTCTCATTTGCATGAGATTGCCTAATAATTTCTAGATACCATGCATAACACTGACACAGCCCCTTAGCAACTCTTGCACCATGTTGTGGTGTAACATGCCTGCCATTGACTATTATGGGGAAATCATGATATGTGTTACATTGCAGTTTTATTCTATATTTTTTTATTTTCCTTGTGATCTCGTTTGCACGCCGCTGCCCTACGCTTAAACTTCGCGATAGTGCGAAAAAAAAATTAAATGCTATTTTTATATTTTGTACATATTTTTTTTGCCAATAGCTATATATTTAGCCATTGGCATATATTAACAATATAATACATGTGTTTGGCCAGCTGTCATGGCTCCGATTTTATATTTGCAAAAATGTAAACCATTTTTTACGGCTTACACTTTTGCATGCTTACACTACGCCTGCACCAATTCCTGGATCACTAAATACCTTCATTTGCATGCTACACTGCTGCAAATGGGGTAATTAGCTTACAAGTGCCGGGAGCTGTGCTGGCGTAGCAACCGCAGGTAGTGCACGTGGAAACAGCTAGTACCTGGTTTGCTCGCCGGCCATATTTGGTGTTGGAATGCCAATGCTACACCTGGTGCAAGCTTCGTGAATCCCGGGGATATATGTGTATATATATATATATATATATATATATATATATATATATATATATATATATATATATATATATATATATATATATATATATATATATATATGTATATGTATATATATATATATATATATATATATATATATATATATATATATATATATTCTATGTACACACACACACACACACACACACACACACACACACACACATATATGTATATATATATATATATATATATATATATATATATATATATATATATATATATATATATATATATATATATATATATATATATATATATATGTTTATAAATACATATATGTACATGTATACATAGATCTACATATGTGTATGTATATATATATATATATATATATATATATATATATATATATATATATATATATATATCCATATCCTTATGTGTAAACATGACTGTTGTATATACCTTCCCAGATGTATCACACCATATTTATCTATGTGTATATTTAGATAAAGCAACATACTTGATTCAACACTAATTTCACTTGTAAATACTACACAATTGTAGAAGTCAAAGTAGTTGTTCACTTCTATTCAGTATGTGTACTGACAGATATATTGGAAAAAGCAACAGCTATGTACAGAGCTGTGATGGCTTAGTGGTTAACTGCTGTAATGCTAGTACATAAAATGCTTTTATGTGCTTTCATTACAGTAGTAAGGGGTGTGAGTATACTGTCTGGGACACCTGAGTATATATGGCTAGTACAACAATCTTTTCCTTTTGTATGTGTTTCATACATGGGTATTATCCCAGGTTATATGCATTCACATTTGCATTCATTGTATCATTACAGTACTACTATTAACAGTGCTTTCCCATGAAAGAGTAGATTGCAGATTGTAGTACTGGAACCATACACTCCTGCATGCAAAGCTGGACTCTGAGTACTGACTATTGTGTTCTTGGTGTGTGAGCTATGTGTTATTAAGTACTTGTTACTGGATATTGATCTGATATGTGGATATTAACTGTAGACTACTATGTGTATAGGACATGTCATTAAGGGCTCCTGTCATGTAGTAATGACATACCTATCAGTGTCAGATATCTATCTGTCAAAACATTAATCCTAATGCATAACCTGTTGGCTAGCTGATTTCTGTCTGTCCTCTGTACAGATGTGCAGATGTCAGGTATCCATCTTGGTTGCTTACAGGAAATCTATGCTTGACTGACACTGTCATGTCTGCCCAGCTGTGTTATGAATGCCACAGCTAGGGAACCCCACCCTGTATACATCACATGCCACAGATACCTCACCTAGACTACCACAGTCAACAGAACATGCCTGGGTACAGGTCTACAACCCAGACACTGGCCATGTTATGCAATATATGTTGCATACATGTCAATTGGAGCACCTCACTGGCCCTCTGCAAAACACAACCATATGATTGAATGTTGCATTTATCTGTCACCCTTAGGATCACTCACAAGGCATCAGTTGATAGATGGCCTGCTGACAAATGTTAGGTGGCATGATACCACTATACCCACATCCTCTACTCTTCTCATCTCTCCATGGACAATATCCTGGTGCAAACCTAGGAACACCTGCACCTATGGACCCCAGTACTGACAAATGTGTCAGTGTGCATTGCTGAGAATAACAGTGCCTGTGTGTTTGTAAACCTGCAGTTGATAATACCCTGAGGACCTTCTCACACACTACACCCCCCATTGCCATAGTAAGAAATGGCTGCTGCTGTAATGGACATTAAATGTACCTTGTTACTCTCTTCACCCTATGGGATACCTGGAGCTTGGAGTACCAGCACAACACTGTTGTACAAATGGGTAGATAGGCATGGGTTACCCTTTGAGTCCTGGCAAGTGTGTGTATGTGCGCAAGTGTATATTTACAGGATACAGCATTCTGAGGCCACATTCTCCAAATACAATACACATAGCCATACAGTATAAAACATAGTGATGTTGCTGACATTTGGAGAGCCATTGCAAACCGTCACTCTACTATCCCTGTGGAATGTGAAATAAATGCATATCCCTGCAGAAAATACATGTCCCAGCAAGTCATCTGTCCAGGAACTGACTGGAAAATGCTAACATTTCAAAGGAATCATGTAGTGGAAATTCATTCCATCAAAACTAGTAATAGATGTGTAAATACCCTCTTCCCCACTGTATAGCTGTACAACGATACTGGAGTTGGTATATATATAGTTGGTTGTCGATGTTGTGGACACAGCCACCCTCATTGGGGTTATTGTTGTGTGTATCCCCCCACTTAGTCTGCTGTAATACTGTACAGTTTATGTTAACAGGTTAAGTAGTTGTCACTCACACTATGTGCGGCTCTACACCACCCCACACCCTCCAAAGTGTAGGGCTGTGCCATCCACACCAGAACACCTATGTTTACCAATGCCGGGATTGCACTACATTGGGGAAGGGGACATATACCCTGCCAGTACCATCATCAATTACATTAAAGTAGCAGACTGATTATTTACTGATGTGATGTTTTGCCTATTTTGTCTTGGTGGAATTGCATAGGCTAAAATGGTTCACTGCAAAATTAAGTACATCCATGTGTACAGTATTTTCTGTGTATTGCATCAACACCAAAGCCTGTGTGTGTGTGTGTGTGTGTGTGTGTGTGTGTGTGTGTGTGTGTGTGTGTGTGTGTGTGTGTGTGTGTGTGTGTGTGTGTGTGTGTGTGTGTGTGTGTGTGTGTGTGTGTGTGTGTGTGTGTGTGTGTGTGTGTGTGTGTGTGTGTGTGTTATACACAAACATGTGTCCACTGTAGAAGGACTGCTGACATCAGCCACCATGCATTCACCTGTATACACCCCTCAGACCTATCAGCCATGTGGCACATGCTGTAACTGTTATACAGACCTGTTACTTGTTTTCAGCTGTACCCAGGATATGACACAGTCAATGTGTAACCAAAGTGCCATACCCATTGTAGGAAACAACAGCAGACCAACATCCTGCTGACACATAAACACCTACAACACAAACTGAATACATTATGGAGACCACAATCACTCAGTGTTAATAACAGCTATAATGCATCATGGCTGTACAGCTACACATCCTGACATGTAAGCATTAAATGTTCCTGCTGAAAACATGTTACACAGCATTACATTTCTACACCTTAGTACATTCACCTTATGTATCAGAACCATATTAGCCTGTCCCTGCATTGATGGTATGGATGACAGGGATGTGGCACAGGTATCATCATATGCACAGGGTGTGTTGTGGGTTTGCCAGAGACCTAGGCTGAGCCATTTGGTTGACATAATGTGTGTTAGGGGGGTTTGTTATTAATTGGGCTGTGCAGATGTGGTAGGTAGGGAGGTGCCCTAGCTGTGTTGGTGATGTGTGTGTGTGTGTGTGTGTGTGTGTGTGTGTGTGTGTGTGTGTGTGTGTGTGTGTGTGTGTGTGTATGCACACACTTTGGCCATGTGGCTGCCCTATACAGGGGTTTGTTGGACAGCTGCAGACTGTACATGGCAGGGTGTGCAGTTCACCATCTCCAGCCACGGACAAGAGAACTGTGCCTGCCAAGGGTTCCACAGGCACTACCGGGTACAAGACCAGATATGGTACTGTCCCCTGATGATGCCAAATTTCTGCTGGATCCGGGTCCCTGTTTGGACCAGCCAGGGCCATGTGCAAGTGGACTGCTGTGTTGTAGTGTGGACAGCACCCCCCTGCAGTGTAGGTGCTGGTACTGCCACTACGGGAATGGCTATGACTTGTTGCACATGCACGTAGACCTCCACCTGTTGGCGTTGCTGATCTATGACCATGCGGCTGTCACCCTACTCCCACCATATGCTCTAATACAGGCATTGCACAGTCAAGGATTCCCACCATCTCACCCAACCATCTATCCAAGACCTCTGCAAAATAATGGTGGTCACCTGCGCGATCACAGATGTGTCAATACCAGCAGAATGAGTAGCCCTCTGGAGCCTCAGACCCTGTCTGGTATAATGTTCCATATGTGCCTGTGCCTCCATGATGGCCTGAAACATGTGTCTGGTGACACCTGCTGTGGCACATCTGCCAGAGGTATGATGGCCAGCAGCCCTCCTATGAGCACCCCTTTATGGTACCTAGCTGGTCATCCAGCTAGGGCTGCTGTGTACAGACACAATTGCCATAGTCCCCACACTGTCCTGTCCCATGCCACCAGCTGCCAACTGTCCGTCATCTATGGCCACTGGTGATGAGGTATGTATAGGCAATGTGACTGTGTGCAAGGATGGGGTGGATAACAGTTGGATGTCAACCAATGGCAAAGCTTCAGCCCCTGACAACCCTGCCATTGCCTCACCATATGTATCATCATTGTCAGAGTCTGTATGGACACTATCATCCGTTTGCCTGCAGGAGGGACCCTGACCCACCTCACCACCTGTGAGGGGAAAACAGAAAATGTACTTTAAGACCTGTACATTATTACTTACCCCTACATACATGCACACACACACACACACATATGCACTTTCAGGTGAGGTGGCACAAAGATATTGTACAGACCTCTCATTACCCAACTGTCAACATGCATGACATATGGCACTCAACAGCATGCACTGCAGCTATATTCTATCCCTGTTACCAACATTATACATTTCTGTGATGCATGAGTTGTGATAGCAGGTGATGCTGCTTCCCCTGGAGCACACTGCACCCATGTACACAGCATTGCTGTGCACCTGTTCAGCACCCTGCCATGTACTGTGCACCATACCTCATAAGTGTACACACCATTGCTGAATGTGTATATATGTGGCAGGTATGTTTGCTCTGTTGCTCACAGCCCCTATGTGTTTGTCTGACACATACCTGGGTTTATATGAGGACAGATGTCAATAGTGAATGCCTGATGTCTGATTTGCAGATCTCATCATCAGCAGTGCATGTATGAGCAATAAAATCCAATTATACTGACAACCTTCAAAGCTTACTGTGACTATGAGGAGTGTACACACCCTTATTAACATTCCACCCTCTTCCCTGATATGCCATGGGGTCATAATACTGCATATGTTAACATTACACACACCTGATATATGACATATGACCTGTGCAATCAAATGCAGTATCAAACAAATGTGTTAGTTGTGGATGGGGATGCATACAATATGTGGGTTGCATAAGTGTGCACACCCTTATCACAATGGTTTCTTGCAGCACCTGTTAAGTGAACTACAGCAGTCACTATTCCTGGAAGGGGTATACTAGCATGGCCCATCTTCACTTACCATTATTTGATCACTGCACCCTACAAATGTCCCCCAACTCTGCCAAAATGCAAGATCAGCTCATGTGCACAGCCTTTGGAAGTCCCACAGTGCCTTCACTATTGCTGTGAAGTCAGGGTTATGTCTGGCAGAATGTATGACCTTGACTGTGTTCAGATACAGCAATTCTTAGCGAGCTTTGGATGTATGCTTCAGTTCACTGTTGTGTTTCAGGATGACACCCCTGCCCATCCTCAGCATTTTTGCAGATGCTTGACAACTATGGCTCACACATGAGTGTCATTTTGCAGTGTCCTAAATTCAGAACACCATGTCTACCGGCCTAGTTCCTGCTAATGAACAGCAAACCTAAAGGTGTACACTGGCACCAGCAATGTACAGATGGGGATGATGGGCCTGAGGTGGAGAGAGGTGTGGCTTGTGCAGCACATATATCTTTATTAATACTGTCTGTAGGTTTCAGCCTTGGTCTCTGTACACCGTTACACACTGAAACACATGCCTTTGGGAGACTTGATGTTATGTATATGCTACCTGTAGGGAGCCCTGGATGATGTCTCCTGTGAAACAACTATTCCATCTGATTACCCGAACCCAGAGGCCACACTTATGCAGAGTCCAAGTAATTGTCGACACAGATAATGCACAGGCAGCACTTGCTAGACATTCCTACAAGTTCCTCAGAATTGCTGCATGTTTCTGGGCAGCCTCCATGACCTGTTTGCAACCTGTGTTGTCATTTGTCTTGGACGGACATCTGTTTATTTTCTAAATTAATGGTGTCCCATACTTCATCGTCACATACATGCCTGTCTGCACTGTTTACCATGGTACATGCAATGGTAAGGTAAGGCTACGTCTCCCAGTCCTGAATTCAAGCTTTTGGATACGGGATCCATTCCATTGTTTGTAAGATGTGTGCAAGCCATGGCTGCCTTTGTTGCAGGTGAGCGGGCAAATGTCATGGACATACTTCTTGGACAGCAGACCATTACTTGGTGTAACATTGAGGACCCGTACTTGATGGAAGGTGTGTACTCAAGACAAGTGAATGCTGCAGTACCTCAAAAGCTGCTTCCGCAATATGTTATTTGGAGTGTGTGCACACATATGCTTCCAGTATTTGTTAAAGTATGAATTCCTCATATTTGTTGTCCTAACATAAGATTCCATATTACACATGAATTGCTCATGTTAGGATCACATTACAGGTTGTAAAAGTTGTGGAATGTGGTATTGTGATATGCCATTGTGTAGATCTGTAACAGTTGCCATTATAGTACTGGTATATACACTGTTGTAGCCACTGTATAAGGATGTTTCAGACATGTCCCTACTGTAGACCATTTGTCTCACCATTATGTTTATCTTTGTCCACACATCTTGCACTGACAAGTTGTTAGTTATACTGCAGGACTCTTACACACCCTTCAGGCTCCATCCCCTGAGGAAGTTCCACCCAAAGGTGGTGCAGGACCAGTGGACGAGGAGGTCCCAGGGTGGGTCCCAGACATGCTGGAGCCTGGTGCCAGGGCCAGATGAGGTGGGATATGTGGGTTTTCTGGGACTGGCCATCCCAAATGTGCTATGGTGTTGCAGTTTTAAAACATATGTGGGTTAGTAATAGCACAAACCAGGATTAGTTATAACAGCATGCATAGATATTCCCATTAACCCAAAACACCAGATTTGGAACAGTTGCATAGCAAACAGAACACATACATATATGGAACCATAGTGGCCATTACAATGGCATGCAGGTTACATTGATAGCAACAGGCCACCAATGATAGTATTTCAACATGGAACATTAATAGAAGCACATTTCAATATTTATTGAACAATAGGACATATGTCCCAACAGTAGGTTTGTTGAAAACATACCCATTGATTTGTGTATTTACATTATTGTTGCAGATATGGTGGGGGGTGTCAGTTAACTTATATATCCTTGTTCTCACAACTTTAATGATCATTGCTCTAATCATTAAGGTCCAGGTATTATTACTCTACCCTATGGCCTTGATTTGGCCAGTGGTATGTTTGTAAACAAGTGTATATTTCTACTGTCATATAACTGAATTCTACATCTCTTGTCTTGTATAACTGTGGAGGGAATGCTTGTTAACACTAACTGACTGTTTCTACACATATTCCCAGATTACAAGTTAATATTATGTGTATACCTCTCAATCTCTTATTCCACAAATTCTGGACAAAGCTTGACAACATGGGGATACAACTAGGGACATATTTTGAATATTGCTCTCATAAACTTGGAGGACTGATAGAGTGACATGGTTTGTTTGCATATACATTTTCTGAAGGTTTTGAGATCTGAAAATCAAATGTATGTCATTATTTGCTGACTACAAATCTGTGATCATCCCACTGATTTGCCACGGGGACAGGGGAACAGGCAGAAAATATGAGCCAATTATTTGGACATTCTAAAAGGATGTGTACAGTTGAGAGGTATGATTATGCATACAACTTACTACCACTCCTAGGATTCAAACCATGGCTGTGTCTGATAAAAATACGACAATTTAAGTGGCAGCAGAGTGTGCTGTTTGAATATTGCTGTTTATCTTTTCAGTGTTTTCTGCCTAAGTCTCTTGTGGTTGTACAGTCTGACCTTGTAATTACAACAGTCTCCTACAGACATTCCTAGACATATTGTTATGTAGCACAGTGTGAGAAACAGTGGTTGATACAACAGTACTATTCTGATATCACATTACTGAATGCTGCATGTCAGCCATACAATACCAGAGTAAACACTACCAGTCCAGGATTTCAATCTTTATTGACAGGCACAGTTTTCTTATCTGACCTGTGGAGGGAATGTTTGTTAACACTACCTGACTGTTTCCACACACATATTCCCAGATTCCAAGTTAATATTATGCACATACCTCTCAATCTGTTAATGCACACAGTCTGATCATAGCTTGATAACATGGAGGTAGAAATAGGGACATATTTTGAATATTGCTCTCATAAAGTTTTGGAGAGTTGCTAGAGTGACAGGTTTGGTTTCATATACATTTTTTGAAGGTTTTGAGGTCTGCAAATCAGATGTATGTCATTATTTGCTGACTAAAATTCTGAGATCACCCCACTGATTTGCCAGGGGGACAGGGTAATAGGCAGAAAATATGAGCCAATTATCTGGACATTCTGAACAAATCTGTACAGTTGAGAGGTATGATTATGCATACAGCTTATTACCACTCCCAGGATTCAAACCATGGCTGTGTCTACTAAAAATACAACAATTTAAGTCACAGTACACTGTGCTATTTGGATATTGCTGTTGATGTTTTCAGTGTTTTCAGTGTAAGTCTCTCTCGGTTGTACAATTTGACCATGTAATTACAACAGTCTTATACAGACATTCCTAGACATTTTTATTATGTAGCACAGTGTGGGTAACAGTGGTTAATACAACATTACTATTCAGAGAATGCAACACTAAAAATGCCATATGATACCAGAGTAAACACAACCAGTCCAGGATTTAGAGCTTTATTGCCAGGCAGTTACAGTTTTATTTAAATATGACCTACATGGGACAATTATTGTCATATTGTCTGGTTTATTCAGTACAACCCATACACAAAACAGTTTTTATATTAGCAACTGACTTTCTACTACTTTTATATTTATTTGGTATGACTACTACAAGCAGGATTGTTACTCACCAGCCTCATGATGCAGCCTTTGCAGCCTACTCGCATGGGCTTCCTGATTCACAGCCCACTCAGCTGCAGCTGTAAGGGAAATAGAGAAATATTTAGCCATATCTATCCATCATATACACAGGATGGACATTATTAAACAGTTACTGGTATGAGTGCTTACACACTGCTGGGATATCACCCCTCTGCCTTGATTCTTGGACCCACTGGTCAAAGAGCTCCCTCTTCCTCTGTTTCAAGTTGGCATAGTGTTGCCTGACCTGCTCAGCAGTCTGAGGGATACCAGTGGCATTGGTGAGGTCATGAATGAGACGGTCCTAAGCTTCCGCTTTATATTGGGAGCCTTGATACTGGCCCTGCAGCAGTCTCTCATGATGTTTTTTTACCAGGAGTCCTAACATGGCCTTGGACTCCTGGATACCTCAGTGCTGCACATGGAAGCACATGCCCTCTCTGACTGCAGCCATTCTAACTACAGTGGGAAGCTACAACCAGTTATGAGCTGTATTCCCACCTGTGGGGTTTAAATACAGCCAATTCCCACCCTTTGCCATGATTGGATGATTTTAAATATGCTGAGCTAAGCTAAGCTACGGGCATACCTGCTTAGCTAAGGTTGGCATTGCTTAAAGGGGCAGGTTCAGCACTGCTTACCAATAGGGAAATCCATTTAGCTGGGCTACTCATTGCTTAGCAGTTATATTTACACAATGCTTACACCTGGTAAGCAGAGCTGTGCAATGCTTAGCATTGCTTATTTTTCATTTTATAGACTATCTGCTGTATGGCATTGATTCATCATTCATTACATATTATAAATTTGTTTACTGTCCCTGATATCCCCCAATGTGATTTCATTACATTTATTTGTGTGTGACTATACTGTATGGGGCACTTGTGTTTATATGGGGATTTCACAACTTTATTAAACTGACACCTCACATCTGGACCTAATGCAGTACTCCATTTAACAAATATATGTTATTTAGTAGGTAATACAAAAATAATTGTTTATGCACTCTATCACATTTAAAATGTGAACGAGTTATAGTGAGGATTGACTGCTTATAAAGCAAGCACTCTAACCACTATACTATTTCAATAGTGCTTATGATGGCTGTCTCTTACTATTTAACTTCTTGTGCTGTTTAAGTTGAACTAAGCATAGCTAAACAATGGGCACACCTGCACAGCTATGCTTAAACTTTATCGCATTTATAAAAAAAGAAAGACATTTTGTTGTGTTATTTTTATCTATACCCTTCAGACTATTCCTGCTAATGCTAAACCATGTACTTTTATCAGCTTTCTGCTTCATGGTGGTGGTGGGACATTCGTCCCTTTTACCTTTGATTACTTCTGTTTTCCTGATGGTGTGGGGGTGTTATGAGCATTCTTGCTCTTTTTAATTGCCGAAAGGCAATTCCGGAGTGGAGGGGTGTGTGTATTGTGAGATATCTGCTGTCAGACACACCCCTTGCACTCGTACACAGCTCTGTGTCCATTTAACATCACAGGCAGTGCGCCTTCATGAATATGTAAGGCATGCCGCCGTGCTGTACAGGAACAGTCCCTGCCGTGCAGGAATAACTTATTCCTGCACAGCTGCTTGCTGACTCCCAGGGTTAGACTTTAAAATGCATAAAATTTCCTCAAGTTTTAAAGTTTACATTACTTTGACTTTAAAATGCCTAAAATCTCCTCAAACTTAGTTTATGCTAGAGTACATTTACTGATGCAGACAATTTGTCAAAATAAGACAGAATATCTGAAATAACAGTTTTGCTCATTTCTTGCATTGTTAGATTCCAGTGGCTGTTTTTTGTAAAAACACCTTTAAGAGTATAAAAAAGACAATTGTGTTCTATAGTTTTGCTGTGTAAATTGTTTTATTATATTTAGGAGTTTTAGGTACAAGTTTCAGAACCAGTAATCTGCTACATATTCCAGATGTAAAACACATAGTGCAGTGAGGGTAATTCACAAAGAGAATTATTTATTTACTTTATTACTTTTATTCACTGAGTTAGTCCCTCTAGGTCTGTGACCTATTTGTCAGTTGAAAAGCAAGTGGTATTCATACAGAACTGTGCTAATATGAAAAGGACACCGTGGGAATTTACCTGCTTTATGACTATGGACACATTCTGCTTTTTGTGGTAGTTAACCATCTAGAAGGCTGAATTGGTTTTTGATGGAAGGTGATAATTTCTGAACATGGACAGCATGTAGAAATGGAAGGCTTTTCACATGGTATTTTGCTGCAGTTAAAATGATTTCATATAATCTATCTACTGCTTCATGTTAATCTTTCATACAGAGAGTTATGGTTGAAATATATGATTCTGCAACAGACAACACTGGTGCATTAATTTCTTGGCAAACAAGGTGCTAAAAATAAGAGACTGACCTGAATGAACATTCTGATATAATTGCTAATGACAAGCAATGTCCTGGAGACTGAAGAAATGAAGAATGGACAAAGTTAATTGTATATTGCAGCAGTTAAGAATTCTGGTGCATCACAAATAGAATAATAAAGGCAGAAAATGTTGGACTTATGATGCAGATAATCAGCCAGAGATGTCCCTAACCAGATATACATTTTGGAAGTCAGTTATATAGCTCTTGGTGATTGCTGTTGAACAGATGAATAGTCTTATACACTTTAAAAGTAAGAGAAGCATTGATGTTAGTCTTGAGGCCTTAATCTTAAAACTTATACCAGTTTATTTACAAAAAAGGATAGCTGTGCTCATATAATCAGTATCCTTGTTATGACTTATCTAAAAAGTAAAAATGTATGTTTCTAATTCATCTGTGCATTTAAAGTTGTCTTGTATATTTGCTTCAAGAAACTCTGTTATGTAACAACTTGAGGTATACACTGTCACATTTTACTTTAAAGGGAATGATTTCATGCAATATCTGTTCCCCTTTAACTTAAACAATTTAGTGTCACACACTTGCATGAACACCTGCATAGGGTGAAACAGCCTTAGTTTAACATGCTGCCAGTTTTGGCCTAAAACATATAAGTAAGAGCAGGGTCACTTGTATTCAGCAAGTCAGCTGGTGATTGGGGTTCTGGTTATTGCTGGTGTAAAACGACAAGAAATATGTCACTGTAAATATTATAGTTTTGTCTATCACATGTATTCTGTACCAAAATTTATGCTGGTTATTTGGGGGGGGGTGGAGATTTGCTACCTTTACATTATTATTGGAAGCAAGCTGAAACAAAGTCTCATCTGGCTAGTATTCAGTTTTATTGTACACAATTATGCGTTTTCCATGCAGTACACCTTTATATTATTGTTCAAGACAAACTGAAATGTATTTGTATGTGCCATTAGTCTTGCACTTGGTTAACTGGGGGAAGTTGTTGACTGGCTTTGTCGCAATTGTAAGCAAGTTAAAATACCTTAGAATTCACATTATTTCTGTCCATTGCCAGCCTGTTAGGATTGCTAACAGTATTTGACTAGTAAGGCTGTCATTGAGATATTCATATAAATAAAGTGATGCATCATGCTCTCAGTTGCAGTCAGCAATCACCCATTCACAAGATCAGAATGTACATCAGTTATTCTGTTAAGAGAAGCTGGCATTATGTTTAAGTTTTTAATATCTTAGGTGATAATATTGCAACTGTCAAATGATGCCAAAAGTAATAAAAAAATTGTTTTGGTATTATGGTACTGTGGTAGAAACCTTTTCATATTGTGAGTTGACAAGTTGTGTCACTGATATCCACTCCTTAAGGACATCAAGTGTTTCAGCTATATGGCTTCTGAATGTTCATTACTTTTTCCTTTTTTTCCATTTTAAGTCTGTATGGATTCATTCAGGCCAATAAAGCCAAACCCCACTAGCTGTGGTCAAGCATGTTTCAGCCTTCTTATGACCTCATCAGCGCACCATAAGTGGACTCTTTGGCTATTCTCCAGCTGATTTTTATAATCATTAAGGTGCATTTGGAAACCCCTTGGATAAAGAAAGAAGTGATCATGTGAGGTAGTGAAAGTTCACCAGCAGTTCCTGTTACCTTACTGCATCAGCTTCTCTCAGGTCAACAGTGCATAACAGTGGGAATAAAAAAAAATCATCTGGCTCTAAATTGTTTCATAGATTCATAGGTTCATAGGTAATTATTGGGCTATTTGCCCTTGTGGGCTATTTTAAACCTAGGAAGTAGAAGAGGTGCTCGTGAAGCAATTGCTCGGCTGAAAAAACGAACCTCCAAGAACAGAAAAAGCCAGCAAAAAGGTGGAATCAACACTGATAAAAATATAATATATTTATTAAATGTCCAAAGGATAGAGGGAATAACCCTACTATCCTGAAATATCCAGATCGGTTTCGGCTTAATAATGCCTTCTTCAGTGGATAAAGAAAAACACAACCGACAATATCAATATATATAATCAACAAAATGTAATGTGTGAACAACAGAAGACAAATCATTGGTCCCTCAAAATTGGTCATTAAGACCAGGTGGAAATAATGCACCAAGTTTGACAATCCATTTTCATTCTTTGAAGTTAAGTAACTCATGCCAACCTGGCTTGCCCCTGCATTTACCCATAATACAGTCAATAACAGTAAACAGAAAAGAAGCTGAATGGTGCTTAAGAACATGTTTATATAGGGCATTTTTCGTACGTTTATTTCTTATATCGCTTAGATGTTCCCCAATTCTCAAGTGAAAAGACCTAGAGGTTTGCCCTACATAAAATGAAGAACATGTACATGTAACAAGATAAATAACCCACTCTGTGCTACAATTGGACCAAAATTCAATATGAAAAATCTCAGAAGTATTCCGACTACTGAACTCTCTAGTATTTTGGACCCAAATGCAATATGAACAGTGACCACATGGTATACAACCAAGAACTGGTCTACCTGTTAAAGAAAATTGTGTGGAAACTTTAGAATCAACAAAAGCCCTCTTATAGTGACTAAACATAGAACCTAGTGTTCGTCCTCTCCTAAAGGAAAATGAACATCTATCCCTCAGGAAAGGGTACAATTTTTCTTCAGCCATAAGAATATTCCAATGTTTATGGATTATATTCATGAATCCCCTGGTGTTTTGTCCATAAGTAGTGACAAAACGTACCGGCTCATTAGAATGATCTCTATTCTTAACTTTGTAACATAACAAATCCAACCTATTTTGTTTAGAGACCCAATTTTTAGCAGAGCTAATAGTACCTGGATGATAACCTCTCTCCTTGAACCTACGAACAAGATCATCCCGAATACGAACAAAAGTATGTTGACTGGAACAGATCCTTCTGGCTCTAAGGAATTGAGACTTTGGGATGTTCTGGATGATGTGTTAAGGGTGGAAGCTGTTAGCATGTAAAAGGGAATTGTATTCAGGAAATTTTCTGTATAAAACTGTAGACAAAGTGTCATCAGAATTTCTATTAATCTCAACATCAAGAAAAATTATCTTAGATATATGATAATTTACCTTGAATTCAATTCCCCATACATTATCATTAAGGTAGTCAACAAACTCTTGGAGGTAAACCTCATCAGCCCTCCACACCAACCAACAATCATCCAGATAACATCGCCAAATGTCCATTTCACATATATAGATATTATGATTGGAATCATAAATCATGACCTCTTCAATGTAGGCCATGAATAAATCTGCATAAATGGGTGTGAAAGACGCACCCATAGCCGTTCCTTTAATCTGCCAGAAGCATTGGTCCTGGAAATAAAAAACATTACTGGTCAGAACATATTCTGCCAAACATACCAGGAAGGTGTTAAATCCAGGTTGATATAAGCCAGATCTGCCAAACCTGTAATCCAAGGCCTGCAAGCCCGCCCAATGTGGAATGTTATTATAGAGAGAGGTAACGTCCAGAGTACATAATAGCCAATGAGGCTCAAGTTGTATATCATTAATAATATCCAAAAACTGGGTGGTATCCTGAATCCTTGCTCTAATAAAGGAAAGTAAAGGTTTCAAAAAATGTGTCAGGTATTCAGACAAGGGTTCTGTCAAAGACCCACATCCTGAAACAATCGGTCTCCCGGGTGGGTCAAGGGCATCTTTATGTATTTTAGGCAACAGATAAAAATACTGTTTCTTTGGAGAGGAAACAGTAAGTTGATTTTTATCTGCCTGTGTTATAATGCCTTCCTCTACCGCCAAGGACAAGGGAGGGGCGGTAGTGGTCCAAGATAAGGATAAATATGATAAGGAGGCCATGAGACAACTAGGGGATAAAATATATTGCATGGCTATGCCCCTGGACCCTACCTACCATTTTCAGTGTAAAATTGAATCTTTTTTGACACAGGCGGTTGTTGGTTGGTGTGGAGGGCTGATGAGGTTTACCTCCAAGAGTTTGTTGACTACCTTAATGATAATGTATGGGGAATTGAATTCAAGGTAAATTATTATATATCTAAGATGATTTTCCTTGATGTTGAGATTAATAGAAATTCTGATGACACTTTGTCTACAGTTTTATACAGAAAATTTCCTGAATACAATTCCCTTTTACATGCTAACAGCTTCCACCCACAACACATCATCCAGAACATCCCAAAGTCTCAATTCCTTAGAGTCAGAAGGATCTGTTCCAGTCAACATACTTTTGCTCGTATTCGGGATGATCTTGTTGGTAGGTTCAAGGAGAGAGGTTATCGTCCAGGTACTATTAGCTCTGCTAAAAATTGGGTCTCTAAACAAAATAGGTTGGATTTGTTATGTTTCAAAGTTAAGAATAGAGATCATTCTAATGAGCCGGTATGTTTTGTCACTACTTATGGACAAAACACCAGGGGATTCATGAATATAATCCATAAACATTGGAATATTCTTATGGCTGAAGAAAAATTGTACCCTTTCCTGAGGGATAGATGTTCATTTTCCTTTAGGAGAGGACGAACACTAGGTTCTATGTTTATTCACTATAAGAGGGCTTTTGTTGATTCTAAAGTTTCCACGCAATTTTCTTTAACAGGTAGACCAGTTCTTGGTTGTATACCATGTGGTCACTGTTCATATTGCATTCGGGTCCAAAATACTAGAGAGTTCAGTAGTCAGAATACTTCTGAGATTTTTCATATTGAATTTTGGGCCAATTGTAGCATGGAGTGGGTTATTTATCTTGTTACATGTACATGTTCTTCATTTTATGTAGGGCAAACCTCTAGGTCTTTTCGTTTGAGAATTGGGGAACATCTAAGCGATATAAGAAATAAATGTAAGAATGGTGCCCTATATAAACATGTTCTTAAGCACCATTCATCTTCTTTTCTTGTTTACTGTTATTGACTGTATTAGGGGTAAATGCAGGGACAAGCCAGGTTGGCATGAGTTACTTAACTTCAAAGAATGAAAATGGATTGTCAAACTTGGTGCATTATTTCCACCTGGTCTTAATGACCAATTTTGAGGGACCAATGATTTGTCTTCAGTTGTTCACACATTACATTTTGTTGATTATATATATTGGTATTGTCGGTTGTGTTTTTCTTTATCCACTGAAGAAGGCATTATTAAGCCGAAACCGGTCTGGGTATTTCAGGATAGTAGGATTATTCCCTCTATCCTTTGGACATTTAATAAATATATTATATTTTTATCAGTGTTGATTCCACCTTTTTTGCTGGCTTTTTATGTTCTTGGAGGTTCTATTTTAAACCTAGCCAGTTCCCTTTTTGTGCTCAAAATGACCTATCCCATTTAGTGATAGATTGGCCTTACACATCTCATGGTCAATAATTATATAGGAACCAGGAAAGTAGACGGACTTAAGAAAACACAAACAGTCGCACCAACTTCACACAGGTCAAGCCAAATGACTGAAGGCAAAACGTAAAAATAGCAAATTTTTTGGGAATCACAGGGCTTTCTTCCCGTAGTAGGGACTTCATCAGAACAATTCATCAAGACCCAACCCAACCCTTTTATATGTTAAACAGGTTCTTACATCACATCAATTACCAAAGTAGTGAGCCTTATTAACCATTAAAAATAAGACTTATATAAACATGTTAAAATCACATTGTAAAATGCCAACTGCAAAAATGTATTACACAATTTACTACATATTTGTGAATAAATAAAAATGAATACAGGTAAATACAACTAAATCCAAAACTATTAGAAAAAGGCTAATTATCTTAAAATATGTTTACATTTTAACAAACAGGCTATATAAATTCTATCATTTAATCCAGGATACTGTGTGGCATTGAGCCTCAACTGCCACCTCAGTTTATTAATATCTAAATACACATCCAAAACCCTACCCTGAGGGTCCTTAATTATGTATTGTAAGACCATAAACTTAAAACTATGATCCCCATATTCTTGGATGTGTCTGGCCAGTGCATTAGATCTTCTGTTATGCCTTATATCATTTATGTGTTCACTAAACCTATCTTTAAAATGCCTGCAGGGTTTTTCCAACATAAAAATGGGGCATTCTAAGCATTTGGCTAAATATATAATGTTCTTGCTGTTGCAGTTAGTTACATGATTTATTTGACAGGACTGGGTTTGAGTTATTGAAAATTATGCTCAAATATAACACTCAGATCTTAGAAACTTTGTCAGCTAAATTGGAAGAAAACGATAAAAGCATTAAAAGTGACCTGATATTTGATACATATGAAACTAATTATGTCAACATTTTGAACAAAGTTGACAATTTATGTGGGGGCATTTTTTTACAGTAAAGCAACAAAATAAAGAGAGATATAGAGGAATACAAGTAGGTGAGGGTGTATCCATATTGAACTGGCTTCATGGAAACCATAGTCACCAAGGGCAAACCAATCAGGAGCCACGATTGAGGGAGGAAGTGATGTCACCTCCAAGATCATTTCTTGAGGAAAGCAAGTGTGCAGAACAAGACCAAGATGACAAAAACCTGAGGTGGTCTGAACATTTGAGGGGAAAAGGACAGCCATCCCATTCATTTTTGGGAATGGAAAAATGGATTATTATTAGAAAAGAGCCAGGCCAAAGATGCAGAGGAACAGGAATTTTTAGCAAATGAATTGATGAACCTGACCCTACTTCATTTGGCAGAAGTAAGTGAACAGGTTTTGACGATTTAAGTCAATTTTTTTTTATCAGGGGCAGATATGTGCACCCCAAACAAGTGAAACAGAAGTGGAATATTTGAGAACTGGTACTGTTATGCAAGCTGGACTGGTGCACAAAACAGTTGCTGATACATTAACTAATGAAGTTAATGTTTTGGAAGACTTATTGACATTAATGCATGAAGGCATAGGAATGCCGCAAATAATAATTAATTCAGCTGGTGACTTTAATAAAATATTCAGTTATTCTCACAAGTGTTTAACTGTTCAGCATGCTAACCTATTAGCGAAAGGTTTCACTTTTGTGCCTGATAGAAAGGTCAATTTAGTGGAAAGTCTAATAGATCTAAAATTATTTACGCGGAAATTAAATTGCAGGCTGTGGTTTGGGTAATGGGGATGAGCATGATAGTGACAACAGTACAGAGTTGAAAAAGCCTAGCACATTTAATCCCCCCAGGAACCATCTTGTGGGGGATTTTGAAAAAACCTGTGAGAGGGAAATTAGACAGATGTTTAACATTGTTAAAACCAAAGGATGTATTAATTTAAGTAGTACTAAGTATGACCTGTTATGTGAAATAGTCAAAGACAAAGACATTCATGTTATGAAGCCCAACAAGGGCAGTGTCATTGTAGTGATGGATAGGGGTGATTTTTCAAATGGTATGTGTATGACAATTGTTGATGGTGCTTATATTGAGAATTATTTGAATGAAATCAACATCATGTATCGAATAGTGGATCTAACAATAGAGGATATGGGATATCAGGGGCAAATTGATGAAAAGGAATACAGCCACATGAAAAATGATTATCTTATGGCATCTAACATATTTGGTATACCTAAGATCCACAAAGGGCTGGAAAATCCCAGTTTTAGGCCAATTGTGGATGGCAAGAGGTCTAAAATGTGTTTTATTAGTAAGTTTCTGGATGTGGAACTGCAAAATGGTTTGATTGCTTTTTCATATATTTGTAAGGATTCCTGGGATTTTTTTTAGAAAGAATGAATTCAATAATTATCAGTCCTGACATTTTTTTGGTTACAATTGATGTATGTAATTTATTTTCAGTGATTCCACATGATCTGGGTTAAACTGGTTAGAAGTACAATTAACCAAGACTGGTATGTACGAGCAAGATCAGGTTAACAACTATGTGGTATTGATGGATTTAGTGCTGAAAAATAATTATGTATTTTTTGAAGGACACTACTATAAGCAGGTTACAGGTGTTGCAATGGGGGCAGCATGTGTCCCCGTTTTTGTCAATTATGTTATGTCATTCTGGGAGCAACAATATGTCTTTGAGAGTAAATTTCAGCAAAATATTATGCATTTTACCAGATTTTTGGATGACATTTTTCTGGTTTGGAGAGGTACGGAGGAAAATCTGAGTACATTTTCAGAATACATTAACCAAACAGTTGATTTTTTAAAATGTACTTTTAGTTACAGTAAGAAAGAAATTATGTATTTGGATGTTCTTCTGAAAATAGATATGGAAAATAAAATTCTAATATCTGGTATATATCAAAAACCTACTTTTTCGAACTCATATTTGGACTTTAATAGTTGGCACCTCTACCACCAAAAAAGATCTATTATAAAAGGACAATTAGTGAGAGCCACCAGGATGGTAAATAGGGACAAAGATTTTTTAGATGAAGTGGCCTTTATAGTACAAATGTTTGAACACAGGGGGTACCCTTTGGCATCATTGACCGCAGTAAGAGAAGAAGTCATTAAAAAGAGAACTATTGGAGTATATAAACCCATTTTAAAAGGGGAAAATCAAGTGGTAGTAAGTGCTACTACCCCAACTCCTATTGAAGAGAACACGCATAAAATGAGGCCAATTTTTGTCACCACTTTTAATCTCGACTCAGAGGCAGTGGTGAACATAATTAAGCACAATTGGGACATATTGTTTTTTGACCAACAGGTGGCAGAAAAAGTGAGTAGGTCCCCCAATATAGTTTATAGGAAAGACAGGTCTTTTAAAAACATCTTAGAGATGTGTGGCATCAGTAATAACTTGAACAGACACAGGAAGTGTGGAAATTTTAAATGTGGTATGGGTGCTTGTTTAAGAATATATTAGTGATTGTAGTTCAGTTTAAACTAAATGATAGGAACATTTATGTGATAGGGCACTTCAACTGCAACAGCAAGAACATTCTATATTTAGCCAAATACTTGGAATACCTAACTTTGTATGTTGGAAAAACCTGCAGGCATTTTGAAGATAGAATTAGTGAACACTTAAATGATATAAGGCATAACGGAAGATCTAATGCATTGGCCAGACACATCCAAGAATATGGGGATCGTAGTTTTAAGTTTATGGTCTTACAACAAATAATCAAGGACCTTCAGGGTAGGGTTTTGGATGTGTATTTAGATATTACTGAACTGAGATGGCAGTTGAGGCTCAATGCCACACAGTATCCTGGATTAAATGATAGTATTAATATAGCCTGTTTGTTAAAATTTAAGCATATTTTAGGATAATTAGCCTTTTTTTAATGGTTTTGGATTTAGTTGTATTTACCTGTATTCATTTTTATTTATTCACAAATATGTAGTAAATTGTGTAATATATTTTTGCAGTTGGTATTTTAACAATGTGATTTTAACATGTTTATATGTCTTGTTTTTTAATGGTTAATAAGGCTGACTCATTTGGTATTTGATGTGATGTAAGAGCCTGTTTAACATATAAAAGGGTTGGGTCGGGTCTTGATGAATTGTTCTGATGAAGTCCCTACTAGAGGAAAAAAGCACTTAACCTATGATTCCAATAAAATTTGTTATTTTTACATTTGGCCTTAGATGTTTGGCTTTACCTGTGTGAAGTTGGTGCTGCTGTTTGTGGTTCAATAATTATATATTTTCCCGAAGGAGAATAACTGGGATTATACCATAGATAATTAGAGGGGACCCATGCATGGGATAAAACATTTAGTAGCTGTCTCTGTCTATTAGCAATACAGGGGCAGTCCTGGGTTAAATTTTCTACCTCCCGTCCATAGATCTAAGTTGCTTTTGAATATAGACAGGGATGAACTTTGCTTTATATGGGTGGGAAGGTTTTCCCACAGCAGTGGTATCCTATGTGAGATATATTTCATGCACTTTCATTTGTTTTCTTCATTCAGTACAAAGCATTTGCTCAGAAAGTCTACAAATATGGTTAGGCAGAAGCAGTAAAACGTATGACATCTTTACCATTGAGATTTTTTTACACATCTATCACTGCTAATGATAATAAAATCTTTGTAAACCTGTTTAAACAGATCATGTATCCATTACTGGAGTATAATTCTTCTTTTTGTGTATATGCCTTAACAAAATTAAATATATCAGTGTCAGAGTAAATGAAATTCACAAGAATTATACTTCCCCAAAGGCCTGTCATGAAGAGACAGCTGGAAACAGACTAATTTATTTAGTATTAATAATTGTATAATAGGTTATAAACTATGTTTGGCCTATAAAGCTTTTTAGGATGTTTCAGTAAAGGTATTACTCATTACGGATTTAAAGCAGAATTTTAAGAACACACAGGCGGGGAAATGCACAATTGAAGATACAATTTAATAATACTTGAAAATAATTTTGTCACATTACTTTTTCCAAAACTTTGGAACAAGCTAACCTTGGATGACAAATTTGCTAATAATATTCTCAACTTAATAGTACAACGGACAACTGGATCAGCAGCTATAAATATAAATAATAATAAAAGGGTTTCTTTCCTTTAGACTAGAACAGACAACTGGATCAGCGACTGTAAATATAAATCATAAAAACAAAAGGGAATCTGTGTTCCTAGAAAGTTTTTCCATGAGCTCAGCAAAGCTTAGAGTCCTACCCTGCATTCTAGAAGCGTTTTACTTGTACCCAGTGCCATCCAGACAAAGTTAACAACCTTTGATTGCTAAATCGCACTTGGGTTATTTTGAGTCATCACTGCTGTTTCCTGCTTTTGTGTGTGCATTTCATTTTTTTTTTGTTTGTTTGTTAAAAAAACTTGTTCTTCCTCTCATTGTTACTGCTGTAAGACTGTTTTAAATTGCCTTCAGCAAGAGATTTTAAGCTAGCTGTTTAAGTGGTCTGTGGTAGCAGTGGACTTGGTGTCTTCTACTGTGTTTTTACATTAGGAAGACTGGGTTTATTCATCATGCGGCAGGAGATGTTTGCCTGGTGTACCTAAATTGGGAAATGCACAAAAGGACTCACAGTGTAGTCTTTTTACTGGCTGGAGGGTGCATTAGTTAGTGTTCTGTTTCTTATTTCTGTGCTGATATAAACTTTGCACATTTGCATGGGTTAGCAGTGCTCTGTACAGTAGCACTTTGTTTTCTTCATTCAGTACAAAGCATTTGCTCAGAAAGTCTACAAATATGGTTAGGCAGAAGCAGTAAAATGTATGAAATCTTTACCACTGAGATTTTTTTACACATCTATCACTGCTAATGATAACAAAATCTTTGTAAACCTGTTTAAACAGATCAGAACAAGTGCTTCATAAAACTGTACCTTGTAAAGCAGCAACATAGTGCAAATACATTTTGAGCTGAAAAGCTTAGAGTAGCTAGTTGAGAGTCTAGTAGCAAAACCTACATATTTAGTTGAATTCAATATTGAGTAAACATTAAAGTTAGTTGAATGTAATGTTGTTTAGCATAATCTGCTCTGCAGGGCTGGCATTAGCCGAAATGGCGTCCTAAGCGAAGTAGTGCTCCGGCGCCCCTTAAACCCCACCAACATCACACTCATGAAACACCCCTATTTTAGCCACACCCACTGGGTCATTCCCTAAGAAAGCCACTCCAGTCATTTCCTTAAATTATTTAAATGCATAGGAATAAAAAGATATCTTGTAATGTAGTTAAATTGCAACTACCTTTGCATATGTATTTTCTATTTGAAATACCAGAACCAGATCATGGTCAAATAGGGGTCTAGGAAGGGTAATAGACTGTTACCCCAGAGCAGTCTCTCCTGCAGCAACCCCCAGCAGCAACCCATTCCTCAGCCATTCTAGTGTTCCCATTATTTGGTTATCTCACCAGTTACCACACGTATGTTCTATTATTTGCTTCTACAATGATTACAGATATTGAAATAAAATAGTACAAACACAAATAGCCATTTGCTAAACAAACAATAGTCTCACAATGAAAACAAACTTCTCATGAGCAGTAAATTTGTCTACCCTTGAAACTCATATTCATTGAAATGGCAAAACTCACATTCATTGAAACAGCATGAAAAACCCACATTCATAGAAATGCATCTATGGTTGGTGGAGAATTAAGTTTACCTTTGGGCTGTTTTCAAAACAGACTCCTTGCACACATTTTTTTAGGGCTATGCATACCATGTATTTATTCTTTAATTCACTTTCCTGATTGTATCGAATTATATTCCTTGTATTATATTCCTTGTATAATACAGCACCACTTGTTAGAATTTTTTTTTTAATTTGTAGTTTTAAACATTCTTTTAATAAGCAATGAAGCAAAATTTATGAACCAAACACTACCCGTTTCAGAAAATTTCAACAATAAAAGACCACTCAAGACTTCTATCATTACAATCCACCAATATTGCTCCACACGCACAATCTCTGCAGAAGTAAAATCATCTGAATTCCACATTAAAGAAATCTGTAACTAATGAAGAGGTTGCTACTGGCAAACTTTGCATATCAATGTTATCTACAAATTCAGTGCCTGGTGCCCTTGAAAAATTAATTGCCTATATTACATTAAAAAATTGTAAACTGGTAATATTGCAGTAGGAAATGGATAACAAGTTCACAGTTACTAGGTATCTCATACAAAAAGTCATATTCAGGAGTGTAGAACCCCTATCCCCCTTATAATGCACCAAATAATCAACAATCAACAATCACATAGGCACTGCATATCAGCACTCCATCTACATGGTGTAGGAGTGGAATCCACAGCCTTCTGCATCAAAGGCAATTATGCTACTAACACTGCTTTCACATTGTACAACACAGTGTGCCATTTGATAAACAAAAAAACAGCTAGTTGCACACTGAAAACATTTACACTTGTTACAATGTGTTAAATTTTTTAACTGTGGTGGTGGTGCTGCGGTAGCGTTGTCGCCTCATAGCAAGACGTCCCATTCGATTCTCAGCTAGAGCGTCTTCTGTGTGGAGGCATACATGAATGGGGCGTGCCTTCGTTGATGGTTGAGCATCAGGGCTGGTAACCTGGTACATAAAAATCCACTACCAATCATTAGCGGACCAGAGTTCCGCTGTGGCGACCCCTAACCGGGAAAAGCCGAAAGACACAAACAAACAATGTGTTAAATTTGTAGTTTTGAACATTTTTCCAGTAAGCAATGAAATAAAATGTATGACCCAATAATGACAAACTTGCCCATTTCAGAACATTTTAACCATAAAAGGCCCTTCCGTCAATAAGCACAATCTCTGCAGAAGTAAACATCATCTGAATAATTCTACATTAAAGAGATTTGTAACTAATGAAGATGCTATTACTGGCAAAGAACTTTACATTCCACTGTTTCATGTACAAATTCAGTGCTTGCTGCCCTTGAAGAATTAATTGCCTACATCACATTAAAGAAAAAAAATGGTACACTGATAATATTGCAATAGAGAATGACTGAGAAACAGACAAATTCATAGTAACTAGGCATCTTAAACAAAGCACGGTACACTAAGGAATGCAGAACCCCTATCCCCTCTTAAAATGCAACAAATAATTCAGCAACTAGGACATTACATACTATGCCTCCATAGCTCTCAACCTCTTAGCACAAGAAATCTGAACAAAGCCTAAAATAATGGGGGGGGGGTCAAAGCCCCCCAACAGGGACATGTTATAAATATTGCTCTTACAGACTTAGAAAGTTGCTAGAATAAACAGCATTTCTCTTAGCATGCATTTTCTGAAGGAAATGAAAGCTGAAAATCAAATGTATGATGACATTTAGTAATTTAAATCCTCAATGATTTGCCAGAAAAAATACACATTTTATGATGAATAGGCCAAAAATATGAGGCAAATATCTGATCTGGACATTCTGCAAAAATCTGTACAGTTGAGAGGTATGAATATATATATATATCTATATATATATATATATATATATATATATATATATATATATATATATATATATATATATATATATCTATATATATATATATATATATATATATATATATATATATATATATATATATATATATCTATATGCAAGTGGCATGTGAGAAACATAGGAAATGTAACATAGTCAGATATAATTACATACAAAGGTAATACTTTGTAACAATTTTCTCACAAAGTCTAATCTAGAAAGTCACTACCCAGAAAGACTTAAGCTAACAAAATGGACAAAATATATTTTCCTGAACATATAGTAAGTAGCTTCTTTGCTTTCTCTCACCAACATAATTATTTCTTGATCATCTGTAATTCTCCTTATTTAATAAGCAATATATTTCCGTTCTTCTTATGATACATTGTTTACAATCCATATTCTTGCTCAGTTAATACAACAGCACATTAAGCTTTAGCCTGTTTATTATTTATGTTTTTGAATGACTTCTTTCTTCATTCAAGCTAACTAGACATCCAGCTTCAAAAGAAATAGTTTCTGACAATTTTTACTCAATTAAAAAAGACATTTCTTTATTTTATTTAGTTACATTTTACAAACTTCCTGACAAAGAAGTCCATAACCTGATGAATGGTCCAAACACCAACAACTCAGATGCCTGTAATACTAGAACCCAGCTCCCTCCCCCCTTGCAATAGAAAAAAAGTCTCCTGTACTTTCCACTGACAAACAAAATTGCATATTTAAAATGAATAAAATCAACAACTTAAGCTTCTGAAGCTACAAGCCTTAAATCAAACATGTGCACCAACTGGAAAGGCCACAGAAATACCTCACAGAGAGAATCTATGGCCTCCAACACCTATCCTATGCAGGCAGGTTGAAATCACTATCACTCTACTTGGTATCATACAGATTGCTCAGAGGTGATCTGTGTCTTGCCTACAAGGCACTCTTGAAGCATGCCCTCCTAGAGATGCTCCATATCCGTAAGTCTAACTCCTCATGCACTACCTACTCAGAAAGCCTAACTCTAATAATTAACATCAGCAAAACCTGCTAGAGAGACAGGTTTGTGTCCCAGAGGCTGCCCCGTCACACGTCAAACCTTACTGACCCTCTTCAAGCACAACCTTGATGAGTAGATGGGAAACCACAAATTTGTCCCAGGGGTTCTACCGGTGTCCCTCATTTACAGGGTCGACAGGTGCTGACTGAGGTTTCTTTTTGGGGATAAACTCTTGGCTAGGCTTGTAAGAGTCCCAGGGCCATTAGCCTAGTAACCTCTTATGATCCTATGATACTGTGAAACCATAACATTTTTAGGCCATACTATGTCCACAACTGTCTAAATTAACATCTCCAATAGGAGTTACATAGACTGAAAAAAATTACATATATATATATATATATATATATATATATATATATATATATATATATATGTGAAAAAATGTATATATATATATATATATATATATATATATATATATATATGGGTCTACTACCAGAGATCGAAAGTAACTATTTTGAAAGCAATTAGTAGATGCCCACTAACGTGAAAGTGTCCTTCACCGGAAGTGCACTTTCGCGAACACCACTAGAATGAACGGGCAACGTCCTCCACTGTGCTGCGGTAGTCACGGACCTTAGGGTTAGGGCTTGGGTCAAGGATAATGGATAGCCCTAGTAGGTATCTGCTATCCTTAACCCAAGCCCTAACCCTAAGGTCTGTGACTACCACACCACAGTGGAGGACATAGGTCCATGACTATTGCACTGTAGAGGACATACAATTTCCTCCACTGTGGTGCGGTAGTCATGGACCTTAGTTAGCTTGTTAAGGATAGTGGATATCCCTACTAGCTATCCACTATCCTTAACCCAAGCCCTAACCCTAAGGTCTGTAACCATTTGCCCAAGTGGTGTTCGCGAAAGTGCACTTTCGGTGAAATGCACTTTCGTGTTAGTGGGTATCTACTACTGGATTTCGAAATAGTGTAATTTCGATCTCTGGTAGTAGACCCATATATATATATATATATATATATATATATATATATATATATATATATATATATATATATAATTATATGATTTTAGAGAGAAAGTTATGCAAACATTTGTTAAGTGCTGGGGGGATGTCAATTTTTGAACTGCCAGGTGGGTTGGTGGGGACAACAATAACAGCATATGAGTACAAAATTACATTTTCTGACTACACCCTGTTAAAACATTTCTTAGTATAAAGTCCCTAATTTTTAACCATGCCATGGACTCACTAGTTGTTACAGTTGTCCTTACCCACTTTGCTTGTTTTATTCACATTTTTTAGGGACCCCTCTCTGCATATGGAAACAGCGGAATGCATGTAGCTTTTGTCCCTCCAGCCACAGCTCTCAGCTTCTTCACTGAAGAATCACGGACAGGAGTAGACACACCAAAAAGTATGAGGACCAAAGGTCAAAAATCAGGGACTCTGTTAAATATAACTCTTGTACACTTAGAATGTTAGTACTACTGCTACTACTAATAATTATGTCAGTTTGTCTTGTGTTAATATAATCCATTTATTTTAATGATTGCACATTTCAATACTATAGCTGCCTTACTGTAGGCCCATAAAATAACTTTTAATATTTATGTTTTTATCTAGTGTATAAAAGTACCTGATTTATAACTGGAGCTTTTTTTCTGGACATCTGCTGAATAGGAACTACCATAACCCAGATGGACTACCTCAGTCAACAAAACTAATAAAATAAAGAAATAATACGATTTTGCATCAACATACATTTTCTGAAGAAAAAATAAAGAGAAGTATGAAACTCTTAATGTCGATCATTATTGACTGACATTTCACCTCAGTGATTTATCAGATCAAATATTTTAGATGGACAAGACAAAAAATGTGAGGTAAAATCTGGGAACTATACAACATTATGGACAATGGAGATCTATGTCTCAGCACTCTGTCAATGGATACATGGGCTTTGGGGAGAAGGAAATTGACCAGGGGTGTTAGCTGTAAGAAACAAGTGATAGCTGTGGGGAGGGGTAAAGTGTGTTTGGGGGGGGGGGCAAATAATAGATTGAGAGCTCTGATCTTCCATAATACAATGCCCCACTTACTGTAAGATTCATCAAAAAAGGAAATCTAAATCACAGCCATTTCTTCACCTGCAGCAATCCATGAAGAAAGACTGTAATGTTTACTCTCAGGAGAAATTAACAAAATGCTGCCATACACTTCTGCTACCTGCATGGAGTTTATACTCATCTCCTCCCACCTAACATATAAAACATGTTGAAATTTCTCCATACCTCTCAACCAGCTTCCAATATCAGATCCAAAAGATGCAGGTCTCGGTAAGCAAAAGAGCGATCTCCACATTTCTAAACGCCTTTATAAAAGTGCCAGCAGCTTCTGGGGGGGGGGGGGGACTGAAATGCACAGAGAGAGTAATATAGCACTTCTAAATCCCTCAGATAAAGAGGACCCTAACTATTTATGGACAGCTATAGCTGCATCAAGGTTTTAAAGATGATATGATAGCAAACACAAAGCTAGAGCAGACTTCACAGCTCACAAGTAATATGATGGTACCTGGGTGCAACAGTAAATAGCTTGGTAACAAGGTTTTTTTTGCTAGCTTTAAGAGATCAGTTTCAGAATCAGGAAGTCCCAGGTAATGGGTATTAGTGTAGTAAAGGAAGGATGAAACAGGAACATGAACAGGTTTTGTAAGATCCTCTCAAGGAATAAGGTGTTTGATCCTGGAGATATTCCACAAGTAGAAACTTAATTATTTATTCACTGTTCGCATTTGATCCCTAAATATTAGCCAGTTCCTGAAGATCATGTTTAGACCATGCATCTTACTTAGCCGCTTTAGTAGTGGCCACTATAATGGATAAAAGATGGGTATGACAAAGTAGATTAATCATTTAAACTAGCTTGAAGAGCCACAGCTTCGGTTTTGATGCATTAAGTTTTAGCTAGTAAAGAATTAGCCATTAGTGAATGATAATCCAAATGATCAACAAAGGAATACACACACATAAATACAGAAACACATACACACACACACACATACACACACACACACACACACACACACACACACACACACACACACACACACACACACACACACACACGCACACACACACGCACACACACACACACACACACACAGACTTTCTCTCACACACAGAAGCCCAGTGTAAACTAAACAGAAACACACATACACTTACCTTCTTTTTAATCTGAATAGCCACACGCGTACACATGGCATTAACCCTTTTCTTAAACTGCTTGTTTAATTTCTGCATACAACTATAGAAGGTGTTTACATCCACGTCGGCATGCATGGATGTGACGCATGCATGCCCCTCCTTAAAGGAGAAGACTCCACTACCGTGGAATGAAGTTTTTTTTTTTTTTTTGTTAATTCTTAAAGTCCTGGCCAACCTGCAGTTATAAAAGTGGGTGGGGCACTTGCTTCCCCCTCTTCTCCCTATGATTCCGGCACCCTGTGGTTTATTTATTTTAATTAATTTACTTTCTTATTATGCGTTCGCATACTAAGAACAGTAAATTAATTAAAATAAATAAATAAATAAACACAAATTGCGCCCTTTACAAGGCCATTCTATACAGTGCCCTAGGCATCCGCCTAGTTCGCATATGCCTAAGGCCAGCCATGCTGCTCTGATAAAGCATCCTTAATAGCCTTCTAACCCCAATACATGACCCCTTGTGGCTAACAAATCAAAGGGCTGGACAGTATGGGTATGCAGTTTCCTAACTCCTTTGTAGCCAGCTGGTGGATATGGGCATCTTGAGACAATATAGCAATTTTCTCATGTTTACTGACAAACACTTCATCCTTAAAGTAGCAGGCACAGTATGCGAGAGATGTACTTATACAATGACACTGGAGGTAAAACTCTTGCATACAAGTTGTCTAAACCACACAGACAACACCCACCTCACATAGTACATAACACACATGCATAAACTAAGATATGCTGAGGCACTTAAAAGCAATATTCCTAAACAACAAAGATTGCCTAGACCACTGGTTGTCTAGCTGTGACTCAGCAAGCTTAAAAGCACTCGAAAAAAAAAAAAAGACCATGCTGTATCACTCATACTGTCACTCAGTGGAACCCCAATTAAGCCCAAAAGACAAGCAAACACACTTCCCTGGACTCTTGTCATAGGGTACTCCATTGTAAGATATACTAATGCCCCTCTAACCAGGCTGTGCAAGTAGAAGATAACTGTTAGTTGCTTATTTGTGGCCAGAATCCACCATATCACATACCCACTCAAGTCATTACACCACAGGTACCATATGATTCCATAATAGTCTGTGTAGGTGTAAATGACATAAGATGTACCTCCCTGGACTATATTAAGAGAGACATTAAGGAGCTTTTAGACTATGTGTCTTAGGCTGGCATGAGCCTAACATTGACCAGCATATTACCATCACTGAGGATGATGCCACAATATCAGCAAAAAATGACTGATTTCAGTCAGCAACTGGCTGTCTTTCTGGTGTCATTCTAAGGAGATCAAATATTTGTCAGCTTGGGAGGACATGGTTAACAGACCATGTTGCTTTGCCAAGGATGGTCTGCACCTCCCCCCTCTAGGCTTTTCATTACTGGTTAAAACTTTATTCACCCCATAGTACCTTTTGAAGCAATACCAATTTTATAAATGTAACAACATAGCAAAATCAGCTCAACTGAACCTCAGGATGTTACTGTTCAATGCCAGAAACCTAAACAAAAAACTTCAATCCTTCCAACCCCCTCATCACACTTAAGAATATAGAAATTTGTGGAGTTACCAAGACATCGTTTAAAGGGGAAGAGAGTATCCCAGCAGTGCAAGGTTTCAGTGCCTTCCACACTTTCAGACCAGTAGCTGCACAAACATGGGCTAAAGGAAGAGGTGTCTTAACATGCATCGATAATAAACACACCTCTAGGGTGGTGCATCAGGATGACATGCTGGAGATCATTCATGTGGTGATCAGCTTAGGCAAAATCCTGTATCATATCCTAGCCAGCTGTAGGTCACAATCTATGTTCCAAGAAGCTCACAATGCATACTTGGACCTAATCGAGACACTTAAAATCGAACCTAACACCCTACACATGGAAGATGTAATTACTCCTCTATAGATGGGGAATCCTACACAGTTTCAACTCTACAGGGACAGAAATTCTTGGACTTCATAAATACAAACACTCTTGACCAAATAGTCAATATGTCTGTTACAGGCTTCAACATACTCGACCTCGTGCTTACAAATATGGGAGAATGCTGCAACGCCGCCCCCCGATGTCTCATCCTCCCTGGTAAGGTCTGACCATAAAGCTGTCTCCTTCAAAATCAAAACCAACTCTAATCCCATTAAAACCAATAACAATTAGGAGGTATTCCAAGACAAATTATTAAGTGATGGAATGTTAAAATGCAGTGCACCTCCAAACTCAGAAAACACAGCAGCCTATGCTGAATTGCTCTCAGTAAAAGTGTAGAACCATGTCAATGGCTGCATAATGACTACCGTACATACCAGAAGTAAGCCCAGAACTGGCAATACAAACAAACCACCCTACTGGTTCCCAAATTAAGCAAGATATACAAACAAAAAAAAAATTGTGGTAAGAATCAGGAAGGGTAATTCCCATAAAAATAGAAACTAAAGGGTTAATTAGGTCAAGCAAAGCCAACTTTGAAGTTAAGACAGCCTCCTGAGTGAAAGATAATCATAAGGCCTTTTGCAGGTATGTCAGAAACCTGAAGGGCAGCACACAACAATGTGCTGAACTATTGTTAATGGTGCTGCATTCACTGACCCTGGTGATACAGTGAACCTGTTAGTGCCAAATTCATTTCAAACTTTGCTCTCTTCTCACTCCAACCATCCTCTCAGAAATACCCCCAACCATATCCCATCCAAATTTAACTAGGCAGCATATACTGGCTACACTCACTAAACCCAAGAACACAACCTCAGTGGATTCTGATAATATCCCAGGATGCCTCCTGATTAGTCTAAAATATGATTCATCTGGACCCTGGAGTCATTATTTAATTATAGTCTTAAACAGTCCTTGTGCCACATGAATGGAGGACTGCAACTATCATTCCCCTTTATAAGGGAGGGCTTTTCAAACGATCCTGAAAACTACAAATCCATTAGTCTGACTATTCTTATTTGCAAAGCAAAGGAAAGAATTATCATGGAAATTATCAGCAAGGACATTGGAGATCTCCCGAGATTGGATACATTGCAGTTTGGCTTTGTCAAAGGAAGGCCATGCTTACTGAATCTGGTGGACTTCTTTGAAAATGTCATTATGGCAATGGGTGAGGGGAAAATGGTGTATATTGCCTACCTAGATCTGGCTAAATCATTTTATATGGTACCCTATTCAGGCATTGTCAACAAACTTACAGAATTAGGTATAAACCCCTTTATAACAAGCTGGATAGCTAGTTGGCTCACTGATAGAGCCCGAGAGTTAGAATCTGTGAGGTCACCTCCACAAAGAGGCTAGTCATTAGGGGAGTCTCACAGATGTCTATGCTGGGCCCACTCCTCTTTGGCAGCTACATCTCTGATGTCAAAGCCAATGTCAAAGGCCATCAGCCGACCATGTTTGCAGATGATTGCAAACTTGGAGCAGTCATTGAATCAACTCAAGATGAAAACATTCAGGAAGGTCTTATACAGACAAACACTTGGTACCAAAGCCATACCTTAAAACTCAATACCAAGAAATGTATTATAGTACTTTTGGGAAGTATACTACCCCAGGTAACTACATCATTAATAAGACACCCTTAAAAATTAATTCACTTGTCAAGGACCTGGGAACTCATGTAGATAGTAACCTAGCATTCAACTAACATGTGTCTAAAGTAGTAAGAAAATCCTTCTATGTTGCTCAACCTATGAACAAGGACATGACATCTAGGTCCAGAGATGTCATCATACCACTGTACTCAGCCTTCATCAGACCCATCATAGAGTATAATGCCACCTTCAGTATGTACCTGACTAGACACATGCAGCAACTGGAATGCCCACAAAGGTTCCGTATAAAAAGAATACAGGGAGTAAACACAATGTTCTTCACTGATCACCTCAAAGCCATGTCTCTTCATTCAGTATCATATAGACCTCTGAGCAATGATCTTTGCCTGGTATATAGGGCATCCCTGGACCCTGTTTTCATGAACCTTTTGCACACCCTCAAAACAAACATCATCAGAAGTACTACATTAAAATATCTAAATTTGGATTATGACACAAATAGGACATGTTGGAGAGACAAATATGTTTCTCAGAGAATTCCCATTCCCTGGAACAGGCTCCCCATCAGTGTGAAGCAGAGTTCCTCCCTATCCCTATTTAATTTGGACCAATGGATAGGTAACCAGAAATTCAACCCTGGCATACCTCTAAACCTATTAGAGCAAGAAATCTGGACAAAGCCGTAAATAAAAGTGGGATAAAGGCACAAAAGTAGGGACAGTTTTAAATACTGCACTTACAATCTTAGAATGTTGATAGAATAACAGGTTTTGCATTAGCATGCATTTTCTGAAGGGTATGAAGTTTGAAACTCAAATGTGTGTCATCATTTTCTTTTTTTTTCAATAATTTTTATTTTTACGTTAATAAATGTCACAAATAAAAACTATCTTACAACATGACCGTATACACATATATATATATATATATATATATATATATATATATATATATATATATATATATATATATATATATATATATATATATATATATGTGTGTTATACATTGATGTCAAATACCACAGGATATAGGTCGTACAACATATCTATTTACACTATGTACATAGATGCTTTCACTGTTAGTTCCACAGTTATATAGACAGTATATACATTCGTAATATCCAGGTTATTATTTAATATCTGAACTTGTGTGTGTTCTTTGGTTCCATTATAGTGTATTTCTAAGTTGCTGTGTGATGAATTATGCTAATATGATATTAAAGGTTTGTTCCCAAATTTCTCTGGATTTCATGTTTTTGTTTCTTTTATCTATTACTATTTTATGAGCTAAAAGGTGTTGTATAGCTACTTGTTTAAAACCCTCCCAAGAGATATTTATCGTATCTAGCCATTTAAAAGCTATATACAGTTTCATTAGTAGGAAAATTGTTAAAAGTGTATTTGCTTGTTTTCTTGGTATGTTGGGTGGGAGAATGTGTAATAGAGTGAATTCCCAAGTTAATGTTGATGTTTGATAACCCTTTTTTTGTAATTGTACCTTGAGAGAGTTCCAGAGTTTATAGACATATTTACAGCTCCAAAATACATGGATTGTCAACTATCTGGTCCTTACAGTGTGGGCAGAAAGGTGATTTTGATGTGTTAAATTTGTGTAGGATTGCAGGTGTAAAATAAGCATTATTATTGATCATGAGCTGAGTGTATGCTAACTTTTTGAGAGGTATAATCTTCAGTGTTAGATTGATTGCCTGGCTTATTTGCTGATCATCTATGGATGGTTTAATTTTTCTCCAGTAGTTAGAGAAGAGGAGGTCTTTCTGGTATTTGATTTCATTTATCATTTTATATGAATTAGTAATAGTTTTCTTTGTTGTGATAATAGTTTTCCAAAACCTGCTACAAGTTTCTATGTCACTATAGGTCATAGTAACATTTTGGAGGTAACTGGAACACAGTTCTTTGATTTGTCTTAGGATTATTATGTGTGATTTAAGGAGGTTTAAGTTGGTCCTCATTTCTTGTATTGAACAGTTAAGGTAGGGATAAATATCTTGGATTGTTTTATCTTTCAGTCTGGGAAAAGGGACTAAGTCCAGCATCTTATTGTTTTTTTTTAAATTTAGCTTTTTATGAATGGGGTTGCAGTATTGTCATGCCTTGTCTAAGGTTCAAGAATTGAAAGAGTTTTTGCACTAAGCTGATAGAATGTTTTAAGGGCTCTGTAATGTTATACGTTTGTATTTCTTTCTGCTTCAGGAATGGAAGTGCTTTGGGATTGAAACCTAGAGCTTTAATATATTTATAACAGATTGTCACCCAAAGAGGAGACCAATTTTCCATTGACTGGTTATGTTCAGCTATTCTTAATATTCTGTTAGTGTTAATGATAGAGTAGTACATTTTAAAATCTGGTAGATTTAGTCCTCCTTTGCTTTTGGGGAGTGTTAATTTTGGATAGGAGATTCTGTTTTTTTTTGGGTTCCCATATAAATTTTGCTAGGAAGGTATGAATTTGTTTGAAGAATTTATTATGTATTGTTGTCTGTGATGTCATGAATATATGCATTAGTCTAGGTAAAATGTTCATTTTGATTATTGATACTTTGGCCAAGAATGGTAGTTTTAGGTTGTTCCATCTTTTATAGTCTTGCATTATATTTTGCCATTTAAGGTTTACTTTGTGTTGGTAGAAGTCTTTGTTATTCTGGAAAAAGGTGATTCCCAGGTATTTAGTTTCTTCTTTTATTTTTATTGTGTTTAACAATGGTATTAGTGAGATGAGTTTGGATGTTTTTAGGGGGAAAATATTAGTTTTATTGAGGTTTAGTTTGTTGTTAGACACATAGTAGAGAAATGTTCAATTGCAGCTATTATTTTGTTTATATCTGAATTTGATGTAGTGCAGTATATGTTCAGGTCATCCACAAATGCAGTGAAGTATATTTTGAAGTTGTGTATTGATGGAGGATTGTGGTATATATTTTGTTTAATGTATAGAAAGAGTGGTTCTAGGTATAGGTTAAACAGGAAGGGTGATAATGGGCATTCTTGTCTTGTTCCATTTTTTATTAGGATCCTATTTGACCAAATGTTATTTATATATAGAGATGTGTATGGGTTGCTATAGAGAGTTTGGATGATCTGAATTAAGTTATTGGGTATATTAAAGTAGGGTAGTGTTTGGAGTAAGAATTCTAGATTAACCCTATCAAATACCTTGTGGGCATCCACTACCATTGTGCAGATGTTGATATTGTATCAGTTAGCGTAGGATATTAGTGCATCTAATGTTAATGTATTGTCACTAGTCTGTCTATGTGGTGTAAAACCGGATTGTTCTGGGGAGATGATTTTCTCTATCAGATTTTTCATTCTGTTTGCAAGTATAGAAGTAAATATTTTAGTATCTATATTTAAGAGGGAGATGGGTCTGTAGCTGTCAGGGTTTTTGGGGTCTGTGTGTTCTTTTAATATAAAGATGGTTTTAGAGGCATTAAAGTGGATATCATTTATTTTATAGTTTATTATGTAATTCAGTGTATAGTATAGTAGTTTGGCTATTAAGGGGGAAAATGCTTTGTAAAATTTTGATGTGAGTCCATCCGGACCCGGAGCCTTATGCACTTTTAAGTGTTTGATTGTTGTAATAATTTCACTGATGGATATCGGTTCAGTTATTTTTTTTTGTTGGTCTAAATTGAGTTTAGGGAATTTCAGTTTTTGAAGGAAAAGAGTTCTGTCTTCCTTTGAGGTTTGTAGTATTTGTGCTCCATATATTTGAGAGTATATTTGTTCAAATGTTTTAAAAATGTCTTCATTTTTTATGTAGTGTTTGTCTCTGTAGTTTATTTCTGATATATTGGCGGCATTTTTGTGTTGGGAGCTAATTCTGGCCAGAGCTCTAGATGGTATTTGAGCTTCTTCTGCGTAAGTGGCTAACATTCTGGCTTCATAAAAAGATAGGTTCCTGGTTTCTAACATATATAGATCTCTTTGCAGTTTTAAAAGTTCTGCTTCTGTTTGGTTCTTAGAGTTATTTATTAGTTCTTTTTCAAGATGCTCTATTTTCCCTTTCAGTATATGCTCCTCTTTCAGTTGTATTTTTTATAGTATGCTGCTTTTTTGATAAACAATCCTCTAATTTGTGCTTTGGTTGCAGCCCATTCTATGTCAGTTGGTACTTGGGAGTTAGTGATATTTGTAAGAGCTATTTTTAGTATTGCTTCTGTTTCTTTTATTACATCCATTTTGGAAAGTAAATTATGGTTTAATGACCAATTATGACCCCTATTCTCTAAATATATCTTTTTGTCCCAGTTAATGTTCAATGTGATTTTGGAGTGATCTGAAAAGAACTTGGTATGTATAGTTATTGTTGGGTCCATGTTAATGAATATGTCAGAGATTAAGAAGAAGTATATCCTTGACCACATTTTGTGGCATTGCAAATAGAATGTGAATTTCCCTGTTTTATCTGCACTGTTCCCATATTTAAAAGGGTCATATAGTTTGAAATCTTGTTTGAGTTCATTAAGGGCTAATGTGGCTTGTTTATTATGTGATTTGGTCAGATCAGATTTATCCTTTTCTGGGTTTTGATATGTGTTCCAGTCACCTCCAATCACTAGGTAGTGATCTTTAAATTGGTTTAAGGTTGGGTATAATGACATAAAAAAGTGTTGTTGGTTATTACAGGGTGCATAAACATTAAGTACCATTATAGGTTTTGGTATTGTAGGACTACTAAATGTTACGTAACACCATCTTTCCTCCATGTCAGCTTTGGTTTTAAGTATTTTTTTCCTTAAATTGTTTTTTAATTATTGTGGCAGCCCCAGCACTGTTTGTTTTTCCCTCTGAAGCTATAATTTGACTTATCCATTTCTTTCTGCTAATTTCTGCCCATTGCTCTGCAGTCAAGTGTGTTACTTGTATTAGTATGAGGTTGGCTGTGGTTTTTAATGTAAGGTGTAAGAATAGTTTTCTTTTCTTCTTGTTTTGGAGCCCTTTAACATTCCATGATTCTATTTCCCACATTCATTTATTAGGTGTATTCCTTAGATATGCCATGTATATTAGTTTTGTTTTATCTTTGTATGTGTTACTGTGTGATGGTTTATGAAAGCATCTATTTATCTCCGTCCCTACTCTTTGCCTAACCACTGTATCCCTGGACCAGGAATAATCTGGGGGAGGATGAAGTTTCGTTATATGGTTTACCTTTACGGCTAATCTTGGAATGTGTTTTCTTTTCAGACATAGATTTAACCCATAGTATCCCCCCCCGTGTTACTATAAACAATGTGGACAAAGCTGAACAAACTAGTTCCCTCAACAAACACTGCTACTTAATATCCCTAGCCTCTTCCAACATATTATTTATACAATTATGGTATTGCATTTAAGGTACAGCATGTATTGTTTTTGTTTTGTGACTAATTCTTTCTAATAGTATTTTTAAAACAGCATATTATTATACATTCCTCAGTAAATTATAGCAATATATGTACCATAGTAATATTGTTAAATAATTAGTCTTGTCATTTTTACATTTTTCTTTCACTGGACTTCTTTTTCCTTCCCTTTATTTATTCAGATTTCAGCCTTCTTTGGTGCCTGTAATGTTTTTCCACATCAATCTGTGTGGGTTATAAAATATATACTTGGCATCTATTTTTCAGAGGTAGGAAGTATAGAGAGAGAGAGAGACAGAAAAAAAAACAGCTTAGCCAAACAGTCCTTCTGCTATAGTTAACATATTAAGGCTATATTTACATTACCCCAAGACTGTTGGGTTATTTTACTATTTTCCTGAGATTACTTATCTCCAGGATCTTTTAACACATTTCTAGTATTTACATAAAACATTTAACATTTTTTTTTCTTTTTTCCCCAATATTAATCTATGAGCTAGCCTGTATTTCTTGCCTATTATTTAAGGCTGGATTTTCATTCACCTACACATTACTGGGTGTACTGTTTTAGTGAATGGTTCAGTTCAACAGTAGCTTATTTCTTCAAGGTTTTGCTTGCAGGTTGGTTGACATCTATGGTGCAGCTTTCTTCTTTCACCTGGTGCAGATCAATTTTCATTTTTCAGGCAGTAAAATCTTTTGGAGCTTGCTGAAATCCATTTTGAATGACTGTTCTTAATGGAGCCCTCAAAATCGCAGGTTTTGTAGGTTTTGTAGGTACAGATTTTGTAGACCAATGTCCCAGGAGGAGGTTCCTTCCTATATTCGCGCATCGGAAATGGCAGTTGATTTTTGGTTCCTACCCAGGCTTTACTTCCTTTGTGTTCCTCATGGCTCACATCGTGGATTTATGGGCCTAGACAGCAAGCAGAAGCTTTCAGAGTTGGATCCCAGCTAGAGTGCTCGTGAATGGGGTCGTTTTTTCACCCAAGGGTCCTTTATCGTTTTTTGTGGATTTATTTCACTTCTGAAGGTGTGATTTACTTGAAAATGGTCAGGAATGTCTCTTTTGCATCTTTGGGGTTAACTACCATGTATTTAACCTCTTTAATGTAGAAGATTAACTGATTTGGATATTTCATCTGGAATTTGATTTTTTTTTTCTATTACGAACCTGCAGTATGGACATAGTAGTTGTCTTGCTTGTCTTATTTGTATTGGGAGATCTTGAGCAAAGGAGATTTTATTATTATTCCAGATGAGTGTGCCTTTTTTCTTTGCTGCCAGTATGATTTTATTTACATCTTGGTAGTTTAATATTTTAATATCGACAGGTCTTGGTTTCAGTGGTGTTTGCATTTCCCTCAGGGCTCTGTGGGCTCTCTCTATTGTTATTTGCTGCATTTCTTCAGGTTCCTCTAGCAGGGAATTTATTATTTGCTTGATTGTTGGTATTAGATTGTTATGAAGTACAGTTTCGGGTATTCCTCTGATGATGATATTGTTCCTTCGAGATCTTGCTTCCAGGTCTGTTATTTTTGCTTGTTGTTGTGTCTTCGGCTTATCCCGGTTAGGGGTCACCACAGCAAAACTCCGGTCTGCTAATGTTTGGTAGTGGATTTTTACATGTCAAGCTACCAGCCCTGATGCACAACCTTCAATGAAGACACGCCCATTCATGCATGCCTCCACACAAAAGACGCAGTAGCTGAGAATCGAACGTGACAATGCCTAGTTGTGAGGCGACAATGCTACAGCAGCACCACTACCGCAGATAAGTTTTGTATTTCTTTGTCATGGGCATCAGTTCTTTGAGAAATAGAGTTTATTTTTATTTCATTTTCTATTATTTTGGACTCAGATTTTTCCATTCTGGATATTATTTGGCTGAATGAGTCACCAAAGGTTTGAAATTGTAATGATAAGTCCTTTATTGCTTGCTGGATAGGTAATAAGGCAGATTTTATGTCTTCCAGATTAGCTGGCTGGTCTGTCTTGGATTTATTTGTAGTTTTAGAGTTGTCAGTTTGTTTAGTTGTCTTTTGTCTTTTTGAAGTTGTGTCTTTCTCAGGTGAGGCTAGTACTGAGAATTTGGTCTTAGTTGTTGTTTCCATATTATTTTCCTCTTTTGACATCTTGCTGTATAGTGTTTTACCAATCTTGCAGTCAGATGCAGGGTCTTAGTAGCACATGGCTTAAGCTGTTATTCAGAAATCTTAGTTAATCCTGCTGTTTCTGAGCTGAATCTGTCACTTTTTCTTCCTCTTTTGTTTGCTGGATGATATTAGCAGTAAATATCTACAGTTATTTCTGTATTATTAATTCTGCATTGCCTTCTGGGTTTGTTTTAATCCAGGGTATATCAGAGACCTAGGTGATAGCAGTGCTCACAGAACAGCGGCCATTTTGAACTCTGTGTGTTATTATTTTCTAACTTCAGTCTTTAATGAGTCACTGCTAATTTTCCAGAAGTCCATCCTTTTATGAAAAATGGACCAAAAATACGAGGCAAAAATCTGGACATTCTGCAAAAATCTGTACAGTTGAGAGGTATGGACTCTGACTCCTATGTCTCTGATGGACAGAGGCATTCAGTAAATGGCCCCCTTTATAAATCAAATTTGTGGGTCAGATCTGAGTTACATGGCTAGGCTTATATGGGCCCTAGTGGTCATTAGCATACTATATACCTATTAACCTATGGACCTAATTACTATGATACTATGATGCCATTGTGAGTGTGTCTTGACCTGGTACAGAAATGTCAAGATTAAATGCCTGTACTTAGTATGTACTGCTGGTTGATGTAGATGCATCAAAGGTGAGACTGAATGCAGATGGGCTTGATAAATGTTGTTTCATTTTCAGTACATATATTGTAGTGCATAAACAATGCACTTGCCATTTCTCTGACAGCCGTCCTTTGCACTGACAGTAGCCATAGCATGTCCAAATTAACTATCAATTTGTCACTTTACTTATCAATGTATGCACATTGATCATTAACCCCATATTCATAGTAGGCAATTTATCATTCTCAGGTATATTTGTTTAGACATTCAGAATGCATTCATGTTTACATACTGGAAGCTACAATTCTACATCATGTACATCTCTAGCTGCCATAGCATACTCATTTCAAGATAGTGGGAATAGTCTGTGTCCATACCTCTCAACTGTACAGATTTTTGCAGAATGTCTAGATTTTTGCCTCATATTTTTGGCTTATTTATGATAAGATTGTTGTTTGCTGGCAAATCACTGGTAGATCATTGAGGTTTGAAGTAAGAAAATAATGACAGACGGTTGAGTTCCAGACTTCATACCCTTCAGACAATACATACTAATACAAAACCTGTATTTCTATCTACTTTCTAAGTTTGTAAAAGCAATACTTAAAAGTGTCCCTATTTTGGGGCATTTGTCCCCCCATTATGTTTGGCTTTGTCCAGATTTCTTGCTCTAAGAGGTTGAGATGTATGTCTGTGTCCTCTGGCAAGTCACCCCATTTCAACCTCAAAAGGATTATGAACAAGCAGGACAATTAATGTCCCTGCCAAACAATGAATGCAATATTCCCACATCATACTTTTTCTATGAGGTAGAAGTTTCATTCATTTACCTGTCATGCATTGCAGGCAATGTAGCCATGATAGATATTGTTAGTTCTGATATATCACTATACTTTCTGGTGTTTGAGAGTATGCATATGCATTATGTATCTTGCTTAATTTCCTACTCATATCAAAGGCATGGGGGATTATGTTCTATATGTACTGTCATTCCTATAAATTTCTACCCAGTACGTATACTGCTCCCATACTAGGAGTCTGGCGATAGAACAAGTAAGATTGGTGGATAGATAATTAACTGTGAAAGGTCAGTATGACTTACAAAGATTTACTGTGAAAATTAGAATTGTCTAACTACAAGTGAGGTTGACTATATCCTAAATATTTTGTATGTGTTGATACAACTTTGGAGTAGATATATAGGTTCATAGGTAGGTACTAGGCTATTGGCCATAGGGCCTATAAAAGCCTAGCCAAATGGTACCCTGGCATTTGCCAACCAAGAAAATTATTTTCCTGTGCCCCTGTCAAGCAGAGCCACAGAAGTGATCTCCGGGGTGAATTTCCTGTCTCCCATCCAATCATCAAGATTTTTCTTGAAGAGTGCTAATGAGGAGCTTAGTTTGATATAGATAGGTAGTTTGTTCCAGAGTATGGGAAGTCTCTGGGACAGGAATCTATCCCTCTAGCATGTTCTGTTTATTGTGTTGACAAGGCTTAGGTTCCTAGAGTGTGTAGCTCGGAGGTATTGGGATCTCTTTAAGTGTAGCATGCCCAGCAGCTCTGGGTTTGACATAGCTTTGTATGTTAGGCAGAGATTGCCTCTGAGTAGGTTATATGTCACAGAGTAAAGCTGGAGTTTTTTGAGATGGTCTGCATAGGGCATATGTTTGAGGCTGGTAATCCTCTTTGTGAGGTATTTCTGTCGTATGTAGATTTAGTGATGTGTGGGGGAAGCCCTTTAGTGGGGGATGTGGTGTAAAGACTCCACCCCCAGGAAAAGCTTATTTATTAAGGGGTTAGAGAGTGGAAGGGGTTGTTCTACGTAGATTTTGCTATCAGTGTTTTTAACGTTTTACCAGGCTTGGAACAGTGCTTAAAGTATTTTAGATGGTATTTTATTGCAATGTATAGGATCATAGGACCATAGAAGGTTACTAGGTTAACAGCCCTAGAGCCTTTTTCAAACCCCAGGTTTTTTTAAATTATCAATGAACATGGGCTAGAATCTTTGGTATATGCCTGTGCCTTACAGCATCTACAAATTGCCCCTATCCATGAGGGCCACAGACAACAAACTATGGGTGAATTTGAAGTATGTTTTACTTAGTTGTTGATTACCCCTTTTATTTTATTTATTTAATTATTTATTTGTATTAGGCTTGTTGTTTTCCTGGTTGACGCATGAAGTCCAACACCAAATTTCATAGCTCTTGAATGACAGGCACCATAGTATGCTCACAAGATCTATTTATTCGTATAAATTTTTATATAGACACTATTATGGATCACATAACCATCATGTCTTCTCTGAGCATGTTTGCTGCCACATGTTACAACCCATACATAAAAATATTAATGTTAGGCAATGGCAGGTATTATGTTCATTGCTGCTTCCCCTTTTATTATCAAAACAGGGCAGTGGATATGGTATGTTTGCAGCTGAAATATCATCTACCCACTCACCTTCCGCTCACATTCTGTTAACATGTATGGTTATATTCAAGAAGTACATCTTGTGTTCTTGTGTTGCCTAACCCTGTAAAAGGAGTCATCCCATTATGGGTATGCCACCTATTAATTATTACAAATGGTTTCCCAGGTATGAATACCAGACATTCAGTGGTTCATGGCAAGTATTGCAGCAGATACATTGGAAACACATTCATGTACCAGAGGCTGTGACCAAGCCTTGTTTTTATTGTTAGCTACAGTATATGAATCTGAAGGTGATACTAGTAATGGCATTTGTCTACTGATAAACATATTTGCCCACTTCCATCCCCTCCCCATTCATAGTTATTCACAGGCAGAACTTTTACTATCACATTAACATGTAACCCACTTAAAAAACAGACAGCAAAGGATGCCCATAGAGACTTCTGATGTAATTTTACAGTTACACATTGTAGATATAATTATATCAACATTCTTTGGTAAGGTTTTATTTGTTTGGATTACTCTGTCCTACTTTGACCTGCATATAATTGACAGTATTTGGTTTTAACAATATTTCATGCTATTTTTTTAAGTGTATCAATTTCCAGAAACTTGTATGAAAACAAAAATGCACAAGTGTTTTTTGCTGTTTGGTAAATACATTCCCCCGGATTTATGAAGCCCTTTATAGCATGCAGGATTAGTTTAAGAGTTATTTTTAGCAATATGGCCGACGTGCGATCCAGGAATGAGCCTCCGGGACATGCATGTGAGCTCTTACACTAACCCTGCACTGACCGAGCTTCTGTATGCAAATTACACTCATTTGCAGGTGAAAACCATGCAAATGAGGGTAATCTGCAATCCAGGAAGCTGGCAGCTCTTTGAGCAGGACAAGTGCAGTGTGCAGAAATATACTCGGTTAGTAACCGAGTACATTTCTGCAATCAACAAAACAGAGCTATGGCAGTTCCAAATAAAGGCTGCATATCATTGAGGAAGCATGACATTGGCCAAGTAGAAGGCCATTGGCATTGCAAACTGTTTAAAAAAAAAATAAACAACTTTTATTATTTTTCGCCGATCTAACCTGTTGAAGCATAGGACAGTGGCGCGCAAACGGGATCGGGGAAAAATAATAAAATAAACCTAAAATAAGCAGTCTAACTAAAATTAGAATTCTGCCATGCAAGTCAATGGCAGGCAGAAGACAACCTGGCCAGTGAGTAATGGTTGCTAAAGGGGTAGGCTCAGTGTGAGACGTAACTATGCATTAGCATGCAACTCTATGCAAATGAGGGAAAGGTTAGTGAATCTCAGAATTTCCCAGTGTGTGAGGCAGGTCCCAAGAGTGTAAGAGTATAAATAGCTGGGTGCAAGACTAGGATATAGGTGACATCATGGGGGGGTGTCAGGCATACTGTAAGTGGATTGGAGCCCTGTGGCTCGGGATTGCTCCTAGCTTAGCACAGCTAAGCTAGGGGTGTGTCTAAACCAGCCTAGCACTCTTTACAAAGTGTAAGCGGGTGTGCGCAGCATGCACCGCGTTTTACAGGAAGAAAAAAGAAGTTAAATTAGGAAATAGCAGCTCTATGCACATATGAGCACTCCATTTGCACGGCGTGCACACAGGCTTAAACAGGGAGGCAATGGGAAGAGAAAACAGCAGAAGGAAGGTAATCAAGGAGAACTAGCTTAGCTGACAGGTGAAATGTATCAGAATCAGCCAATTACACAGGCAGCAGACCAGCCCAGCCCAGCACACCACTATAAACTATGCAAACACCTTTCCCCCTTGGTTTTCCCAAAAACTCTGCACCACGGTTGTATACAGACGGGGAAATTTTACAAAACGAAAGCAAGAGAAAAAATGTTAGGGGCAGCTTTTGCTATCATAAACCAGCATGTGCAAGAGGTGGAGGGTGGTGAGGATGTGAATGCTGCTGAGCAACCCACAGTGAGGAGACGGAGAACAGTGTACAGACCCAGGGTAACCTACCAAGGGCTACATGAGCTGGAAATAGTGGAGCACTATAGGGTGGACAGGAACCTCCTACAGCAAATTGGTGAGCTGTGCCGGCCATGCCTCACACCCAGAACTAACAGAGGGGAACCCATCCAAGTGGATACCAAGGTATGTGTAGGCCTAAGAATACTAGATAGAGGTACCTTCCAAAGACCAACTGGGGATATGATGGGGATTTCACAGGTATCAGCATCCAGGGTACTCCACCAGTTCCTGGATGCCATGTCAGCACATGTCGGTGAGCATGTATATTTCCCCATCACCCGTGAGGCGTTGTCCAGCAATATGCGTCTCTTCCACCAAATAGCAGAATACCCTGAGGTAGTGGGTGCAATAGACTGCACGCACATATGCTTTAAAGCAACACAAGGTGAGCAGGGTAGGGACTACATCAACCAGAAGGGGTTCTCCTCCATCAACTGCCAGGTCATGTGCGATGCCCAGGGCATAATAATGAATGTGTGCGCTGGCTGCCCTGGAAGCTACCATGATTCCCACATCTGGCATCTGACAAAGCTGTACCAGACATTTGCGAGTGGGGACATCCCATACAGTCACCTAGTGGGGGATGCTGGATACGCACTGGATCCATGGCTGATGACACCCATCAGAAATGCACACACACCCGAACAAGAACTCCATAATGTGGCACACGCACAAACACGAATCATAATAGAGTGTGTGTTTGAGATGCTTAGTTCACGGTTCCGGTGCCTGGGTATATCTGGTGGAGCCTTGCACTACCCACCAACTACATGTACCCAAATTGTCCTTGTATGTGCCATGCTACACAATATGATCCTGTGGAAACAGCTGCAGCAGGAACAGCATAGGGCAGGGCCACACAGCCCCCCAACAGTGCCAAGGCCTGTACAGGCACAGAGTGACTCAGAGGAGGAACAACCTGAGCCTGCCCCAGTAGGCAGAAGGAGGCATTCCCAGTATGCCCTGGCCTTGTCAAAGAGGCAATGTATAGCACATGCACTGACACAGTAGGGACCCAGGGAATGACACCTTTCTCCGACTCGCACATACATTAAAAGGGATGCCAAACATGGCACTACCTGTGCTCAACCATGTATAGAGAGTGTACTATGTGCATCTGACATAGGCAGCCATGCAGCACCACCCTCAAGACTGGGACACCCACAAGGTAAGTGACCCACACATGCCAGTTGGGGGGGCACATACCCAACAACAGTCACAGCTAGCTGGATAGGTGTAGACAAACACAAACAAATGCTGTACTATGGCCTCTGAATGAGCCCCATGGGTAACTCCTACCCCAGGCCTATACAGACAGACTACAGCAGGCCAGCCATTTGGATGTACATTTTGAAGGCTAGGAAGTCAGAAACTAATATGTAGGTAGTTAAAGCTAAGATCTGTAGTACACTGGTATGCCTCTAGCCAGCACAATAGGGAAGACTACAGACTGAAATGGTGTACCCGACATACCAGTACAGTCCTAGCAAATGTGTAAAACTGTAAGGTGTGCCCCACCATCCTACGTACACTTATAGTAACAGTCAGGTGTGCCCCCCACCCCTGTGTAGAAATGTAGAAACAGTCAGGTGTTCCCCCCGCTATGCAGAAATGTATCAACAGTAAATGCCAAATGATCGCTGTATACCCTGCATAAACAGCATGCTACCTGTCGGTGTACAACACAAAGGTCAGCACCACAGTACAATCCACCCGGACTTGATCCACACATGCAATATAGATGTCCATACTGGGCATGCTCACACACTTAGAGGAATAAAGGCAATGTCAGTCAACAACATACTGAAAGTCCATACTGGGCATGCTCAAACACTTAAACACATGAAGGCCATGTCAGCAAACACCAGTGGACCAGACATATGTGGCAGTTGCAATTCTTAGTGCAGAAATGTCAGTATGCACCACTCCTGCCTTGCACACACAGTGGATAGGAATGCAGACATGTATGTAAGGACAACACACTATAATAAGCCAAAGGTAGATGGACATAGATGTGTTGAAGAGGGTGACCATGATAAGGAGCCATCTGGGCCTGTCCCACCCAGCACACAGCCAAAGGGCCCAAAACACATGAGGTGCAGGTGTCACTCAGTGCAGATAATAGCCACCAGTATCTGTCAGCATGACAGAGTGATGCACGTGCCAGCTGTGCAACATGAATGTACAAGGAAGTAGTCACCTAGTAGCTGTATACATGTACCTGTGGCATATGACCCCTTGTGTGCCCGCATGAGGCATGTCAACCCCTACATGAATGGGTTACGGCCCATGCACACACTGCCCTCCCCATAGCAGTATCATGACAAGAGTGCTGAGGTCATCCAATGTGAAATACACCTTTGGGAGAGCTGTAGCTCAGTCATCCCATGGTGCGTCCCATAACTGTGTACTGCTGTACTGATAAACTAGTTAGGTAGTAGTCCTAACCCCAGACTTGGCAAATGTGTGAGTGTGTTTGTGTGAGTGTCTCTCGGTCTCTCACTGTGTAGAGAGAAATGCTTTGTATGCTACTCACACTCCATACAGTTCATATACACAACTTTGGCAAGGCTGCTGATGTCACTCACCTATAAATATACCTCTGGGAAAATTATAGCCCAATAATCTCTGCAGTGCGTCCTGTAACTGCATCCTGCTGTAGTGTTTTAAAGTAGTTAGGTAGGTGTTCTAACCCCAGACCTGGCAATTGTGTGTGTGTGTCTGACTGAGTAGAGTGAATGCTTTTTAGCCCACTCCACCCCGTACAATACACATACTCAACTTTGGAAAGGCTGCTGATGTCACACACCTAGAAATACACCTCTGAGGAAACCATCACCCAGTCATCTCTGTAGCGCGTCCTGCAACTGCATACTGCTGTAGTGTGATAAAGTAGTTAGGTAGGTGTTCTAACCTCAGACCTGGCAACTGTGTGTGTGTGTGTGTGTGTGTGTGTGTGTCTGACTGAGTAGAACAAATGTGTTTTATCCCACTCACACCCCGTACAATACATATACTCAACTTTGGCAAGGCTGCTGATGTCACTCACCTAGAAATATACCTCTGGGGAAATCACAGCCCAGTAATCTCTGTAGCGCGTCCTGTAACTGCGTACTGCTGTAGTGTCATTTAGAACTGTGGTAGGGTTCCATCTCCTCCCATGGCAGTTCTGGATGTTTTGTGTGTGTTCCAAAGGCTGTGTAAGGAGGAATGAATCATAGGCTACTCACTTGCAATACATTTCAAATGCCCTACTTTGGCAATCCTGCTGAAGTCATTCACTGTGAAATACAACTTTCTGGAACAAGGTCTGTAGTAATCCCTGTCTGTGACCTATAACTGCTCCATTCTGAAGTGTGATACAGGCCTTGGTCAGGGGTTCAATAGCCACACATGTCAATTGTGGATGTTTTGTGTGTGTCTCACTGTCTGAGTAGGGAGCAATGCATTTTAGGCTAGTCACTCAAAGTACAGTTGAAATGGCCCTCTTTGGTAATCCTGCTGATGTCATTCAATGTGAAATACACCTTTGGGGAAGAAGTACTTCAGTAATGTCCATGGTGCGTACTATAACTGCATAGTGCTGTAGTGTAATAAACTAGTTAAGTAGGGGTTCAACTCCCAGACATGACAGGTTTGTGCGTGTTTGTAACCTGGATTCTGTGTAGAAGTGGGGGGTAGATTGTGTGCCACCTGTGGACAGTGTTTTGCTTATGTCTTTTATGGTGGACCTACTATATATCACAATGTCAACCATACAGGGATAACAGATGTAAATTAGCCGACAGGCTGAGGTACAAAGCCATACCCATACATGTGACATCAAGGCCAGCCACGTGTTTGGCTGTGGGGGGGGGGGTTCCTATTCATACAAGATGTATAGTGTGTGGGGCCTATAAACCCCACTATCAGTGCATGTGGACATATATGTATTTGTTAATCTGCCATTGTTATCTACAGATGTATGGCCATATATACCTATATAGATTTATATATCTGCTAATATATATCTATATCTATATCTATATATATATATATATATATATATATATATATATATATATATATATATATATATAAAACCATGTCTGTATACACCTACATAGATATATATCTGTGGACACATATGTAAAGTGCTTGTGTATATTTAGACATATAGGTGTAGACACATATATGTATCGATTTATGCACATGCATGTATATATGTGCATATATATTGATTATGTGCATATAGTTTTAGAAAGTAATATATATATATATATATATATATATATATATATATATATATATATATATATATATAGATATGTTGTATCTGTTTAGATATTAATATAGTTACACAGACATACATCTAGATGTTGGTATGCATTCTCTGTATTGTTGCATGACTGGACTGGATGATATGTTTCTGAAAGCATGAAATCTCTTTGTATCTGTCATGGCTTAGTGGGAAATCACTTTGTCTATGGGTGTGCAGGGTCCTTGGTTTGAGCCTTGCTAGAGCTGTTTATTTTGTTGCTGGGCAAATCATGGCCATTGGATACACAGTAATTAAGGCACTGTAAAGCAGTTTTAAGCAAGTTTGCACGTATTTGCGTGGAGCTAATCAATGCCTACACATGTTAAGCAATTCAGCAGCTAACTCAGTGGTCACCAGGCCTAATGCGAGGCTATGATTACACATGACAGTTAGGTGAGTTGCCATTCCATTTTGTAGTTCATGTAGTACACAGCCCAGGATGTCATCTGGTCCCATGGATGCTGCATTCTTAGCTGTGGGTAGTGCATTTTCTGCCTGTGTGGCTGTGATTACTGGGCAATGGAACCCTTTTCCTGTTGACATGGACACTTTTGGGGGTGAGAGGGGGTAAATGTGGTACTAAATCAATTTGCCAGGATATTGGCACATTCTGGTGGAGCAGTCTATGTAATGCCATTATGTTGCAGCTCAGGGCACTTCTGAGCATTGCCAGTTAGAATTCAGACATAACTATAGAATGCTGCGTGGTTGTCTGTGGAATCTGTGTTGATTATAGTTACATAACCTGTTTTGGAGGATTCCATGAGGGATCTCAACGTCTTACTGGGGAGGTAAGGAAGTTGTTTTCATCCTTGGATTACCCTTTTTTCTTCAACAGTGCCTACCGTCTGTTGTATACTCTATAAATGGCAGGAGACCACCAGACTGGCTTGATTATTTGGGAGGTGAGCATTGTGGTTCTATGAGGAATGTCAGGAATCATGCACAAGTGGCTGTGCTCATACAGTGGCTTAGTCCAGGATTCATCAGTTGAACTGTCAAGCTCCTGTCTCCATGGGTGTCACAAACATTGTCACTTCTGCCTTGAGTAGCATGAAGTTGGCCTTGAAGAGATCTTTTATGGACAACTGTATATACATTCCTTTCACATGTTCAGTTTGATTAGCCTATGGTGGGATTACTTTGGTGGGGCCACAGTCCCCTATACTGTTGTGATGGCTTAGTGGTTAGTTACTGTGACTATAGTGCACAGGGTCCTGGGTTCATGACCTGCAAAGGCAGGTTATTTTTGTTCTGGCCAGAACAGCGGTTAATGCATACAGACTTATTAGGGCAATTTAGGTCAGTCACACTCAATACAATTAAAATGCCCTATTCTGGCAATCCTGCTGATGTCAATCACTGTGAAGTACACCTTTGGGGAAGGGGTATTCCAGCAGTCTCTGTGGTGCGTGCTATAATAGCGAAATGCTATAGTGTGATATAGAACTGTGGCAGGTGTTCTTTTCTTACACATGGGAGTTGTGGATGCCTTTGTGTCTGTACCTATGCCTGTGTAGAGAGCAATGCATGTTTGGCTAGTCACACTCACTACAATTTATTCGTCCTACTTTGGCAGTCCTGCTGATGTCACTCACTGTGAAATAAACCTTTGGGAAAAAGTACTCCAGTAGTCTCTGTGGCGCATTCTATAATGGCATAGTGGTGTAATATAATAACTAGTTAGGTAGGGGTTCAAATCTCAGCTATGACAGGTGTATAAGTTATAATGTGTTGATGTCTGTGTGGATGTGGTTATGAGTGTATAACAACTGGACCCAATGGTGAGTATGTTTTTAAACTTTCTTATATGGTGCCCCTAACATATTTCACAATATCCACCATGCAGGTATAACAGATGTGATATCAGTACATAGTCAGTCACTGGTATGATACCCTTGACTAGTAGGTGTGTGACACAAACATGCTTACCTTTTACTCTCCCAACCAACACTGACTTATCTTTGCCTTTGTCTGCCTCTCTCACTCCCTCTCTGGTGGGTGGGGAGACTTACACCTACTTTGCTTAGGCAGTGGCATGTGTATTGTCAGTGATGATCATGATCAGCTGATGGCCTCTGCACAGATTACAGCCCTCCTCTAGCTGATTGCATGTGGAACAGCTATGGTAACATTCCTATAGCTAATTGTATGGAAACACACTCCAATATCTAGGAACATCATGTTGCTGTTGGGCCTTTTCAGTCACTGTGAGCAGGAACTAGATATGTTGTTTGGCAAACAGCATCACAGATGGATTGGGGACTTACCTCTGACAACATACACTGTGGAAACAGGCCAACATACAGGAGGGGGTGTGCCTGTCCTGACTACAGACTGTAAGTGCTGCTATACTGCAGTTGGGGTAATATTGGTTTAAAAGGGTGTGTGTGGATATTGCTGTCCTACATGTTTTAATACTTGTCATGTCGGTGCTATGTTTATGAGGAATCCCCATCTGTAGGGTCATCTGCAGACTGGGCAGTATGTGGTGCCTTGTGATCCTTGTATTACCCACAGAGCACCTATCTCTCAACTGCAGAAGGTAGTGTGAGGATTGCAGGCAGTAGATGGTGACAGCCAGGAGAGGTACTGACGTCATATCCCTCATAGGGCATATGTTGCATCACACCCTGTTATGACAGGAAATGTATGAGGTCATCACAGCAACATGTCAATATTGGCCCATTGTTTGTGCCTCTAGCCACAACTGTGTCAACCTTTGTACATATGTCATGCAGTAGGGGGTGCATATGTTCTGTACACCATATTCATTGACAGCATAGCTGATAAGCCAGTGGGATATCAGACTGCTACACATGTTATGTATAGCAGGGGTTATATTTGAGGACATAGCCTGGGCATTCTGTGGTTGTGTGTACAGTACTGAGGTATGTGTAAGTCTGGTAAATGTCGACAGTGTGTGTTGTATAGTGCATATGTACCTTGGCCTGTGCAGAGAGTGTGGTAGATGTCATTGTTCTTGGTCCTGTTCTATTTGATGTTACATGCAGCTCCACTGTATGTCACTCTATCAGCTTACATGTTTGTAGGTGTGAATGCACACATGTCCCAAACCACAGACAACCATCGAACCACACTGTGTAGTGTCCCAGTATATGTAGGGTTGTTGTGTGAGTGGCTCATATAAGGATGGTATACATCAGATAGTTCATATACTGTAATAGTAAGCTAGCTTACCATATGTGGCTGTGTTCACATTGGTTGCGGTTAAGCACTTTCACACAGGTGTCTGTTACTCTATGATGCGACATGCCTGTAGAGTCTGCTATCTATGTGGGTACATGTGTATTCCCACATAGGAGATGTAGCCCAGTGTTGAATCAGTCTGCCTGTAGCCTGCACTGTGCTTTGTTACATGCCTAGCAGCTTACTGTACTTATCCAGTGAGATGTCATGTCCAGATACTTGCCAGATGTACTGCTGCCTGGCCACCATAACAGTCATGTATGTCAGACAATGCAGAGGGTTGCTGTTCAGATGTATATCAGTAACTAGTGGATAGTATGTGGCCATGGCACCTCTGTACCAGCGGTTATTAAGTGTCAGGACAGACAGGGGTGTATGAATGCATAACCTATGGGGGCAAATGTATACCAGTATGTACGTGTTATACCCATCTACATGGCTGTTAACATCCACATTGACAGGCCTAGTCCACACATCTTGCATGAAAGGGTTCTGTGTATACCCCTGGACTGAACCAAGTGTGTCAGACTGTCCACATATATTGGCCACATCACAGCTGTAGTCCACAGGGGCGTTACTGTGCTAGCCGTGGTACTGTATTATGATGACCTTAGGATGTCTGTAAGTAGCCAATGGCACACATGTTAACAGCAGATGTGGCCTCCCACACACACTATTTCTGTGAAAACAATCCTGATTACAGTAGCAATAGTCTATAAATCTACCTGCACTACATACGTGACATCACCTTGCACTGAGATGCTGGGACTCTTGGGGCTGAGGTAAGGCTCCACTCCATGTGCAGGACATATGGTGAACATATATGTATATATAAGTATACATATATTCATATAGATATGTACAAATATACATATATTGCTTACTGTATGAGAAAAGTTTTACACATATGTGCCTGTGTTCCAGCCTCTGTCCTCCTCCTACATAACGGGCTTTGCACATATGACATACTGTCAGGGGTTGTATGTAGTGGGCTTTGTGTACGTCATGCTGTCATTCCTGCCATCACTCCACTGCTGTTGCGTCCCCCACACATACTTGGGGGTTGGAGCCATATATGTGTGGGTTTCACCTACAGGCCTACTGCCTCCTGCCATACGAGATGTTTTATTTGTCAGTGTGATTGTGATGGTGTCAGGTATGCCTTGTTATGTAACAGATACATCCCATTGTATCAACTGGGGACTGTACCCCCTAGGGATTGTGTACAGAGTGTAGATCGAGGCTGCTGACCTTTTCATCTGCATTACGTACTGTTGATTGTCTGGTATGCTGTGGCCCAGTCTGTCATTACTGATGTACTACTTGAAGGCCACAGCCTGGACAGCAACATATGTCAACCTTTTCAGACTACTGTATTAGTGTAACTGTTTCACAGCTGCATTACACTGTTCATATGGATGTCAGTGTCTAAAGAGCTATATGACATGGGATATACAACTGTCACAGTACACAAATAAAGCTTTCACATTCATTTATGCACACCTGTGTGTGGTGTTATACCTTTTGATATCTCTGTGGGTATATGTTCCAGGCAATTAATGTAATTCATATGGGCGGCTCATACAGTTTCCAGTTGGTAAGGTGGTGACTGCAGGAATACTGGCTGCTCCATTTTGTGTGCACGTACTACATATGTATATTACTGTATGAATCTCGTGTGTGTATGAGTAGTGATTTATATATCTATATATATGTATAGATATATATACATACCTGTATCTGCATATATGTGTCTGTGTATATGTATCCTAGGGATGACCATGTCGTATCTGGTCCTGGTAATGGGATCTGCAACACTTGGTACTGTATTACAGGGGGGTCGTGCTTGGCTGGGGGGTATACCTATTCGTACCAGATGTATATTGAGTGGGGCCTCTCAACCCCATTACCATTGCATGAGGACATATATCTTTTGTTATTTCCCCATTGTTATCTACAGATGTATGTCCGTATATATCTATATATGTATATATTTAAATATATATATATATATATATATATATATATATATATATATATATATATATATATATATATATATATATATATATATATATATATATATATATATATATATATATATATAACCTGCCGTATATATTTAGACATGTAGCTGTGGACATATATATCTATAGATGTAGGCATTTGCATGTTTATATGTTCATACAAATATATATATATATATATATATATATATATATATATATATATATATATATATATATATGTTGTACCTGTTTAGACATTAATATATTTACTCACACACATACATCTACATGTTGGAATACATTCTCTGTACTGTTGAATGACTGAGCTGGATGATATGTTTGTGAATACATTAAGGATATGTATATCTGGCATGGCTTAGTGGTAAATCCCTTTGGCTATGGTGTGCAGAGTTCTGGGTTTGACACTAGCAGAGGCTGCTTATTTTGTTGCTGGGCAGAACATGGGCCATTGGCTGCAGAGTGATTAAGGCACTTTTAAGCAGTTGTGAGCAGGTTTGAGCTGGTTATGCACAGTGGTAAGCACTGCTAACCTCTGGTTACAGTTTCTTACACTCAGTTAGCTTCTACTTTGCTAAATCTGTGTAGGCAATGCTTACCCCCATGCAAACGCACTTAAACATGCTTACTACTGCTTATTTGTGCTTATACCTGCTTACTAGTGCCTTATTCATTATGACACTGACACTTCACATGTGCATTTAATGCAGTACTCCAGTTCGCATTTAAATGTTATTATGTAGGTTATACAGCAATAAGTTGTTAAAATATATTCATATACAGATTTCACATGGAAAATGATATGTGCTGCAGTGGGACTCGAATGAGGAATGCCTGTTCGTTAGGCGGATGCTCTAGCCACTACACTATTGCTGTGCTGCTTCATTTGCATATATATTCCTTGTTATCGTCTTTAGCCTTTTCAGCTGCTTTAACCATAGCTAAGAGATGGGCAAACCCGTGCACCTATGGTTAGCTGTACTCTGGGTTTTAAAAAAAATAAATAAAAGGGTTTCTGCATTTTATTTAAATGTACTGTTGCTGTTGAACACATGGTGCTGTTGGTGGGGATATGTGGACATCTATGAGTGGTCTCGCTCATTTATTTATGCATTCTTCTGTTCTACTTTGCAAGGGCATGTTTATTCTGAGAGCTCTGCTCTCAGACATGCCCCCTACACTCATCCACTCTCCTTGTAGCATTAGGAGTTTAGCCAGTGCGCCTTCATTCATTTGCGTGGCGCGCTGCTGTTCTCCTCTTCAACTGCCTCTGTCATGCAGGACTAGATTAGTCCTGCACATAAGATTAGTAAATCCAGGAGATTATGTGCCATTAAGTGCTGAAAAAAAATTAACACCACGATTGCACATTAATGCATTTTATTAATACTCCACCATAGGCAAAAGAAGTTAGATATCCATATAAATGGAATATTATGTGGTTAGTGAAAGCAAACGTGCACAATCCATAACTCTAACACAGTTCAATACTGAATATACATTCAAGTAAACTTAGACTTATCTAATAGCTCCTCTGCCTTCATCCAATGGACCCATTCATTCTTCCTTCTGGTGGATGAGACCTGGGCCATGGAGACATCAGCTACAAGCCCCATTGGCATACCCGCTGCTGTTCCCCAGACAGGCTGATAGCCCTATGACACATTAGTTCTCAGCCAGAGGAGCTTCCTGATGCCACAAAGTCAGAAAGTAAGCCAGGTTCATTCCCTGCCAGTGGGAACCCTAAGATGCTATCATTCTGTTGAGCTCTTTAGCTAGCCGACTTACATTAGAGGAGAGAGTCTAGTGGTAGACAGCAGGACAATCAGTATGTCATGTATATTAACCAGTCTAAGCCCTCCTTTCTATTCAGCTTGTAGACATGTGATAGCTATCTGGTTAAGGAGAGAAATTTGTGCTCTCACACATGATTATCTTCCAAAAACACCAGCACTCTCATTACTTTAGAGGTGCAAACCCACCCTGCCTCTTCCTCTTGTGAGCACTCACTCCCTAGTAGGCATTTCTAATGTGGTGGGGCTAGCTGCATCCCTCGCTCCTTCCCTCCCTTGAACACACGTCACCAAGACTATAATCAGAATTCAGTTCCTCTTTGCCAAAGATCCACTGCAGTAAACATAGTCTTCTGACCGAAAAGTTGCATACTTTGCACATGGCAATTTCTTTTTCATGAGCTTAATATTCATTATATAAATGATTCTCAAGATTTAACTAACATTGAAATCTTCACTACTAGCATCTTACTTCTAAATGTATGTACCCACTGAAAAATAAAACTCAGAGTTTTCCTGTATATATTACTCCATCTTAAATGCTAAACATTATTTCACATATAAAGGACAACATAAGCACTTATTCTTGTTTCACCAACTGGTCTTCATCATCAGCAATCATCAGCTGTCACCTGATTGCATTTCTTTTGTCTATTACAAGGCCAGTATAGAATATCTAATGTACTCACAGGGTTTATTGCATGCTTTTGTTTTCTTTTATTTAAATTTGTTAGTTGGGGTATATCACTAATTTATCTGGGCTATCTTCAGTGCAATCCAAGGAAAAAATAAAATCAAAAAGATGCAAAGAAGTTATCTAATAGTAGTTTCAGCAATTATAAAGTATCTGAACAGTATGAATAAATACATATATACAAAGAGAAAGAAAGAGAGAGAGGCAGATGGATGATGAAAATGAGATGGTAGAAGGGCAGGAAGCAGAGACAGGAGATGAAGTTGGAGGTATGAAGAGAAGAGATGAAGAAAGAAAAGTAGAGTGAAGGACTGGGTATGGGAGAGAAGAAGGTAGGGATGGAATGTAGTGCAGATAAACTGAAAATATGGACACTCATTTGACTTGGGTTTTCCATTTTCATTTGAAGATTAGCAACTTGGTGGTAGAAATTGTTTCTTAGGTCAGTCAGTACCTAGCGCACTTGGCATCCTGCCACCTATTTGAACTGATTTTTATCTGGTCTTCTATTGCAATTTTCAAGTTGATAATAATGCTATCTTTTGCTCATTTCAAGTCTAGACCTTAAAGATGAGTAAGGACGATAAACCAGAACCTTTTGTCACTTCCATTATATGACTGCACTGAGAGCTATGAATTCTATTGATACAGTCCATGCATATGCCAAGTCTATCACACACTGTCAGCATTTATTTGATTTTGGGCTGATTGTAATGCAGAGAACTGATAATGGAATAAATATGAAGGAGACTATTCCTTCTCAGTAACAATATTAGTCTCGATCTTCAGTTTGCTGTTTATCAGGCAGAATTCTCAAATAAGAAGGCATCATATCAACAGATGATATTTATACAAATATGAAACCATCTGCCTATACATTTCAGGGAGTAGACAGTCTCTATAGCCCAGATTATCTTACCTCCCATAAAGATTTTTTTATTTGCTCAGTGGTAGGAAGTCTCATGGTTCTTTGTGAACATACCTCTCAATCTCTTAGCACTTAAAATCTAGACAAGACCAAAACTAGCACAAAAGGCTCAAAAATCGGGTTACATGTTAAATATTGCTCTTACAAACTTAGGAGGTTGCTACAGGGATAAAAAGTCTGAAATGCAAATGTATGTTATTATTTAATGAATTCAGTATTCACTGCTTTGGCAGAAAACCACAAAATTTATGTGGAACAGACCAAAAATATGAGGCAAAAATCTGGACATTTTGTAAAAATCTGGGCAGTTCAGAGGTATGCTGTGGAAGAGCTTTCCATGATGATGCAATCTTTCCTCCAGTCATGTTTTTCCTGTGTTCTGTTTGCCCCCATTCCTGCAGATATTCAATCCTTCTCATAGGTTCATAGGTTGGTAAAAGTCTATCGGCCCTAGGGCCTGTACAAGCCTAGCCATAACAATTCCCTGGCTATTTGTTCATAGGTTCATAGGTTCATAAGTTGATACTAGGCTATCTGCCCTAGGGCATTTATAAGCCTAGCCAGAGTGTGTTGGCTTTCGCCACCCTTTTAGATTAGTTGACTGTGCCTTTGTATAGTAGGTCACAGAAGGTAGCCCTTTTAAGGTTAGTTTACTGTACCTCTGTCAAGCAGGGACACAGAAGAGATTCCAGAGGTAAACTTACGATCTCCCATCCACTCGTCAAGATTTCTCTTGAAGAGGGTCAGTGAGGGGCTCTGCCTAACATGGATTGGGATTTTGTTCCAGAGTGAAGGGAGCCTCTGGGATATGAATCTGTCCCACCAGCATGTCCTATTTATTTCTGTGCTGAGGTTCAAGTCCCTGGAGCGTGTAGCTCTAAGGGATTTGGATTTCCTGAGGTGAAGCATGTCCATTAATTCTGGGTTGGACATGGCTTTATACGTCAGACACAGATCGCCTCTGAGTAGGCAGTACGCAACTGAGTAGAGCTGGAGTTTCTTTAGCCGAACTGCATAGGGCATCTGTTTGAGCCCCTTGATCCTCTTGGTGATACACTTTTGGGGTCTTTCCAGTTGCTGCAGGTGTCGGTTAAGGTACATCTCAAACGGGGCATTGTACTCAATTATGGGCCTGATAAGTGATGAGTAGAGGGGCACAATGACCTCCCTTGGTCTAGATGTGAACCCTTTCATGATAAGGTGGGCTGTATAGAAGGTCTTTCTAACCACTTTGGCAACGTGATTGTCAAAGGAGAGATTGCTATCTACTTGGGTCCCCAAGTCCCTAATTACTTCTTCTGTACTTAATGGATTACCACCTATGTGGTAATTTGTGGGCACTTTGTTTTTCCCAAAGGGGATGACTATGCACTTTTTGGCATTTAGCTTTAGGCCATGGCTCTGGCACCAGTTATCCATCTCTGTGAGACCCTTTTGGAGGATGCTTGTGTCAGCCGGAGAGTCAATTATGGCACCCAGTTTGCAGTCATCTGCAAACTTGGTCAGCCATAGTCCACCCGTGTTAGCCTGTACCTCGGAGAAATATATACCGAACAAGAGAGGTCCCAAGACTGAGCCTTGTGGGACACCACTTGTAACTGCTTTAGAGCCTGACATGGCACCTGCTATTCTGACCATGTGGGTTCTATCCCTGAGCCAGTTTGCAACCCATCTTGTGACATAGGAGTTGATATTTAAGCTGGTGAGCTTATTTATGATGCCGGAGTGGGGTATTGTGTCGAAGGCTTTTGCGAGGTCCAGGTAGGCTGTGTGGACTACCTTCCTTTCATCTATGGCTTTGGTAACTGTTTCAAAGAAGTCGACCAGGTTCAAGAGGCAAAATCTGCCCTTAACAAAGCCAAATCGGGTAGGATCCAGTGTCTGGAGGTTTCCAATGCCTTTGTTTATGATTTCCATGATGATACACTCCATAGCTTTGCAGACCAGGCTAGTCAGGCTTATAGGGCGATAGTTTCCGTGGTCTGTTGTGGCAGCACCTTTGTGGAGTGGGACCACTGTTGCTGTACGCCATTCCTTGGGTACATATCCTGTAGTAAGGCTGAGATTTAACAGTGACTTTATATGAGGGTTTAGTTCTTCTTGGAGCTCGTGTAAGATGCAGCCCGGGACACCGTCTGGTCCCATTGATGCTGTGTTTTTTGCTTTGGAGAGGGCAGCTCTCACCTGTGCATCTGTGATCTCAGGAAGGCTACACTCTGTTGGGATAGACATTTGCTCTTTTGGGGGAAGGGGGGAGAAGTTTGCACTGAACCTTTCTGCCAGGATGTTGACAATGTCTGTGGGCTCAGTGTATTTTTTGTCATTTTGCACTAACTCAGAGTATATCTGGGAGTTGCCTCCCAGGTTTCTGACATAACTAAAGAAGGCCTTGTGATTATCTTTAGTGTCTTGTGCAATTTTTCTTTCGAAGCTGGCCTTAGATGATTTTATGAGGGATCATAGTTTCTTGCTAGTACTGATCAGTGACGCCTTCCCTTTTTGGGATTTTGCTCTGTCATGTAGTAGCTTTCTCCTTCTGTTGTATAGCTTATTTATGGTTGGGGTCCACAAGACAGGTCTCCTGCCTTTGGAGGAGTGAGTCTTGGTTTTATTTGGGATAGCATGCTCCATGCATTCCTGTAGGTGTCCATAGAATGCTTTTGTAAAGGATTCTGCATTTTGGGCCATATTTTCCACTGGCCTGGGGGCTTTGAAGGATTCCACCTCAGTTTTGAGAAGTGTGAAGTTTGCTTTTGAGAAGTTCTTCACCGTGCTTTCCTTGGCTAGGGGTGGGGATGGAATATGGATGTCCAGTGAGATTTGTTTATGGTCTGATCTTACCAATGAGGGGTATACCTCTGGTGTAGAACATAGAGACCCCATGTTGGTGATGACCAGATCCAATATGTTTTCCCCTCTTGTGGGAGTGGTGACCAGTTGTTCCATAGCATTTGAGTTTATAAATTCTAGGAACCATTGGGCGAGGTGTTTGGGCTTGAGTAATTTTCCCAATTGATGTTTGGGTAGTTGAAGTCACCCAATATAATAGTGTTTGGAGAAACCTTCATATTCTCCAGTGTTCTCAGGAAAGCCAAGTGAGTTTCCTGTGTTTGGGAGGGTGGTCTGTAGCAGGCTACAAACTGAAAGGCAGTTTTGACCACTGTTAGTTGCACATGGATGGTCTCCGATGCTTCGTGCAGTGCCACTAACCTGGAGGTGTGGGTATCTTTGATAAATATGGATACTCCCCCTCCTTTTGTGGTTCGGTCAGCATTTTGGGGCCAGAAAGCATGGTATGAAGTATAACCTGTTAGTGCTGGGGTGCTCTTGGGAGCCTTGAACCAGGTTTCTGTTACTGCAGAGATATCGATATTCTCCATACTGAGGAGAGTCTCGAGTGCGTGCATCTTGAGGTTTAGACTTCAGGCGTTGAGCAGCATTACCCTTAGTTTTTTTTTTCTTTGTGTTTTCTATGGGGGTGGGTTGGTCTTTTGAGCCTTGCCTAAAAAAAGCACTATGGGGGAGGGCAAGAGCCTTTGCAGTATTCAAAAATCCAGGGGTGACAGGTGCAAGCCGTCCCAAGCGAAGCAATGTGGCTTGTCGAGCATGTCATCCCAGGCTGACGGACACTGGATCCCCTTTGAATGACATCAATATTTTAGCCAATTGTTAAAATTGATAATTTTGTCTTTATACTGTGGCATCATTCTTGGTGAGGGTAAGATGCTACTCAAGGTCAGGGTCATACCGGCCTGGGCTACATGATCAAAGAGCTCCTGTACGTCTTTTTTCACGTAGTCCAGGGCATACGTCTCAGGTCATTCACACCAGCATGGACAATGATGGAGTCATATTTGTACTTGCTTTGGAGTGACCTAATTGCTTGTGTTATGTGGCAGATCCTGGCACCCGACAGGCAGCTTACAGTGACCTTCTCCTTGTTCAGCCTGGTGAGTGGGACGTCAGTGTGTCTGACAATAGAGTCACCTATTACAAATGTATTAGGCGTGTTGTTTAGCCTTAAGGGCTGTGACTGTGTTGCACACTGACTTTGTGAGCTATGTGCTACGTGGATATTGTTTCGTGGTAGGTGTTGCTTGGATGTCTGCTTTGGAGGTCTCTGCTGCTTAGGCAGATTTTTATTTAGAGCTTCCAGTATGTTTTTGTGTGTTATGTGTTTGATTTGCTGATGCGATAGGTTTATGTGAGACTGGATCTGTGGTGTGTGTGGTTACCTTCTCCTCCTGACAGGCTGTGCTAGTACTGGGTTGAGAGAGCTTAGCCTCCAGTTTGGCTATATAGTTGCATCTCTCATATATATTTGAGCTTGTTTGGAGGAGGAGAGGGTGGTCTGTATACATAAGGCAGTTGTAACATTGCCTCAAGATTCCCAGATTCACCAGCTGGACTGGAGAGTAAACTCGAAACTGACCTTTGGACATGCCTGAATAATATAGGGAAATACTTATTGACTGATCAGAAAGAAACAATAGGGAGCAAGTGCTTAGAAGGAGTATAACAGGATGTAGTGCTTTAGTTTGTGTTTACCAACGAGATTATGTATACGAGCAATTGCAGGGCTTTAGAATGAAAATAGAGTGCTTAATTAGAGATTTAGAGCAGTTCTAAGGGAAAAAGTGAAGAGACGACTTTGTGAAGCCAGGAATAGTTTAAACTTGTTTAAGCGGCGCTGCCCGACGCTGCTCTGTGCACAAGACCATGCAAAAAGAGAGTTGCAGGGTTTTAAGAGATGGAGATCAAGGAGCTTGGAACTGACCCAAAATGGCCAATAAAACTACAGCTTCTAGGCAGTAACCACTCCTACAGGGACAGGCAGGCTGCTCAGTGTTAACCACTGCCACTGTTGAACACAGAGACTTCCCTTTAGCCCAAGCAAGTACTGGCCTCCAAGAAACTTACAAACAGTTCAGAACAGCAAATCTGTAACTGAACTTTCTTAAATTTCAGAAAGTGGGAAAAAAGCAAGATTTTTTTTGTTTTTCATTTTTTTTTTAGTTTTAAGGTAGCAGAGATACACAAGTAGCACAATATTCACAACAGTGCAATAAATGACCCCACACTTGAGTGCTAGGCCAAAGTCAGGTAAAATGCAATTTTAAGAGAAATTAAGTGCAACACAGGAAATGCAGTAAACAGCCTCTAGATGTATTCTAAATACTGTTTCTAATACAGATATAAACTTTAGCAAGCCGGAAAACGCCGAAAAGTAGGCGGCAAAGCAGTAATTCTAAACAAAAAATCAGAAGAAAATACTTAAAATCTCAAAAGTGGCTCCTTTCTTCTCTCAGCATTTTATCCCCTTGGTAGGTGCTTCAGCAACAACTAACAAGCCTGGAAATGGCAAAAAAGGAACATATAAAGTACACTTAGTCTCCAAAGTCAGCACCCTGTTCAGGTTGGAGCACATGGATGAGCTCTCTTGTGATCTTTCAGAAAGTGTGTCCCATCATGGTCTGCATCTGCACCTGGAAGGCATCTGTAAAGACTTCACAAAGCTGGTCCTTTGTGTCATCTGCTGGAGGTAGTGGAGGATATCATCACTGTCCCACTGTAGCAACACTGAGTGATGATCCTAGCTTCTCTTCTTCATGGTTTGCTTCTTCCTCCTCAGGCTGAGATTCCTACATTTGAAGTTTCAACATTAAAGGTCAGGCACATCCTCTCTGATGTCATCTATTGAAGGAAGGGTGTTTGTCATGTCTTCTGTACTCTTACAGAGCTATACCATAGACAGGCCAACCAAAACAAATTGACATTTTGGAATTCGTGCCTATTATCCCATAGTATCCCATAGTATTTACTTCCATGGACCCCTGTCTAGCAGGGCGAATGACATGATCCCCGGGGTGAATTTCCTATCTCCCATCCAGTCATCAAGGTTCCTTTTAAAAAGGGCCAAAGAGGAGCTCTGCTCGACATGTATGGGCAGTCTATTCCAGAGTCTGGGAAGTCTCTGGGTCAGGAACCTATCCCTCCAGCATGTTTTGTTCATTGTGATGGCAAGGTTTAGATCCCTGGAGCATGTGTCTCTGAGGGATTGGGATTTCTTTAAGTGTAGCATGTCCAACAGCTCTGGGTTTGACATGGCTTTGTATGTTAAGCAGAGATCGCCTCTGAGTAGACGATATGCGACAGAGTATAAGTGGAGTTTTTTTACATGGTCAGCATAGGGCATCTGCTTTAGGCCTGTGATTCTTTTAGTGAGGTATTTCTGCAGCCTTTCCAGTTGTTGCAGATGTCTTGAGAGGTACATACCAAACAGGGCATTGTATTCTATAATGGGTCTAATGAGGGATGAATACAGTGGGACAATGACCTCGTTTTTTCTGGAAGAAAAGCCCTTAGTGATGAGGTGTGCCACATAGAAGAATTTCCTGACTGTTCTGGCGATGGGGTAATTGAAGGTGAGACTACCGTCCACCTGTGTTACTAAGTTTCTTATCACACTTTTGGTGTTTAGTGTACTGCCACCTATGTGGTAATTCACGGATACATATTTTTCCCAAGGGGGATAACTATACATTTCTTGGCATTGAGCTTGAGCCCATGGCTTTGGCACCAAGCATCTGTTTCTGTAAGGCCCTTTTGTAGAATATCCACATCATTTGGGGATTCGATAATGGCTCCCAGTTTGCAGTCATCTGTGAACTTTGTTAGCCAGAGTCCCTTAGTGTTGGTCTGTACTTCAGAGAAGTAGATGCCAAACAAGAGCGGTCCCAGGACTGAACCCTGAGGTACTCCACTTGTCACTTGTCTGGAGGTGGATTTGGAGTCAGCTACTTTTACAGTGTGGGTTCTGTCAGTAAGTCAGTTGGCAACCCATCAAGTGATGTAGGGATTAATGTCCAGCTTAGTAAGTTTATCTATGATTCCAGAGTGGGGGATGGTGTTGAAGGCCTTGGCGAGGTCCAGATAGGCTGTGCGGACCACCTTGTCCACGGCTCTGGAGACTGATTCAAAGAAGTCAATCAGGTTCAGGAGACAAGATTGGCCCTTCACAAACCCAAACTGGGTGGGGTCCAGTGTTTGAAGGTTGCCAATGTCTTTGTTTATAAGTTCCATGATAATACGTTCCATGACCTTGCAGATCAGGCTCATCAGATTGATGGGTTCACCAGCTGGACTTGAGTCCCTTTCATTCTTCAGCACTTAGAAGTCTACCAACAGCAACTGGAAGGCTGTTATTCAGGTAGCCAGGAGGGCTGCTTGTTTCTTGTAAGACAAACGAGGTATGAAGAGATTTGAATGGCTCAAGTCAACGTTTGTACAGGTGGATGAGCTTCCTACATCACTACAGAGGTCTGCAATTCCCTCCCACATAGAGTGCATGTTACCATACACTCTCTGCTATGGGTTACCAAAGGACTTTGAATTAGTGGTAAAATGCCCCCCCCCCCACACACACACCCCAAGGAGACCTATGGAACATTGCTCCTTCTCCGAGAAATAGCAGCAGTATGTGTCCTGCTCTGTCAAGTCTTCCCCCACAAGATGGGCTTACACTTCCTCCCCTGCAAGCTACATCAAAAGTCTGAGATAATAATAGAGCTTGACTTGTTGGTCCATATTCAGGACTTTATCCCCCCATGCTATTAAATTTGACCACTGAGCACTGTAGTTCATCTGATCTGCAGACTTCTGTTGGGTGGAGTTTGATTATGTTGGCTATGGCAACTGTACATAATGTTGTTTCATTTGTGCACCCACCTTATTATTGGTCTGACCCTGGCCCTGTAAGGCTAGCTTAATCTTGCTTATAATGGTATATCCAAATATTTTCCAAATTACTCATTGATCATTGATTACTGAGGTTTTTCCATAACTATTGAAAGGGGCCTATATAAAATGATCCTTAAAAAATATGCTTGGTGCACACTTTCTAGAAAATTGTTGCTTCATCTCTAGCATTATTTGTGGGTAAGATTATTGAAAAGGATGTTTATGTACAGAAGTATTCCTATCTTAAATCATATGTCCACCTAGATCCATAGTAGTTTGGCTATAGATACAGGCAAAGTACTGAAACTGCATCCAGTCAAGGGATTATTGACCTTCTGATTATGCAGGATCAATTAATGTATTTTATCTTGGTTCATCTAGTCCTCTCTGTGGCAGATGATAATGAGGATCATGAAATTTTGATTAACTGCCTATAGTTTTACTGTTATCTGGCACTCTCCAGAAGTGGTTTGCCTCTTAAGTGTTTGCCACTTCATCAAATTATATTTTCATTGCCTTTCCACTAGAAATTTAGAATCCAGCAATTTAGAATTGACTTCATGTCTCATAGTCCATTGGTGCTTAACATACTGAATATGGAAACTTTAATGACGTATGCTGTCATTCATCAAAAAGATCTTATTTTATTACTTTATTTGTTTACTGGATTTATTTACTGGGTATAAATAAATAAATAAATAAATAATAAGTATGTGAGCTCGTGCAGTAGCCTTTTTTCAGATATAACCTATGCAAGAAAAAAAAAAGAAAAAAAATGTTAAAAAAGGCTGTTCTTGACATTAATATTAATAAGCAATACATGCCAAGTATTTCTCTTGGTGCAGCTTTGTGATGTTACCATTAGCATCCAGTCAAACCATATTTCTCACATTCTGATCCTGATCATAGATCGTTCCCTACCAACTCCACGGAGTTTCTGAGATGCTAATTGAATTTAGGTAGCCTGATCCACAGTCAGGACTTCATTCATCTACACCAGCCAAGCTGACTTCGTTTAACCAGTGGTATTAAAAAAATCATAGCAGAGGGTCAGAAAAGGTGGCATATTATTATTTTTCAGAAAATAAGTTTTTCTCTCTCTAGATTGGATATACTAACAAATAAGTCACCTTCTGTATAAGCTAATCAATTAATTAATATTGTTTGTATCTGTAAACTATTCTAGCTTTATGAAAAAATAAAATAAAATCTAGGAAAAGGAACACTGTTTGAGGGGAGAAACATCACAATACTATGCACAAATCATTGCAGTTGAGAGATATGGGTTAAAGAGTTCCATTACAAAGTTTACATGAAGTCAAAAGCATTTTTTTCAAAGAAGATAAATATCGACACTTTTTGAATGATAGTACCTGTAGCACTGTAATTATTAGTCTCAGACATCTTTTTTAATTTCATTTCATCTGAAGCCTGTGAAAAGGGATTAAATATATCTATGTTGCTGAGATATTTAATCCAAAACAGCAATTATCACAACTCACAAGACTGAAATAAACTAGATGCTCAGTCACAACACTGCATAGAGCCACACATGTGCAAAACATGGCACACTCAGTTGAATGGCAACAGACCTACATACTCACACATCACACATACCAAAACATACCCTAGTTATTTTTGCTGGGGTAAGTCCCATTGCATCCCCCTCCCCCCTACTAATTAGACATACCAAATCCACGATCACACAATAGTGAGTAAAAAGGCCTATTTCCCATCCCCAGTGTACCACAATCTTATAGGTTCATAGGTAGGTACTAGGCTATTGGCCCAAGGGCCTACATAAGCCTAGCCAGCAAGGTTCCCTGGCTTATGCCACCCAAGGAAGTTATTTTCCTGTGCCACTGTCAAGCAGAGACACAGAAGTGATCCCCGGGGTGTATTTCCTATTTCCCATCCACTCATCAAGCTTTTCCTTGAAGAGTGCTAATGAAGGACTTTGCTTGACATAGATGGGTAGCCTGTTCCAGAGTATGGGAAGTCTCTGGGACAGGAATCTATCCTTCCAGCATGTCCTGTTTATTGTGGTGACAAGGTTTAGGTCCCTAGAGCATGTAGTTCGGAGAGATTGGGATTTCTTTAGGTATAGCATGTCCAACAGCTCTGGGTTTGACATACCTTTATATGTTAGGCAGAGATCATCTCAGAGTAGGCGATATGCTACGGAGTAAAGATGGAGTTTTTTAGATGGTCAGTATAGGGCATTTGTTTGAGGCCAGTAATCCTCTTTGTGAGGTACTTCTGTGGCCTTTCCAGCTGCTGAAGATGTCTTGTGAGGTCCATTCCAAAAGGGGCGTTGTACTCTATAATGGTCTAATGAGTGTCGAGTAGAGGGGAACAAGGACCTCTTTTTTCCTGGATGAGAACCTTTTATGATGAGGTGTGCCACGTAGAAGGACTTTCTGACTACTGTGGCAATGTGACTATCAAAATAGAGACTATTGTCCACATGGGTCCCAAGGTCTCTTATCACACATTTGGTATTAGGTAGATTGCTGCCTATGTGGTAGTTCATGGGTACAGAGTTTTTACCAAAGGGGATGACACTGCACTTTTTAGCATTGAGCTTGAGGCCATGGCTCTGACACCAGGCATCTGTCTCAGTGAGGCCCTTCTGTAGGATTGCAATAAGAACCTGTGCCTACACCCTACAGAAGCATGCTGGCACATTTTGATATATATATATATATATATATATATATATATATATATATATATAGATATATATATATATATATATATATATGGGTCTACTTCGGGAGACCGAACCGACGGTCGCCGACAGCGGAAGAGGAGACTAAGCGACCGACAGGTAGGTTCACCGACAGGAGATTCGCCCGACAGGAAAGACCAAAGGGAAATGCGATCGTTACATGATGAGTGTGCGACAGTGACGGAGTTAGGAGCGGTCAGGTAAGTGTCTTGAAATTGTGGAATGTCGGGTTAGGCTGTGGGACAGGTGAGTGTGTGTTTGTGTCGGAGGTAGGGTTGGGTTAGGTAAGTGTGTGATAGTGAGGACTGTAGTTTTGGGACGGGTTAAGTGAGTTAGGGTGCAGGTAGGTGAAGTGTGCGATGGTGTCGGTGCTTGGGTTAGGGGTGGGTAAGTGAGTTAGGGTTAGGGTGCAGGTAGGTGAAGTGTGCGATGGTGTCGGTGCTTGGGTTAGGGGTGGGTAAGTGAGTTAGGTTAGGGTGCAGGTAGGTGAAGTGTGCGATGGTGTCGGTGCTTGGGTTAGGGGTGGGTAAGTGAGTTAGGGTTAGGGTGCAGGTAGGTGAAGTGTGCGATGGTGTCGGTGCTTGGGTTAGGGGTGGGTAAGTGAGTTAGGGTTAGGGTGCAGGTAGGTGAAGTGTGCGATGGTGTCGGTGCTTGGGTTAGGGGTGGGTAAGTGAGTTAGGGTTAGGGTGCAGGTAGGTGAAGTGTGCGATAGTGTCGGACGTTAGGGTTAGGGTTTAGGTTTAGGTTAGTGGATGTGTTGTTGTGTGCTTGTGTATTTGGCGTATTTTGTGTCGGTGTTTTGTTGTTCGGTATGTTGCGGTGTCGGTGTGGTGTGTTGTCAGTTGTTTGGGGTCGGGGATGTGTGTGTCGGTGATTCGTACGTTCGGTGTATGAAAGTAGACCCATATATATATATATCTAACTCCAAGATCGCACAATCAGACACACACAAGCAACTCACTCCCATACGTTGTACACACCATCGCACATACATCACAGTCAAGCACACACTTACAGCCACTAAAGCCCCTAACCAACAGACATACACATACATACAAACCCAAACTCACATCTTGCCCTTCACACACCACAACACCAGAAGCACTAATTCAAAATCTCTGTACTTTGGGATTTTTAATTTACGTGCTTCTGGTTTACCAGTATTTCAGGACTTCAGTATTTTAATTTCGAAATACTGAAATTTGGGATCCTGTATATATATATATATATATATATATATATATATATATATATATATATATATATATATATATATATATATACATATATATATATATATATATATCTATATACACACACACACACACACACACACACACACACACACACACACATATATATATATATATATATATATATATATATATATATATATACATATATATATATATATATATATGTATATATTTATACGGGTTTACCGTGACATCATCTACAGCGGAAAACACCGACAAGCGAATCGCGAGCGCCAGAAGATCGACAAGCAGAAGACCGACACGATGGATGAAAACACCGACGCCGAGGATGCCGACATGGGAAAAGGCTGTGTAAGTATGCGGTAGTGACGGACGTTAGGGTGCGAGTAAGGTAAGTGTGGATATTGATGGTCTGTGGGGATAAGGGTGGGTTAAGTGGGTTAGGGTTAGGGAATGGGTTAGGTAAGTGTGCGGTAGTGATAGTTTTTGGGCTAGGGGCGGGTTAAGTGAGTTAGGGTTAGAGGCTGGTTAGCTGAGTATGATAGTGACGGACCTTAGGGTTAGGGTTTGGGTTAGGGTTGTAGATAGTTGTGTATGTGTGGTTTAATGTGGGTTTGTAGGGATTTTGGTATGCTTGTGTTGTGTGTGTGGTTTTTGGACAGGGGATGTGTTTTGTTTGTTGATTGTTGTTATTGTGGTGTGTGCAGTGTATGAGGTTTCGTGTTTGTGTACCGTCGGTTATTTCGTTGTCGGGCATGTGAGGTTTCGTGTTTTTGCACTGTCGGTTATGTGGTGTCGGTAATTTCGTTGTCGGTGTTCTGGGGTTTTATATATATATATATATATATATATATATATATATATATATATATATATATATATATATATATATGTTAGACGTTGCCTGTTCGATTCTCAGTTAGAGCGTCTTCTGTGTGGCGACATGCGTGAATGGGCGTTCCTTCGTTGAAGGTTGTGCATTAGGCCCAGCAAGCCAGCATGTCAAAATCTACTGCCAATCATTAGCGGACCGGAGTTCCACTGTGGCGAACCCTAACCGGGAAAAGCCGAAAGAAACAAACAATATATACACACACACATATTATATATATATATATATATATATATATATATATATATATATATTATATTTATAAAAATACGTATACACACACAAATATATATATATATATATATATATATATATATATATATATATATATATTTATAAAATTAAGTATATACACACACACATGCACACACATACATATTATATATGTAAATAAATGTATATGTATATATATATATATATATATATATATATATATATATATTTATAAAAATTAGTATTCACGCACACATATACATTTGGCAGGATTCACGAAGCCTCCGTGTAAGAGATACATGGTTTACACGGAGGCTGCAGTTAAACGGTGTGACGTCAGCATGTCATGCATATGCATGAGGGCATGCTGAATCACACCTAAGGCTAACACGGTCCGTGGAAGACAGTAGGGGGCATGTCCATAGGCCGAGCCCTGCCAGCAGACACTCCCCCAGAAGAGTAAAAGTGCCCAAAGTAAACACCCATGACAGAGGACATGGAAATGTGAATAAACACAAAACAACACATGCCCCCACAGACTAGGAACATAAAATATATAAATGAACATGTTATAATTTTTTTTTTAAATTGTAAAGATGTTTTCCCGTGAGTGCGCTCGTTTGCGCGGGTGTGCCCGTAGCTTAGCCACAGTTAGCAGTCAGTGGAAAAGCATATAAGAACTAAATATGCAAAGTAAACCAAGAAGCAATAGCGTAGCGGTAGAGACATCGGCTGAAGAGCAGGCAGTCATGGTTTGAGCCCCCACACCATCAATTTTTATTTTTAGTAAAATAAGCACGAAACAAGTCCCTGACAAATATGTACACATATAAAATTATATTTTATGTAAAATGTAATGAAATAGTCCATTTATTTTGAAGAAATGTGAGATAACAAAACAATATAAAATGCGAGATGTGCATATAGCTGAGCTACAGTTTAACAAGGTGAGTGCATCTGCCCGTGGGTGATCAGTGGTTTAACAGATGTAAAATGAGTGCCCGAAGGTGAGCAGTGGTTTAACAGGTGTAAAATGAGTGCCCATAGGTGAGCAGTGGTTTAACATGCTGAAACTGTGTGCCCCTAGCTGAGCTGAGCGTAATATATGTGCTAACAGCCAAATGAAGCGTAAACCAGTGTACCCCGTTTGCGCGGAGCTGCGCACCGCACCAACAAGCTAACCGATGGGCAATGTTGAGCGAGCTGTATCAAAACTGCCTTTAAACAGACACACCCCCTAGCCTGTCTAGACAGTCATAAAAAAATAAAAAGCAGTGGCCAGGTTCGAACCTAGGATACTATGAACCATAGTCAAGGTAATGAACCACTAAACCATGACAGCAGTATCTAGAAATGCAGTAATAGCAAATATATAGGAATGAATACAAAGTGGAGCATGACAAAGCAGGTTTTGTGAAGTTAATACAATTCCAAAATGGCCAATCACAGATATGTGCGGGAAAAACGGCATATATAAGCCCCATAGGCGGGAATACACAGCATAAACGATTGTAGAACTAACTTGCAGCCAGAATGTCAGAAGTAGGTGAGGGTAGTTGCTTTCAAGCACAGACATGGGGCATTGAGGAGTCCAGATACATGGTCTGGCTCCTAGTCCACAATCATGAGGCCCAACTTATGCAGGGCCAGGTCCTGTGGGGAGCATATAGGGCTGAGGCATGGGACCGGTTGGCTCATGATCTCACCAGTGCCACAGGGATTCCAAGGACTGGTGAGCAGGTCCGTCACCACCATGCGGACCTGAAGAGATGTAAGCAGGACCAATTGAACCTTTGGATCCAGGAGGCCCGGCAAATACCCAACGCCCCACTACTGAGTAAGTTACATTTAATTATGTATGTAAGAAATTAAACTAGCTGATATTATGGAGATGTGTATTCCAATATTACTTCATTTATATTACAGCTGCAGGTGTCCGTTCTGCAAACTGCAGAGCCTATGGTGATAGGCTGGTGCGGTTGCGCCACCAGGCAGGTTAGTAATCCACTCCCAGTAACTGTAAAGAAATATAAAAGTATGACAGTTAGCAAAAGAGTGCAGTGTAGTCACTAAGTAATAAAATGTGCAAGTAACAGTGTAAGAGTGTTTGCAAGTATTGCTTGATTACAAAAGTGTGTTGCAGTCTGTAATCCAAACAGAAAAATGAAAATGTCTGAAATAAAGTCTGAAATAAAGATGCCCCACCTGTAATATAATAGTAGACAACCTGCAGCAGGCTGAAAAGTACAGCTGCAGAAGATGAGCAAATCACATGTGAAATATATCCCTGCTGAAATTCTGAAACATGACAGAAGTGAGACTGCTGGAAAGGATTGTAATAACTACAGGTAAAACATGTCAATAAAGCCTAGAAGTAAGTACCATCCTGAATAGTAAAATGAAAACAAGTGAGAGAGTGTGAGAAAGAGTTATGAATCCACCAATAAATTAGTAATAACCCCTGAATAAAGTATACTGCAGGCAGTACAGACTGAAATGAATGTGACAAGTAGAACCAAACTGTGAAATGTTTTCAAAGTGTTGCTGCAGCTGGAATGTGTATCCCAAAATCTGGATATGTTGCTCTCAGTCTGCAATATGCAGATAGTATGATTGTCTGAAATACCAAATATCCACAGTTGTCTATAGCTATATAAAGCAAATGTAGCAGGATGATGTAGCTGAACAAAGCCAGATATGAACGTGTATGAAGAACAATAAAATGTATACTGATGTAGCAGTAACAGTCCTATCACCAAATTGAAGTAGTTATCATATAGGAAACTGTAGTTAGAACAGTAGTGTGTATATATCTGCAGCTATTAGAAATGTACAGCATATGTATTGGTATTCGAAGGTGTTAATATTATTTTCTTCACCCCACCCTATAACCACATATAACCCATTCCACGTGAAAATGGTATGTGCAATCACAATTAACACCCCTGGACATTTGTCCTGTTGGGTCATAAATATTTGCATATACATTGATGCAGCTGCCCTGTTCATACATCCAAACCTGATGGCCTGTTGCCATCAATCAACCCTGCATGTTGTTGGACTGTGTATTGCTGTTCAAATTATGCATGTGTTATGCTCGCTGTTCAATGGTGTGAATATCTGGGTGTTTGGTTAATGGGAATACTAATGCATGCTGTTACAACTAATTGCGAATGGTATTGTATGTTACTAACCCAAACTGTCATGACATAATGCAAAACATAGGATGACAGGGAAGGCGGGTTCCAGCGGACCCACCTCTCCCACCTCAGCTGGCGAGTGCACCTGGCACTAGTGCCCAGTCTGGACCCTCCTCCGGTGGCCCTGTGCCACCTGTGGGTGGAAGCACTGCAGGGGATGGGGCCCATCCCCCTTCTGCAAGTGTGGCCGGAGGAGAACCACCACTCACCCTCCATAGCGTCCGGACTGTGGAGCATAGGGAGATCCGGGACTCTGTTCTTGGGCCCCTACACCAGCTTGAGGCACAGGTGGCACAACTTACGGGCATGCCTGTTGCCTGGCCTACACAGCCCCCAGCACAGCCCCGTCCTGGGCAGTGAAGGAACAGTGGCAACTGCCCATGGGTGGAGATATCAGTTCCACTGTTGCCATCTGTGGGCTCATGGGCTGTGGATATCCAAACATCCGTCCCCGTCAATTGTGTAACCCCCCCCCCACATGTGTCATACACCGCCCCTGTATGCGTCTTGTCTGTCTTGTCTGTTGACCTACCCAACCTACCTCCCTAGCTATACCGACTTCCTTCACCTGACATACCACTCTCACCTGAAAAAAAAAAGGGCACTCTGTACCAACAAAAAAATTATGCCCCATACATAGCTGCCCATTCCGCACACATGTCTGCTGGACATGAAAACTATCAATTACAATTGGCTGTACAACAAGTATTATTGTTGTCCTGACACCTCTCTCAGGGGTGGAAGGTTTCAAATGTCACACCAAATTACATACATATGCACAGCTGTTGCTGATGAAGAAATGGGCAGCTATGGGCCATACCTACATCCCTCCTGCAAAATCCAAGCTTGTTTCCCTACTGTCTTACCCTCTTTGTGACCCCTTTTTCACCACTTTCCTGTCTCCCCATTTTCATTTCTTTCAAAGAAAATAGTGCGGGTGTGCGCCAGAGTAAGCACTGTTAAGCGGTTGTAAGCGGGTGTGCGCAGAGCTGAACACCAGTGGGCATGCGGGAGCTCCACGCAAACCAGCGCTAACCCAGTTACAACTGCTTAAAAGTGCCTAAGTCACTCTGATTGACAGGTCCTGTAGTCAATTCAAAAGCAAAATAAAATCCCACTGTCAGTCCCAAACCCAGGACCTTAGAAACAGTAGTCTGCATGACCTACCACTAAGCCATGACTTTTATACAAGAACATTGTGCTGAAATAAATATATGATGTAATAGTAGGAATGAATGTAAAGGGAATATAGGATGTGTAGTACACAAAGCATGAACACAAAAAAGAAGGTGAAGCAAAATAAACCAATAAATCCACGAAAGTAGGAGAAACCAGAATCCAAATTGTAGAAAAATGAACTAGGATTTTATTACACCAACACACTGAAATGCCAAAACAATTACAGTCCAAAGAACAGCAAAGACATCCAATATTAACGCTGTTGAAAGCCACTGCGTTTTCGTCTTAAACCATGTACTTCATCAGAATATAGTTGGCATTCATTTTTCTGTTTATATACCCTTGTAAATTGGATAATAAGGTGATTAGTGCCATTTAAATACCAATTACTGAATTCCATTAATTATAGCATCTTCAGAATAAAACCTTTTACTGAAATACATTAAGAAACTATAAAATAATACTTAAAACCATTATGGTTAGTAATTTTCAGGAAGGTAAAAAATCATATTATGTTAGATATTATGTTACAAATTTATACATTAAATAGCAGCATAAGTAATCAAATTATTTACAACTTCAGATTAAAAATTACAAAAATATATGTATAAAATATATGCATTCTAAAATGCCCTCTGGTGGTATTTAATCACATTACAATTTATTTCCAAGTATAGTATTATAAAAACATTATTACATTACGAAAAGAATCTAAAAAAAATTATTTAAAAATAAATAATAATTGCATAAGTTTTATAACGTACACTAATAAAAAAATACTTTTAAGAACATTGAAGTTCAATACATATTTAATGTGTGCCTAGCCAACAAAAATCCCATACATAGATAAAATACTAAAAGGGAAGTGATGGAGGTGACTTATCACAATTTAGCTGCCCTTAGCTTTAATAGTGGTAGAATACTAGTGACTTCATTTAAACCTGATGGATTATATGATTCAAGTGTCATTTGCCACCACAACTCTCTATACTCTAGTTTTTCTTCCCAGGGCCCACCTCTGATATCTTTTTCTGTGTGCTCTATTACTGAAAAAGAAAAATTAGCTTGTTGACATACCATGGTATGTCTATACAAAGCATTAGTCTCTTTACAGTTTTTAATGTCATTTAGACGTTCAAAAATCCTTCTTTTCAATTTCCTTTCTGTTTTTCCCACATAAAAAGATTGACAATATGTACAAACAACAAAATACACTAAGCCCATTGAGTCACAGTTATAATAATACTTATCATTCCCTATTGACCTGCCTCTACTATTAATATTAATAACATTGCTATTAGAAATAGATGCACACTGGGAACACCTACCACATTTGTAGGTCCCCTTTCTCCTTCTGTCCTGTGAACTTGATAAATTTTTATTTTCAAGAATATATCTAATACTTTGAGAATTTTTATAGACAATCTTAGTTGGACAATTCTTGACCTTATCTATGTCCATTAAATCTATAAATCTACTCTATTCTTTATTAAAAATATGTCTTATTTTGTTGTTTATAGTATTATACTCTAGGGTGAGAGCTAGTTGGTAATTTTCCTGATTTATGGTATTATTCACCTTAGAAACTACATCTTTCCCTTTAACATCTCCTTTGACTATGGGTAAAAATTTAGTATCTCTACCTTTGAGTACTTCCTGTCTAATATCCTTCAAAAGCTCATCCGGGTAACCCCTATCCCTGAACATGCTTTCCAAAAAATCACACTCTAGGGAGAAGGCTGCATCCTCACTAGTCATTCTACATCCCCTCATGAACTGACCTTTAATAATGTTCTTTTTCACATGTAGAGGGTGTGAACTGTCATAATGTAGGAATGAGTTGCAGTAGGTGGGTTTTCTATAGATCTTAGATTCTAGAGTTCCATCTTTTTTATAGATTTACAAATCTAAATACTGTAGGACATTAGAGGAGATATTGTGAGTAAATTTCAAGAAATTAGTAGTACCTTGGAGATAGTCCAAGAAAGCATTTAAAGTTACTTCATCCCCAGTCCAAAAGATCACTATATCATCCAAAAACCTGCGGAACATTGCCCAGGAAGAGCTAAATTCACTTTGCAAAACATATTTTTCCTCCCAATATGCTAGTACTAAATTTGCATAGGTGGAGGCACAGGCTGCCCCCATAGCTACACCCTGAATTTGCTTGAAGAATTCACCATTAAAGTATAGAACGTTATTCTGTAATACCATTTGCATATGCCAAACGCTCAGTAGTTTATCATTATTTGATAAATTAATATTCTCATATATTACATCTTCAAACATACTAGTACCCTCAGCATATGGTATGGAGGAAAACAAATCAATGACGTCTATAGTGACAAATATTAAATTCTCTAAGTTATTAAGATCAGAAATAACCTGTAATAGGTCCCAAGAATCTTTCAATATTTGTTGTCTATCCAGCCACAACTTTTTTGTCATATTATCCACAAATTTAGCTAAGGAATGAGTCTTTGAACCATCAGCCGAGACAATGGGCCTTAAAGGGGGATCTGTCACATTCTTATGTATTTTGGGTATGCCAAATATAATAGGTACTTTGGGCTTATCTACTTTCAAGAAATTTAAAGTTTCAGAATTGATTAAACCTTCCAAAACCATCTCATTTAAATTAATATCAATTTTATTATATGCTATATTAATCTCATTTTTCGATACAGCTTGATATTTGTTTTCATCCCAAAGAATTTTGTACATCCTACTTTCGTATTCTATATTTTCCATTATGACAATACCTCCCCCTTTGTCTGGTTTTATGATTCTTAAATTTGGATCACTTTTTAATTCAGATAAGATTTGCTTCTCTTTTTTAGTCAAGTTATTGTGGAATCTCGACCCATTTAATTCTTCTTTCCTTATTTCTTTCTCTAAGATTTTCTCAAGATTTCTAAGTTGAGGGTGTAGAGGAGGATTGTAGGTGGACCTACATTTCAAGTGTAGGCTAGGCCCATATATGGTGTTATTAGTAAAGAGAATCTTTAAATTAATTTTCCTAAGAAATAATTTAATTTCAATTAATGATTTAGCTAGATCACCCTTGGTAGTAGGTATAAACTTAAGCCCTTTGGACAATAACTTAAAATGACCTTTCTGTGGAATTAGTGGGCTAAAGTTGTAAATATGAAAGCTGTTGTAAGTCCATTTGTTTGCCTCATGAATAATTACATCCATGGTAGGGGGTATGGGGGTAGCTAAGGGTATCTTTAATATTTCCCTCTCCCCCTTCTTCCCCCTCTCCAGTGAAAATTTTCTTCTCTTTTGCCTTGCCTATTCATTATTCTTTCGGACCTTCTTAAAGGTGGAAATTCATCCTCATACAAAGGTGCTTCATCCTGTTGGTCTGATATAACAATAGGTTCAGTTATAACCCTTTTACAGTTGTTGTAATAAACCTCATGCATATGCTTCTTAAGCGGGGGGGGGTTGGGGTAACTCGTTTTATGTTTGTATTCATGGAGATCCCTTTCCATTTTTTTAATTTTCTTTACCACCAATTCATCCATATTTTTATCTATTTCCTTCCTAATATTAAAATATTCCATTTTCTCTTCCTCTATGGAAAACATAAGGTCATTAGTAATAACTTTGTCCAAGGCCTCTATATCCTTAAAAATATCTTCCTGAATCCTACTATTTTCCTTAATCATAAGCTGCAACATTTCTAAACCACATTTGTTAAAAATTTCTAACAGTTCTAAATGAAAACTGGAGCCTGGTATAACATTGTTGGGGTATTTGTAAAGCCGTAGCCCTTTTGGTACAATGTTTTTAGAGATACATTCATTTAAGTACGTATTTTCAACAGTTAAGGCTCTATATTTATGCAATAACTTATATAGATTATTTAAATTGTCCTTATAGCTGTTGTTGTTGGGTCGCACAGTAATGCCGTTCAGATTGTCCTTAAATGTGAATTTCTGGTGCAGCCAGTCATTTAAATCATTAATGGTAGTCACAATACCTTTGTCTTGTACAAAACGTTGTGTACGAGTATCGCGTTTCTCCCTTACCAGTCCGAAATTGGCTTCCCCCCTGAGTCCATCTTTGAGAATGTTCGGAGTGTTAGCTGGGTCAAAACTAGCTCCTGGTCCATCCCTTTGGTAGCCGGTGTCCCCTCTCGCACCTATAAGCTCCAAAACTGCTCCTTCCTGAGGTTTACCTTGCGGTATATCCGACCCTTTGGTCCTTTCGGGGATATTACAGTTGTTCCTTCCTTGCGCGGATAACAGAGAGGAAGCCACTGGTGTAAGGAGGTTGATCAGTTCAGTTAACTGACCAATCAGTTTGCGAGTTAATCCTAGGTCTTCCTGCGACTTAGCAGGAACTTCCTGGTTCTCCATAGGTCACCAAAAAACCACGAACACAAAAAAGAAGGTGAAGCAAAATAAATCAATAAATCCACGAAAGTAGGAGAAACCAGGAATCCAAATTGTAGAAAAATGAACTAAGATTTTATTACACCAACACATTGAAATGCCAAAACAATTACAGTCCAAAGAATGGCAAAGACATCCAATATTAACGCTTTTGAAAGCCACTGCGTTTTCGTCTTAAACCATGTACTTCATCAGAATAAAGTTGGCATTCATTTGTCTGTTTATATACCCTTGTAAATTGGATAATAATGTGATTAGTGCCATTTAAATACCAATTACTGAATTCCATTAATTATAGCATCTTCAGAATAAAACCTTTTACTGAAATACATTAAGAAACTATAAAATAATACTTAAAACCATTATGGTTAGTAATTTTCAGGAAGGTAAAAAATCATATTATGTTAGATATTATGTTACAAATTTATACATTAAATAGCAGCATAAGTAATCAAATTATTTACAACTTCAGATTAAAAATTACAAAAATATATGTATAAAATATATGCATTCTAAAATGCCCTCTGGTGGTATTTAATCGCATTACAATTTATTTCCAAGTATACTATTATAAAAACATTATTATATTACGAAAAGAATCTAAAACATTTTATTTAAAAATAAATAATAATTGTATAAGTTTTATAATGTACACTAATAAAATAATACAGACAAATGAATGCCAACTTTATTCTGATGAAGTACATGGTTTAAGACGAAAATGCAGTGGCTTTCAACAGCGTTAATATTGGATGTCTTTGCTGTTCTTTGGACTGTAATTGTCATGGTGTTTCAGTGTGTTGGTGTAATAAAATCCTAGTTCATTTTTCTACAATTTAGATTCCTGATTTCTCCTACTTTCGTGGATTTATTAGTACACAAAGCATGTCATTCATACTTACTGTCAGAACTAGTGGATTACCATAATAGTAGTGTGTGAACAGAAACAGCCATGCTAGTTGGTAGCTAGTAGGTAATAATTGCAGTTAATGTACATATATAAATGTATGTATATTTACATATATATATATATATATATATATATATATATATATATATATAGTTGTAGGTGTCAGTGTGCATACACACTTACTACAGGAAACAGGAGATAGGAATGGAGAAATGTGAATCTACAACACAGCCTGAATCATGAGAGAGATATTAACCTTTACACTCACAGAACAGTGTCCACAGCATACAAGCATGGTCCCTGCCCTTACAATCTGAAAGGGCAATGCCTTTTCCACATACCCTTATATAGCACTGTCCTGAAATCACAGTGAGAACTGCAATCAGTACACAACTGGCTGCATGCAATTAGCAAATGCTGGCTTACAATTGGTGCAGAGGCCATCACATGGACTTATGCAGATACCTACAAAAGCATCCTGTACTCACACTCCACACATGCAATACATTCATTGCACAGTCTGGGGGCAGACAGAGAGAGAGACAGAGAGAGAGAGAGAGAGAGATAGAAAGAAAAAAAAATAACAACACAAACAACAACACATGGTACACAAACTGAGTTGAAGCTGTCAGCAGTGACAGTACCAAGCCGTGCCAGCAGCAGCAGGAAGCAGTAGTAGCGGTAAAGCAAACAGCTGCGACAAACACAGGTAATGTAAAGTAACAGGTTAATAGTCTGTATACTGTGAACCCTCTATATGTGTCATAGGTCTGTATCTATAGGTATGTCCATGTGATATGTTGTGTGCACATAGTTCCACCAAAAGGGGATGACTATACATTACATGTCATTCAGTGTTAGGCCATGATCCTGGCAGCAGTTTTCTGTTGCAGTGAGGCCTGTCTGTAGGATGTGTGTTTCAGCTGGTGTAATGACTATGGCACTTAGTTAGCAGTCATCTGGGAACTTTGTCATCCACAACCCGCACATCTTTGCTTTTACATCTGAGAAATAAATGCCAAACAAGAGGGGTCCTAGGACAGAGGCCTGTGGGATACCACATGTGACTGGTATTGAGTCTGACATGGCTCCTACAATATTGCTATTATGGATTCTGTATGTCAACCAGTGTGCAACCCATCATGTGACATATGTAGTAACATGTAAGCTAATGAGCTTGTCTATGATGCCTGAGTGGAGTACTGTGTTGAAAGCCTTAGGCAAGTCCAGGTAGGCTTTATGGATTGCGTTGCCCTCATCAATGGCTGTAGCGACTGGTTTGAAAGGTCAACCAGGTTCAAAAGGCAGGATCAGCCCATCACAAAGACAAACTGACCGGGAACAAGTGTCTGCAGGTACCCAATATCGCTGTATATGCGTCCCATACTGAATCATTCCATAGCTTTGCAGACCAGGCTGTTTAAGCTAATGGTGCGGTAGTTCCCAGGGTCAGTAGAGGTGCCTCCTTAGTGGAGTGGGACCACTGTTGCTGTATGCCAGTGTTCAGGTACATATCCTGTAGTATGACCAAGGTTAAATATCAGTCTTATATGCGGTTGTATGTCCTCTTGGAGTTCATGTAGCACACATCCAGGGATACCATCAGGTCACATTGATGCTGTGTGTTCTGCTTTGCTGATAGCGGCCCTCACCTGGACATGTGAGATGATAGGGAGGTTACATTCAGCTGTGATAAGTATTTCTAAGTGTGGGGAAGAAGGAGTGGGGATACGTGCACTGAACCTGTCTGCAAGAATGTTGCCAATATCTGTGTGTTCAGTGAATGTTAAGTAGGTGTGTATTAACTCAGAGCATATCTGAGGCATTTGGTCCATATGTGTAACATAACTGAAGAAGGACTTGTGGTTATCTATAGTGTTTGTGGCCATTTCCCTCCCAGAGTAGGCCGTGGATGTTGTTATGAGAGACTGTAGCTTATTACCAGTGCTGACCACAGATGCCTTCCCGTAATGTGAATCTGCTCTGTCCTGCAGTAGCCTCCTTCTATCGTTATACAATCTGCCTTTGGCTGGGGTCCACCGGACAGGATGCCTAACCTTTGTGCATAGGGTCTGGGTTAGAAATGTGTGTGCATGTTCCATGCAATCTTTGGGATGTCTGTGGGAAGCATTCGCAAAGGGGTCAGCAGTGTGGGTTGTGGCTTCCACTGGCCCAGTGGGCTGCATGGATACCATCTCAGTCCTAACAAGTGAATAACTGTCTAATCACATACATATCAAAGTAGTCTACTGTGCTGGTGGTGGTGGTGGTGGGATATGTATATCCAGGCCGAGTAACTTGTGTCCAGATCACACTAGTGGATGGCGTTCCACATACAGTACCTTGGTATGAACCCCCAGAGTGAGGTTGTGCATTGGACCCATCACAGTGTGCTGAACGATGGGGTATGCTACTATGTTGTATGGAATGTGGCAGGTATTGTTGCACTGGTGTTGGCTGAGCACTGATATCTGGCCATGTACTTGTGTATCCACCAAGAGACACACACATGCTACATATGGGAGTAGTAGTATATCACTACAGTTGAGTATCATGTATAGTATGTGAGCCATATATTGCTGACATAGTCTGCTGATATCCTGTTTGTGTTCTCTTCCAGGGACATGGCGCGTCAGCGTAATCCCACCTACTCTGCAGCAGAAGATGAGGAGATACACCAGAGCCTGGTGCGGGATTATGACATACTGTTTTCCAGCACCAGCCAGAATCAGCAGGAGAGGGCTGCACTGTGGCAAGACCTTGTCCGTAGGGAAAATGACATTGGCACGCATAATAGGACATATAAGCAGGTACGACATCACTGCAGTGATTTAATCAGAAATGTCCGTCAGCGTGCATCGGATATCCACAGGAAACAGGTTGCCACAGGAGGTGGGGTGTCCACACATCCCCCCCTCACCAGACTGGAGGGGCTACTCTTAAGTGTTGTGGCTCCAGCCCCGGAACAGCAACAGCAATACACCTGCATCATGATGGAGGCTGGATCCACACAGCAGCACGGCATGGAGCATGCAGGTAATATGCCATATGTACACTTGACTGTTCTGTACACTGTTAGTTTATGCATGTGTAAGGTGTGTCCGTGGTATGTAGCTGTCAATATAGTATGTAATTGAGCAGGTGTGATATTGGCAATGTCAGCAGCTGACGTGTGAAAGGCAACTGGTGTACTACTGCACTGCATCATATGCAGTATCAATGGCACAGTTGTGAGCACTGACATTAATCTCCTCATTTCTGCAGGTCCCTCCGGTGTTACAGCAAGGCAGGCCATCCATGCTGGTGAGTGTGTTTTAACAATACCTATAATAGTCCTGATAGTGCTAGTAATACTAGTGTAACTCAGTAGTGCTCTGTGTGTATACTGCGGGGTGTGCATGTGTGCATGTGTGCATGTGTGCCTGTGTCCACGTGTGCATGTGTGCATGTGTGCATGTGTGCCTGTGTCCACGTGTGCATGTGTGCATGTGTGCCTGTGTCCACGTGTGCATGTGTGCCTGTGTCCACGTGTGCATGTGTGCATGTGTGCATGTGTCCACATGTGCATGTGTGCATGTGTCCACGTGTGCATGTGTGCATGTGTGCATGTGTACACGTGTCCACATGTGCATGTGTGCATGTGTGCCTGTGTGCATGTGTGCCTGTGTGCCTGTGTGCCTGTGTGCATGTGTGCATGTGTCCACGTGTGCATGTGTGCATGTGTGCATAAGTGCATCACTGGTAACATTGTGTGGACACTGTAAACTGTGTTTCCTATCTTCCTCCCACAGGTTCTGGTGCTGCTCTGGTGTCCTGCAGCAGGGAACCTGAATCTGGTGCCACAGGTACTGATAATGATGATATCTGTGTAATGGCACAGGAAGGTGTGTCAGGGTCCGTCATTGGTCAGCCAATTGATAGTACACAGCTGTCAACCCCATCATTGCGCACAGTCATCCTGCCAGTACATCCTATGTCACCATTGTCCCTAGGTGATGGACAGGATACAGTGGGCATTGACCAGGGTAATGTGGTATCTGTGGCACATGCTTCCCCACACAGCAGCTATGGGCAGGGTCCTGCGATGGTACCACATAGACAGTTGCCCACGGGTTCTCGTGAGAGCATCCGTGGACGTATTGCCTCTGGCAGACGTGCCCAAAGAGGTCTGTCAACCTCAGCTATGTTTCGGGCTGTCATGCAGGCACAGTCGCGTATGGAAAGGTACACTAGACAGGGTCTGAGGGAGCTGAGAGCATGTCGCACAGCCATGGCCGACAGTATGCGTGACATCGCGGATGCTATCCGTAATTTCACCAATGTCATAGACAGATGTTGTGGGGACATATTACAGCAGTTCCCCAACCACATGTCCATGAGCCAGGGCAATGGTGGGTGGTTGCGACGTCGATGTGGCTGTATGCCAGCAACAGCAGCAGCTGGCAGTCGGCACGGACGACAACAGGCCTGTGGACGCCCCCATATTTCCAGCAGCAGCCCCAGCAATGCTGGGTCTGTGCTGTCATCGGAACGCCCGAGGAGACCACGTGCACGTGGCTCTGGACAGTCCCAACAGGGACCTGTGTCCAGTCAACACACTCCCGTTTCTGATGACAGTACCCAGTCTGGCTTAGTACTGGATACGGTCCGTAGCACCCCTGCCAGGCACAGGTACCGTGTCCGTGCCCACAGACACTGAACTGTATGACCTGCCAGGTGCAGTCTGTGGCTGTCCACAAACTCCTGTATATGGCAGCCATGAGGTGGAACTGCCTGCGTGCATACACACATGCAAAATGTTAACACCTAGGGCTACCACATACACGCACACACTGCACCAACAGTGCCCCACCCTGTACTGCTGTCCCTCACCAACACACATACACACACATGTCAATTGGTGGTATTAGTGGCAGACTCAAGCATACCTAATTCACACCCTGTGCATATGATGAAACTGTGCCACCTCCTGCAATCTCCAACATCAGTGCAGGAACAGGTAAACATGTTGCTGATGCACAGGGTGACTACATAGAAGTGTATTAGTAGTATCATGTTGATAACAGTACAGTGTGCTGATATGACTGCGTGTATATCCCAGCATGCCTGATGCAGTAACCGTATGGCTGTCCTGAATTGTTATCTACACCCATAGTACGTACCAAAGTGTAACAGCTGCACATTATTGCATACCGGTGGTAAGGATGTCAACAGATAGCCACATACATGGGTAGCACAGGGGGGAAGCTAATGCAAGTAGTGATACGCAATGATGGACATGTACAGTAATGGTGGCAAGTTGCCCACAACGACTATACAATGTGGATGTTTGCGCATGTTGATATGTGTGCAGTACCAATGTAATCCAAATCACAATTAACTATGATGTAATATCAGTTCTACCATGGACATCTGAGCTGTGCATTCCTGGGTACATGCTGATAGTGCCTACATATTTGCACTGTCACCTACTGTTAGTTACCCCTTCTTTATTGTACAATGGACTACTTACAGCCCTGCTTACTGTAGCTTTGTTTGCATGCATGTTCGGTTGGGGTTCCCTGGAACACTGCTTCCACCTGCAATGCAGAGTTACAGTGCTTCTGTGGACTCCTAGCGACATCTGCATAGCGTACTATACATATGTCAAGTTTACACATGACAGAACGTCACTGTCTGTCCTGTTTGCATGTATGTTGCCTGTGACACATTGCACATGTTTTACCTGGCATTTACCCACGTGTGCAGTCATATATGCCAGTGCTATGAAATCAGTAGCAGTACACCCACACATACACACCTTCAGTATGTTGTTCCCCATTGGCCCTATGTGTTGGTAATCACCATGGCAATCACACTACTATGGTAGCATGTGCAAAGGTAACCTGTAAATCACCTCTATGGTCCAGTTGTGGTTTATGTGAGTCATGTGGCAATGTCATAGCTGCCACATGTATGCAGTCAACCCTCACCCCTGGCCAGGAATGTACAACACATGTGTGGGATGCCACCACATAGCCAATCTGGGGACTGAGCGCTCTGAACCCAGTAGTGCCATACCCTGTCAGGTGGTATGACATACTACAGTGACTACAATACCAGTCTGACATAGACCCGAACTGACAGCAATCTGAACACACTGGGGCATACTTGGAGACTCAGAATAGCATCCTGCCTGAGCATCACACACCTCCGCAGCTGGCACACAGGCATACGTTACGTCGGAACAGAGCACATGCCACACATGGCACACACATCCCATGTGCAACACACTCACAGCCTGTAGGGCTACACAACACACCTGCTACAGATGTGTCAGGTACCTCTCTTGGCCACTGCAGTGGGGTCCCACTCAACAGGCTGTACGTGGTGAAGGTCACAGTGATATGCCTGTGGGGCAATATGGTCCACCACAAAACACATGCATACAGGTCAGTCAGAGGCATGGACACATATGACTCAGTCATTGACCATGCCACTATGGATGACCTGAGACATACCTCCCTGGACTACATGATAGGGAACATAGAAGGGATCTCTCAGCATGTGGCACGGGCCAGTATGAGCCTGATCTTGGTTGCCATCATACCCTCGCCAGGTATGCTACCACTATATGTAGGAAGGGTGTTCTAAGTCAGCATTCTGCTCAATCTCCAATGTCATTCATAGGGTATCCACTGGCTGCCAACGTGTGCTTACATGCTAGGGAAGCCACAATGATTTGCGAGGGACAGGTTGCATGTGACACCCATGGGCCATTGTATATTGGCAAAGCCCCTTGATACACACATAGTGCCTTTTGCTGCAGGACATGGATTACACAGCCACCTCCACGGGTATCACACAGGATAGGACACTAACAGTGATGCTACACAACACCAGCAGTGTACACCGCAAGATGCATGCACTGGACACTGTCCTCAGCATGGTGAACTGCAATGTCTGTGCAGTACCAGAGTCCTGATTCACGGCTCACAGGTGCAACCCATCACTGCCAGGTTATACCTCATACCATGCTTGTCGTCCTCTACACATGTAACACACATGGACAGGGGGGGTGGTATCCCAAGGCACCACAGATACACACACCTCCAGGTTGTTTGCACAGCACAAAGCATCAGGGCCTATTCATGTGCAGCTAACAGTGTGTCGGACTGCCTTCTGGTTCATAGCCTGGCACACACAACCCTCCCATACACAGGAAACCCACCTATCCTCCATAACAACACTGGCAATATGACAGTCTCAAGAAATGTTTTTATATGGCTGGACTGCATCCAGCCAAACATTATGCGTGAGCATTACTGTAGCTACAGCACACTAGCTGAAAGGTTCCCAGTATCTGGTCACTGAATTGCAGTGGAATAACATGTTACCACTCCCACAACAGGTGGGAACATGCAGCACCTGTTCATCGACTACATGTAGACTATATGGCCCAGACCAGATGTGTATCCCCTGCTGTAGGTATTTTACCATATACAACCCACACTGTATAGACACATACTGCATGCGGCCCCTGCACAGTAAGACACAGTCATATTGTTATGCATTGCGAATACCATTTATCCACTCGAGGCACGTGTCAGACATGGTAACTACTGCAGGTCACAGGTATTTATGTGTATGTGTCACACACATACATCATGTGTGCATTGCCATTGCTGGTTTAGGCAATGGCATGCATTGTTATGCACAAAGACCCACACAAGGTCATAATGTGTGACACAACCACATGTGGCAGTTGTGGGTTTCCAAAACATACCTATCTGTACTCTGACAATGGTAATAGACCCAGTAGAGGAGCGCACTATTGGCATTACTGGCCAAGTAGCCCTGTTTGGCTGTGCTGATAGTGTAGTGACATCCCCTGTGTTTACTGAGACAATATGCAGCATCTGGTGTATTGTAGTATTTGCCAAAAGGATCTGTTCTTTCACACTTGCAATTACACACACCCTACTACCCCCACACACACACACACACTTGCAGGATTCATACCCCTACCTACCTATGTCATGACATGTGAGAGAGACGCATTAGCGAAGCGCACTATTCGGATTACAAAGAGGTTCCTCTTCTCTGGCTTTACTTATAGGGTGCTGACATTATCAGTGTTTGGAAAGGGAAATGTGCATCATGTAGTGTGATCTCCTGATTGCCAAAAAGAACATGCTGTTTATACAGAATTGCACACACACAAACTCCCCACATCCAAACACACACACACTTGCTATTTGCAGGTTTCAAACTCCTACCTAGTGATGTTATGACATGTGAGAAAGACGCTTTAGCAGAGTGTGCTATTTGTATTACTGGGAGGCATCCCTTCTCCAGCTGTATGTATAGGGTGCTGACATCATCAGTGTTTGGAAAGGGTAATGTGCATCATGTAGTGTGATCTCCTGATTGCAAAAAAGCACATGTCTTTCATACAGAATTGCACACACACAAACTCCCCACATCCAAACACACACACTTGCAGGTTTCAAACTCCTACCTAATTATGTTATGATACTTGAGAGAGACGCTTTAGCGGAGCGCGCTATTTGAATTACTGGGAGGTTTCTCTTCTCCTGCTGTACTTATAGGGTGCTGACATCATCCATGCTTAGATAGGGGAATGTGCATCCTGTAGAGTGCTTTCACAGTTGCCAAAAGGGACATCTCCCTCACACAGACTGCCCCCTCCACACACACTGGGCAGTTGCAAGATTCAAACCCCTATCTAACTATGTTATGACACTCGTGACAGATGCATTAGCAGAGCGCGCTATTCGAATTACTGGGAGACTTCCCTTCTCCTGCTGTACTTATAGGGTGCTGACATCATCCGTGCTTAGATAGGGGAAGGTGCATTCTGTAGAGTGCTTTCACAGTTGCCAAAAGGGACATCTCCCTCACACAGACTTGCACACACATCAACCCCGCTCACCCACACACACACACACACACACACACACACACACACACACACACACACTGAGCATTTGCATGGTTCGAACTCCTACCTACCTATATTATGACACTTGAGGGAGACGCATCAGCAGAGCGCGCTAACCGAATTACTGGGCATCTGGTCTGCACCTGCAGTATTTATAGGGTGCTGACATCTTTATTTCTACAGAGGTATGTACATCTAGTACTACCTGTCATGTGGGGGATAGCATACATATGCATTTGCAGCCACCTACGTCAGGGTCAGATATGCACATCGCACTGGCAGGTTATGTTCTATACCATGCTTCATGACCACAGGACCTGTAACACACAACACAACCAGTCCAGAACACCACTCCCACATCCAGGACACACACTTTGCTTCCCTGGGAACAGTGCCAGGATATGCAGGTGTCCACATACACCATTCCAGTTGTTAACATCAGGTGCAGGCATATTGTGTGTGGGAACTACTCAGGCCTCTACCACTTTACCCTACAGCCACTACAATTTGTGGGTCCATGTGCTATGGCAGAACCACTCACCACAGCCACATGGGGGAATACATATTGCACCTGTCCATCTGCAACATGGGTACTCACTGTTCCACACCAGAGGTAGACCACCATTGTTGATATCTGACCATACCCACCTTTCCCTGGACATCCATATTCCATCCCCACCCCCAGGCAATATTGTCACTGCAAACAAACTGTATTAAGCACAAGCAGACTCTACACTTGTGAAGACTGGGGTGGACGACTTCAAAGGACCCATGATGGGGGACTATACTGGCTACTCTGCATAATCCTTGACAATTGCATTCTATGAGCATGTGTAAGGTTTGCATTGATCATGCTATCCCACATATACCCATGACTGCTCCACAACAAGACACCTGTCAGGTGTACACCAGCCATATATGAGCCGTCCAACAGACAGAGTGAGCAAATACATTGCAGAGCTGTAGCCCACAGAGGGAGGACATCTGTGAACAGTACTGGCATGGCACTTCATTCCCACATAATCATCACAACACAGTATTGACAGTGGAATTGTCCAGACAATGAAGATAGGGCTCCCCTCAGTCTGTTATTGACACCCACTTACTGTTAGAGGTCCTCAGCAACCCTCTTCCAGCACACACCAACAACATGGCTGTGGCTTAGCACATTCAAACCCTGGGATCTCCACTGTGCCCCTGCTTGACAGAGGCACAGCTCACTAGCCTCACACATTGCCTTATGTGACCTACTTTACAGTGGCACAGTAGCCTACTGTACTGGGGATGCAGATGCCAAGCACACTCTGGCTAAGCTGTCATTCCCTAGGGCAACAAGCCTAGTACTGACCTCTACACCCATATGTTCAATTGTCAGATGCACAATATTTGTTTTGCTGTTAGACTGTTTGCAGGTCTTTATTGCCATAGCATTCCTTGTTCCTATGAACAACTTGTGTATCTGTGGAAGATGTTTGAATATGAGGGTGATCCACTATATCACTTATGTCTCTGTAGTCATTTACTGTGTGCACTGGGCAGATTGCTGTGTTGTGGTTGGTTCCTGGAATTACACGTATAAATACCAGATATGTGTGGCCAACTACTAAACGGAGATATGGCCTAAGTGTGTGAGCATGCCCAGTTCAGCCTTTCCGTGGCATGTTGTCTGACATATGCCTCATTTATCAAAGTGTGCGAGCATGCCCAGTGTGAGCTTTCCATATGTTGTACTCTGAAGTCCACCACATATTTGGGTGTGTGTGACCTTCAACAATATCTCACGTTTATGGTTGTGTGTTGGGTGTCATGTTGTGTACTAACTGGCCAACTGCTTTGTGTCTGCCACAACAGGGATTATACTGTGCCTGCAGGGATTGCATGGGATACTTTGTATACAGTTGTCAACATCCTTTCATAATGACCTAACACTGTAGTACCGTATAGTGTACTGGTTCAGTACTTTCACTGTGGTGGACAGTATCCTGGGCTTTAGTCCTATCACTGCTTGACATCTTCATAGTGAGTACAACAGACTGTGTAGGGGCCAGTTGTGCACATATGACCATGTTGCATTATGTTCAGATATGGACTACCTACACCAGGCTTGCCCAACATTGGTAGTGCATTCCACAACATAGGTGGACATTGGCAAACACTAGCGATGTTACCTAGGCCATTTCTGATGCTAGTCACAGAGTGTGTTTGTCCTTCGGCACACATCGTAACTGGAGTTTGACATGACATATGTCATGGTTAGTATACTGTGCCTCTGTCTACCTCTTGACATAGTGATACCCAGGGTTAACCTACTATCTCCCATCCACTCATCGGGATTCCTCTTGAGGGGTGTCGATAGGTGACTCTCTGGCTAACCTGTACTGGGAGTTTACTCAAGAGTGGGGGTGCCTTCTGTGTTATGGATCATTCTGTACAGCTTGTCCTATGTATGTCAATGCTGGGGTTCAGGTCTCTCATGTGCATAGCTCACTGCCATTCAGATTGTACAAGGTGCAGCATGTTCATTGATTCCAGCTTGGACATGGCTTCATACATCTGGCACAGCTTGCCTCTGGGTGGGCAGTATGGCAGTGTGTGGAGCTGCAGTTTGTTTACTCAGGCAACACATGGCATCTGTTCATGCTCTTTGCTACTCATGGTGGGGTACCGTTGTGGACTTTACAGTTGATGGAGGTGTCTGCTGAGGTATATCCCACAGGGGCTATTGTAGTCAATTGTGACGCTGATGAAGGATGAGTGCAGAGCCACAGTGACCTCCCCTTATCTACATCTGACAACCTTCATGATTGGGTGGGTATATGGTATGTTTCTGCAAACACTACAGCCACATGTTTGTCCAATGCAGGATATCTATCACCTTGTGTCCCCAGGTCTCTCATTACATGTTAGGTAAGTAATGGGTTAACACCTGTGTGGTAATTTGTGGGCACTTACTGTATATCCACGGTGGTTGTCTATACACAGTTCTGCAATTAGCTTGCTGACATGGCTATGGCTCCAGTTGTCTGTTTCTAGGTGGCCATTTTGTGGGTTGCTTGTGTCAGCTGGGGGTCGGATATGGTGGGCTGTTTGTACTCCTCTGCATACATGTTCAGTCACAGTCCTTCCATGTTGGCCTGTACCTATGGGACATATATACGGAACTGGGGGGGGGGGTTCCCAGGACCAAGCCTTGTGGGATGCCACTCATATTTGCTTTGTAGTCTGACATGGATGCAGCATGTCTGACCACGTCAGTTCTGTCCTTGGTCTTGTTTGCAACCCCTCTACTGACATAGGGGTTTATATTTAAGCTGGTGAACATATACATACTGTACTCGTAGGGTATTGTCTGGAAGCATATGCACGGTCCAGCTACGCAGTGTGGACCACATTGCCCTCATCAATGACCTTAATGACTGTTTCAAATGGGTCAAACATGTTTAGGGGCAGGATCTGCAGTTACGACAGCCACACTGTGTAGGGTCCGGTGTCAGTAGGTCCACAATAGCTTTATGTCTGCGGTACATACTGATCCTTTCCATAGCTGTGCAGACCAAGCTTGTCAGGATCCTGGGGTGGTAGTTTGCAGTATCCATTCAGGCAACATCTTTGTTGTGAAGGACCACTGTTGTTGTACACTGCTCTTTGGGTACATATCCTGTGGTAAGGCTGACATTGGGCAGTAGTGTGATTTGGCATTCCATTATTCTTGGAGTCCATGTTGGCCTCAGCCCAGGACACCATCATATACCTTTGCTGCTGTGTGTTTTGCTTTGCAGATGATGGCTGTTACCTCAGCATCTGCAATGTCAGGGGACCAGCAGTCTGCTGGAATAGATATTTTGCATTCTGGGGTTTGCACTGAACCTGTCAGGTTGTATGTTGGCAATATGTGTGTGTGTGTTTGGTATGTTGTTTGTAATATCTGTGTGATTCGGAGTATATCTGTGAATTCCCAACATGGTTCCTACCATCAGTTAAGTAAGCCTTTTGATTATCCTTAGTGTCCTGTACAATTTGTATCTTCATAGGTTCATGGGTTCATACTAGGCTATCCACCCTAGGGCATTAGTAAGCCAAGCCAGAGTGTGTGTGTCTTTTGCCACCCCTTGCTATGTGACTATTATGGCCATTTATGATTTTCTTTACTGTGCCTCTGTCTGGACGTGACACAGTGAAGACCCCAGTGTACATGTACGATCATCCATCCACTTGGCAATATTCCTGTTGAGGGGTGTCAGTGAGGGGCTCTGCCTAACATGGATTGGGATCCTGTTTCTGTGTGTGGGGAGCCTCTGGGTTATGTATCTGTCCCTCCAGCACATCCTATTTCATTATGTGTTGAGGCTGACATCTGTCACTCTCACAGCTCCAATGGCTTTGATTTCCTGTGGTGGAGCATGTCCATTACTCCTGTGTTGGACATGGCCTTGTACAACAGACATACAATGCCTCTGTGTAGGCAGTCTGTGACTGCATTCAGCTGGGCTGTCTACAGCCAGGCAGCATATGACATATATTTGACACCCTTTATCCTCTTGGTGGGGTACCTTTGAGGTCTTCCAGACCGCTGCAGGTGTCAGGTACGGTACATCCCATATGAGTCATTGTACTAGATTATGGGTCTGATAAGGGAACAGTACAGGGGCACAGTGACCTCTGTTGATATAGATGTGAATCCTTTCATGATACTGTGTCCAATATAGACAGTCTTCCTAGCCACATTGGCATTGTGAGTACAGGTTACTGTCGACTTGTGTCCCTAGGTCCCTGATTACTCCTTGCATACATAATGGTTTACCACCTATGTGGTAATTTGTGAGTACCTTGTCTGGTATTTGGTGGGATATTCGTACTGTCCAGTGTCTTCAGGATGTCTGGGTGGGGTTCTTGTGTGTGAGAGTGTGGTCTGTCACATGCTACAGACTGTACAGCAGTTTTGACTACACTTAGGTGCACATGGGTGGTCTCCGCTGCTTCGTGCATTGTCATTTACCTGGCCGTATAGGTGTCTGTGCTGCATATGGATACTCCCCCTCCTTTGATGTTTTGGTCCAGGTGTTGGGGCCATAACGCATGATATGTGGTATAACCTGGTAGTGCTGGTGTGCTATCAGTAGGCTTGCAGCAGGCTTCTGTCACTGCACAGACATCGATGCTCTCCATACTGGGAAGTGCCTCAGGGGCATGCATATTGCAGTTTACACATCTGGCATTGGTCAGCATTACCCTTATGTTTCTTACCACTTATGTTTTCTAGGGTGGTAGGTTAGTCTTTTTGGCCTTGCCTACGTACGTCTCTATGGAGGTGGCAAAGGCCTTATCCAGTATCCAGACACCCTGGGGTAACAGGTGCAAGCCATCCCTGGAACAGCAGCATGGCTTGTCATGCATGACATCTCAAGCAGAGAGACATTAGACCCTCTTGGACTGACAGCTGTAACTGTGCCACCTGTTAAAGCTGATCATTCTGTGTTTGTACTGTGGCATCATTCTTGGTGAGGGTTGGATGCTGCAAACGGCCAGTGTCATACCGGCCTGGAGTACATACTCAGAGAGCTCATCCATGTCTCTTTTCATGTAGTCCAGGGAGGTACATCCCAGGTCATTCACACCAGCATGGACAATGTGTGCATCATATTTCTGCTTGCTTTGGGGTGACCTGCGTACTTGTGTTATGTGGCATATTGTGGCAGCCTACAGGCAGCTTACTGTACCCTTTCCCTTGTTCAGTCTGGTGAGTGGGACAGCAGTGTGTCTGCCTATACAGCCACCTATTACAACTGTATCAGGCATGCTGTTTCTCCTTCTGGCCTGTAACTGTTTGGCATACCAGCTTTGTGTACTATGTGTTGCATGTGCTATGTTTGGAGGTTGTTGTTGCTTGGGATCTGCTTTGGAGGATTCTGTTGGTGTGGTGTGTTTGTAATTAGGGCCTCCGGGAATGTTTTTATGTGTTTATGTGTTTGGTTCACAGTTGTGATAGGTCTATGTGGGACTGGGTTTGTGGTGTATGTGGTTACCTTCTCCTCCTGACTAGTTTTGACAGTACTGAGTTGGGGGAGCTCAGCCTCCGGTTTGGATAAATGGTTGCATCTCTCACATATATTTGTATTTATTGGGGGGAGTTGTGGGTTGTCTTTGTACTTGGGGCAGGTGTCACATTGCCTCTGGATTCACAGATTCTACTTGTTGTGGCTGGCCTTAATGGATTGTTTGTGTGTACATATTTTATTGCCATACTACTGATCCGTGATTACTTCCCTTTTTATGTTTGCTCTATCATGTAGTAGCTTCCTCATTCTCTTGCATGGTTTAGTAATGGCTGGAGTCCAGCATGCCACATGCCTGCGTGTATGGCATTGTGTCTTGTTGTTATTTGTGATTGCATACTCCAAGCATTCCTGGCTGTGTTCATGGAATGCCTGTATAACATGTTCTGCGGTGTGTCCCATATTCTGCACTTGCACAGGGCCTTTCATGGATTCCACATCGGTTTGGAGGGGTGCAACCTATGCTTTACACATGTTTTTCACTGTGGTTTTCTGGCCAGGGACTGTGGTCAGGATGTGTATATCCAGTGTGATTACTCTATGGTCTGGTCATACCAGTGAGGGATACAGTTCTCATCCTGCCATCCAGTACACATGTTGCTGATTATCACATCCAGTATGCTTACCCCTCTTGTGGGAGTGGTACGTTGTTCCTGGGCATTTTGGTTTATGGATTCTGGGAACTTTTCTCCTACTGTGTTGGTGCTAGTATAATGCTCCCAGTGTATGTCTGGGTATTTTCAGTCAAGCAATATAATGTGGTTTGGGGGGCTTGATATATTCATGTATTCTGACATAGGCCAGGTGCAGTTCCTGGAGTTAGGACGGTAGTCTGCAGCAGGCTATATACTGGGAGGCGGTTTTTGCCATTGGTATTTGACCATGGCTAATCCATGCTGCTTCTTGTTGTGGTACCAACATGGGGGTGTGGTTATCCTTGACATTTATTGCTAGTCACCCTCCTTTTGTAGCTTGTTCCATGTTTTGCGGCTGTACAGCAGAGTATGAGGTGTAACCTGGTAGTGTTAGGGTGCTGATGTGAGCCTTGACCCAGTTTTCTATTACAGGACTGATATCAACATTCTCCATACTGTGTGCATTTACACTGCATGCATCTTGCTGTTTAGACTTCAGGCATTGGGTAGCATTACATCTAGGTTCCTATCCCTTGTGGTACCTATGAAGGTGGGTTCGTTTGTATTTTGAGACTTACCTATTCAGGGCATGCTGTGGGTACTGACAGCCTTTGCCAGTATCCATGGGGCCTGGACTGATAGGTGCATGCCACCCCTAGCAGGTGGTGCATCATGTCATGCTCCGCATATCTTCCCAGGCTGAAACACATTGGCTCCCCTTTGAGTAACTGCATTACTTCAGCCAGTTATTGCAATTGATCATCCCATCGTCATTTTGTGGCTTCATGCTTGGTGAGGGTGGATGTTAGTCAGAGTCCTCAGGTGTGCATATAGTACATGGTGTTACATTACTTAACACATGGTATTCATGCCTCAGGTGGTGCTGCAGGGCTGCCTCTGTCGGATGAACATATTACACTCCCTGTACATGTTTGTGAGCAGGTCATGTAATTTTAGGCATCCCTGTTATTATTTGAGTGAGTCAGATGGTGTATCATTCCCAGGGTTCCTACTGAGCCAGTGTATGTGCTATGCGTTGCCTCTTTGCCAAGGCCAGGGCATACTGGGCCCGCCTCCTTCTGCCTACTGGGGCAGGCTCAGATTATTCCTCCTCCGAGTCACGCTCTGCCTGTGATGGCCTTGGCAATGGTGGGGGGCTGTTTGGCCCAGCCCTATGCTGGTCCTGCTGCAGCTGTTTTCGCAAGATCATATTATGTAGCATAGCACATACCATGACAATTTGGGTACATGTAGTTGGTGAGTACTGCAAGGCTCCACCAGATGTGTCCAGACACCGGAACCATGACTTGAGCAGCCCAAACACATGCTCTATTACATTACGTGTTTGTGCGTGTACCTCATTATGGCGTTCCTGTTCAGGTGTGTGTGCGATTCTGATGGGTGTCATCAGCCACGGCTCCAGTGCATAACCTGCATCCCCCACTAAGTGTCCGTGTGGGATGTCCCCATTGGCAAATCAAACTGTAGTAAAAAAGAGCACCAACAAAAACAAATCCACGGGTCCACAGTAAAAGCAAGAGGAAAAGTAGCCAAGCACCACCAGGAAACAACTTGAACGCAGTTTTATTTAATTAGATAAAAAACGTTTTCGCTGCTAACCAAATACAGCAGCTTCTTCAGAAAAAATACAAACAGAAAAGAATGCGCTACTGTTTTTAAATAATCTAAGGAAGTGTGTCAAAAAACATCACTTCCTGGTGAAGTGCTAAATCCAAGAAAAACTATTACCAAAACAAGACAAAATCAGTCAAACATCAGGAAATGTAAATAGGAAATATTTTAAAATTCCTTACACATAATTATCAACTAAATAATGTAAAATTACTACCCAACTAATTACCTACATAGGAGGGAAAGAGCACGTTATTATTAAATGAAACTAGAAAATAATACTATCATATGTAAAAATATATAGTAAAAAATTTTTTTGTATAAAGCATGTACAATATAAAACATGTTCATTAATATGTACAGTAAAAGCATATAATAAAATATATATTTATTTATATGTACATGCACAACCGTGACCTGAGCAGCCCAAACACACACTCTATTACATTACGTGTTTGTGTGTGTGCCTTATTATGGCGTTCCTGTTCAGGTGTGTGTGCGTTTCTGATGGGTGTCATCAGCCACGGCTCCAGTGCATAACCTGCATCCCCCACTAGGTGTCCGTGTGGGATGTCCCCATTGGCAAATGTCTTTTACAGCTGCATCAAATGCCAGATGTGGGAATCATGGTAGCTCCCAGGGCAGCCAGCACACACACATTCATTATTATGCCCTGGGCATCACACACGACCTGGCAGTTGATGGAGGGGAAGCTCTTGCGGTTAATTTAGGCCCTACCCCACTCACTGGCTGGTGCTTTGATGCATATGTGCATGCAGTCTATTGCACCCACTACCTGAGGGTATTCCGCTATTTGCCTACTAATGCTTAGTTACATGTCTTAGACTCAGCTTCCCCCCTTAGCAACCACTACACGGTGGCTGTGTTGTTTTTGGTCTGCTGGTCCCTGCATTGTCATTCCATGTATTGCATAAAACCCACATTTGTGGGTTTATAACCTTCATTTTTATGTTTTATATAGCGCAGCCCATTTGCGTGGGGCTGCGCTGCGTTTAAACATCGGTGATTGCCGAAAAAAAAAGTTATGTTTTTTTAATTTTTGCATCGGGTTACCTTGCCAATGGCCACATATTTGGCCATTGACATGCTGCCTGACACATATGCACCCTTTATTTGGAGCTGACATGGCTCCATTGTGATTTTTGCAGAAACGCACTCAGTTGTCAACTGAGTACATTTCTGCAGCTAAAACGTCTCTTACACGGGCTGGTTTCTGCTTTGTGAATCACTAATATACCTCATTTGCATATCTTTCAGCTGCAAGTGAGGTATTTAGCATATCCACGCCCAGTCCGTGTAAGAGACGTTTTAGCTGGTCTCTTACATGGAGTTTCGGGCTGTTCCTGGATCGCGAGGCTTGCATGGAGTGTTACATGTCTCTTACACTCTGTGCAAGCCTTCGTGAATCCTGCCCATTATATATTTATAAAAATAAGTATAAACACACTCACACACACACACACACACACATATACATAATTATATATATATATATATATATATATATATATATATATATATATATATATATATATTTATAAAATTAAGTATACACACAGAGACACACACACGCATACATATATATATATATATATATATATATATATATATATATATATATATATATAGATATATATATATATATATATATATATATATATATATATATATATATTTATATATGTGTATATTTATAAAATGTATATATATATATATATATATATATATATATATAGATACATGCATACACGTGTGTGTGTTTGTATATATATATATATATATATATATATATATATATATGTATACATATATATATATATATTTATATATCTATACATATATATATATATATATATATATATATATATATATATATATATATATATATACACACACACACACACACACACACACACACACACACATTTATATATGTAGGAGCCTTTCATTTGTTCGAACTTTCAAATATTCAAAACTCATATGGTCGACACCATATGAGCAAACGTTTGAAAGGCTGGCAAATGATAGCTTTTGTTATTATAAGATCGATCTGTAGTTATTCGAGTAACTAAAGTTTCAATCTTGTACTATAGACCCATGTTATCATCCCTGGTGAGATCCAAACCACAAATTGGTCACTTTCAAAGTCACCATCTCCCCCAACCCCACACTACCTATGAACCTATATGAGTGGATGGGAGATCGTAGGTTTACCCCGGGTACCACTTCTGTGTCACTCTTAGACAGAGGCACAGTATACTAACCTCAAAAAAGGGCATAGCAAAATTAATTTAAAATGGGTGGCGAAAGCCATACACACTCCGGCTAGGCTTATAAATGCCCTAGGGCAGATATCCTAGTATGAACCTATGAACCTATGAACCTATGAACTAGATAGGCCCCCAGATTTATGAAGCCTGTTATAGGGTGCAGAAATAGTTTAAGAGCTATTTTCGGCAATATGGCCAATGTGCAATCCAGGAACAAGCTCCCGGGATGTGCACATGAGCTTTTAGGCTAATCCTGCACAGGCCGAGCCCCTGTATGCAGACTACCCTCATTTGCAGGTGAAAACCATGCAAAAGAGGGTAATTTGCAATCCAGGAAGCAGGCAGCTGTCAGTGCAGGACGAGTGCAGTCTGCAGAAATGTACTCGGTTAGTAACCGAGTACGTTTCTGCAAACTACAAAACAGAGCTATGACAGCACCAAATAAAGGCTGCATATCAGTGATGAAGCATGCCAATGGCCAAGTAGAATGCATAAAAAATAATAATAACAACTTTTATTTTTTTGTCGCCTATCTTGACTGTTTAAGTATAAGGCAGGGGCGCGCAAAGGGGATATGGGGAAAATAATAAAACAAACCTAAAATAAGCAGTCTAAATAAAAGCAGTATTCAGCCATGCACGTCAATGGCAGGCATAAGACAACCTGGCCAGTGAGTAATGGTTGCTAAGAGGGGAGGCTCAGTGTGGGACATTTAACTATGCATTAGCAGGCAATCCTATGCAAATAAGGGGAAGGATAATGAATCCCAGATTTCCCATGGTGTGAGGCAGGTCCCAAGAGTGCAAGAGTAGAAATAGCTGGGTGCAAGACAAGAAGATAGGTGAAATCTTGGGGGGGGGTCAGATATACTGTAAGGGGATTTGAGCCCTGTGGCTCGGGACTGCTCCTAGCTTAGCACAGCTAAGCTTGAGGTGTGTCCAAGCTGCCAAGCACTCCTGACAAAGTGTAAGCAGGTGTGTGCACTGTGCACCAGGTTTCACAGGAAGAAAAAAGAAGTTAAACCCGGAAATAGCAACTCTGTGCCCATTTGAGCAATCTGTTTACTCAGCGCACACACAGGCATAAACAGGGAGGCAATGGTAAGGGAAAACAGCAATAGGAAGGTAATTAAGGAGAACTAGCTGAGCTGACATTTGAAATGTATCAGACACAGCCAATCACATAGGCAGCAGCCCAGCCCAGCGCACCAATATAAACTATGCAAACACATTTGCCCCTTGTTATTCCCAATAACTCTGCACCACCGTGTATCCAAATGGGGAAATTTTAGAAAACAAAAGCAAGAGAAATAATGCTAGGGGTTGCTTTTGCTATCATAAACCAGCATGTGTAAGAGGCTGCGGGTAGTTAGGGTGTGAATGCTGCAGAGCAACCCACAGTGAGGAGACAGAGAAGAGTGTACAGACCCAGGGTAACCTACCAAGGGCTATATGAGCTGGAGATAGTGGAGTGCTATAGGGTGGACAGGGACCTCCTACAGTAGATTATTGAGCTGTGCCGGCCACATCTCACACACAGAACTAACAGAGGGGAACCCATCCCAGTGGATACCAAGGTATGTGTAGGCCTATGTATACTAGCTACAGGTACCTTCCAAAGGCCAACTGGGGATATGATGGGGATATCACAAGCATCAGCATCCAGGGTACTCCACCAGCACATGTCGGTGAGCACGTATACCTCCCCATCACCCGTGAGGCGTTGGCCAGCAATATGTGTCTTTTCCATCAAATAGCAGAATACCCCAAGGTAGTTGGTGCAATAGACTGCACACACATACGCATCAAAGCACCACCCGGTGAGTGGGGTTGGGTCTACATCAACCTCAAGGGCTTCCCCTCCATCAACTGCCAGGTCGTGTGCGATGCCCAGGGCATAATAATGAATGTGTGTGCTGGCTGCCCTGGAAGCTACCACGATTCCCACATCTGACATCTGATGTAGCTGTACCACAGACTTGCCAGTGGGGACATCCCACATGGTCACCTAGTGGGGGATGCTGGATATGCAATGGAGCCATGGCTATGACACCCATCAGAAATGCACACACACCTGAACAAGAACTCCATAATGAGTCACACGCACAAACACGAATCATAATAGAGCGTGTGTTTTGGTAGCTGATGTCAAAGTTCCAGTGTCTGGACACATCTGGTGGAGCCTTGCAGTACTCCCCAACTACATGTATCCAAATTGTCCTTGTATGTACCATGCTACACAACATGATCCAATGGAAACAGCTGCAGCAGGAACAGCATGGAGCAGGGCCACACAGCCCCCCACAATTGCCTAGGCCTGCACAGGCACAGAATGACTTGGAGGAGGAACAACCTTAGCCTGTCCAGTTGGCAGAAGGAGGCGTGCCCAGTATGCCCTGGCCCTGGCAAAGAGGCAACGTATAGGACATCCACTGACAGTAGGGACCCAGAGAATGTCACCTCTCTCCGACTCGCACATACAGTAAAAGGGATGCCAAACATGACACTACCTTTGCTCAACCATGTATAGGGAGGGTACTCTGTGCATCTGACATAGGCAGCCCTGCAGCACCACCCTCAATACTGGGACACCCACAAGGTAAGTGACTCACACATGCCAATTGGGGGGGCACATACACAACTGTTACAGTTAGCAGGATAGGTGTAGACAAACACAAGCAAATGCTGCACTATGGCCTCTGAATGAGCCTTATGTGAACCCCCCCAGGCCTACACAGGCAGACTACAGCAGGCCATGCAGTTGGATGGAAGATGTGTAGGCAAGGAAGTCTGAAACTAATATGTAGGCAGTGAAAGCTAGGATCTGTAGTACACTTGTATGCCTCTAGCCAGCACGATAGGCAAGACTACAAACTGAAATTGAGTACTCAACATACCAGTACAGTCCTAGCAAATGTGTAGAAGTGTCAGGTGTGCCCCCCCATCCTACATACACTAATAGTAAATGTCAGGTGTGCCCCCCCACTCCTGCGTAGAAATGTAGAAACAGTCAGGTGCCCCCCCCGCTATGCGTAAATGTAGCAACAGTACATGCCAAATGACCGATGGATACCCTGCAGACATAGCATGCTACCTGTTGGTGTACAACACAAAAGTTAGCACCACAGTACAAACAACCTGAACATGCTCCACACATGCAATACAGATGGCTAGACTGGGCATGCTAACACACTTAGAGGAATGAAGGCAATGTCAGTCAACATACTGAAAGGTCATACTGGGCATGCCCACACACTTAAACACATGAAAGCCATGTCTGCAAACACCAGTGGACCAGACATAACTGGCAATTGCAGTTGTTAGTGCAGACACGTGTCAGTATGCACCACTCCACCCTTGCACACACAGTGGATAGGAATACAGATATATATGTAAGGACACCACACTATAAAAAGCCAAAGGTAGATGGGCATAGATGTGTGGAAGAGGGTCACCGTGACAAGGACCCATCTGGGACTGTCCCAATAAGCACACAGCCATAGGACAACAACCACATGAGGTGCAGATGCACTCACTGCAGATACTAGCCATCAGCATCTGTCAGCATGACAGACTATGTGGTGCTTGTGCCAGCTGTTCAACATGACTGTACAAGGAAGTAGTCATCTAGTAGCTGTATAGATGTACCTGTGACATATGACCCCATATGTGCCCACATGTGGCATGTCAACCCCTACATGAATGGGTTATGGCCCATGCACACACCCCCCACCCCATAGTAGTAGTATGACAAGCCTGCTGAGGTCATCCAATGTGAAATACACCTTTGTGAGAGTTGTAGCTCAGGAATCTTCATGGTGCGTCCCATAACTGCGTACTGCTGTAGTGATAAACCAGTTAGGTAGTAGTCCAAACCCCACACTTGGCAACTGTGTGAGTGTGTTTGTGTGTGTGTTTGTCTGTCTCTGACTGGGTAGAAAGCAATGCTTTTTAGGATACTCAAGCTACGTACAATTCATATACTGAACTTTGGCAAGGCCACTGATGTCACTCACCTAGGAATACACCTCTGGGAACATCATAGCCTGGTAATCTTCATAGTGTGTCTTGTAACTGTGTACTGCTGTAGTGTGCTAAAGTAGTTTGGTAGGTGTTCTCAACCCCAGACCTGGAAACTGTCTGTGTGTGCATGTCTGACTGAGTAGAGAGCAATGCTTTTTATGCTACTCACACTCTGTACAGTTCATATACTCAACTTTGGCAGGGCTGCTGATGTCACTCACCTAGAAATAAACCTCTGGGAAAGCAAGAGCTCTGTAATCTCTGTAGTGTGTCCTGTAACTGTGTACTGTTGTAGTGTGTTAAAGTAGTTAGATAGGTGTTCTAAACCCAAATCTGGCAACTGTGTGTGTGTGTCTGACTGAGTAGAGAGCAATGCTTTTTAGGCTACTCACACTCTATACAGTTCGTATACTCAACTTTGGCAGGACTGCTGATGTTACTCTCCTAGAAATACACCTTTGGGAAAGTCAGAGCCCAGTAATCTCTGTAGTGCATCCTGTAACTTTGTACTGCTGTAGTGTGCTAAAGTAGTTACACAGGTGTTCAACTGTGTGTGTTTGTGTGTGAATCTGTGTGTGTCTGACTGAGTAGAGAGCAATGCTTTTTAGGCTACTCACACTCCATACAGTTGATATACTCAACTTTGGCAGGGCTGCTGATCTCACTCACCTAGAAATACACCTCTGGGAAAATCAAAGTCCAGTAATTGCTCTAGCGCATCCTGTAACTGCGTACTGCTATAGTGTAAAAAAGTAGTTAAGTAGGTGTTCTAATCCCAGACCAAGCAACTGTTTGCATGTGAATCCATGTGTCTGACTGAGTAAAGCCCAATGCTTTTTAGGCTACTCACACTCCGTACAGTTCATATACTCAACTTTGGCAGGGCTGCTGATGTCACTCACCTAAAAATGTACCTCTGGGAAAGTCGGAGCCCAGTAGTCTTCATAGTGTGTTCTGTAACTGGGTATGGCTGTAGTGTGACAAAGTAGTTAGGAAGGTGTTCAAACCTCAGACCTGGCAAATGTGTGTGTCGAACTGAGTAGAGAGCAATGCTTTTTAGGCTACTCACACTCTGTACAATACAAATACTCACCTTTGGCAAGCCTGCTGATGTCACACATCTAGAAATACACCTTTGGGAATATCACACCCAGTTATCTCTGTAGTGCGTCCTGTAACTGCATACCACTATAGTTATGATAACCATAGGTAAGTAGGTGTTCAAAGCACAGACCTGGCAAGTGTGTGTGAATCTGACTGAGTAGAGAGCAATGCTTTTTAGGTTACTCACACTCTGTACAATAAATATACTCGACAGGGCTGTTGAAGTCACTCACCTAGAAATACACTTCTGGGAAAAATAAAACCCAGTAATGTCCATGGCGTGTCCTATAACTGCATAGTGTTGTATAATGTGATAACGTAGTTAGATAGGTGTTCTAACCCCAGACCTGGCAACTGCGTGTTGGTGTGTGTATGTCTGACTGAGTAGAGAGCAATGCTACTCTCACTCTATACAATTTATATACTCACCTTTGGCAAGCCTGCTGATGTCACTAACCTAGAAAGACACCCCTGGGAATGTTGCACTCAGTAATCTCAGTATTAAGTCCTGTAACTGTGTACTGTTGTAGTGTGAAAAAGTAGTTAGTTGGTGTTCTAACCCCAAACCTGACAACTGAGTGTGTGTGTGTCTGACTGTGTAGAGAGCAATGCTTTTTAGGCTACTCACACTCCATACAATTCATATACCCGACCTTGGCAAGGCTACTGATGTCACTCACCTAGACATACACCTCTGGGAAGAGTGTAGCCCAGTAATCTCTGTAGCCCATCCTGTAACTGCATACTGCTGTAGTGTGATTTAGAACAGTGGTAGGGTTGCATCCCCACCCATGGCATTCCTGGATGTTTTGTGTGTTTCAATGTGTATGGAGCAATGCATTATTATTACTTATTCGCAGTATATTTCAAATGTCCTACTGTGGCACTCCTGCTGATGTCATTCATTGTGAAATATAACTTTGGGGAGACAGTTCTTCTGCAATCCCTGTGGTGCATCCTATAACAACCCCATGTTGTAGTGTGATATAGATCTCAGTCAGGGGTTTTATACCCACACATGTCAGTTGTGGATTTTTTGTGTATGTGTCACTGTCTATGTAGGGAGCAATGCGTTTTAGGATAGTCATTCGCTATACAGTCGAAATCCCCTACTTTGTTAACCCTGCTGATGTCATACATTGTGAAATACACCTTTGGGGAAGAGGTACTTCAGTAATGTCCATGGCGCATACTATAACTGCGTAGTGCTGTAGTGTGATAAACTAATTAGGTAGGAGTCCTACTCCCAGACATGACAGGTGTGTGTGTGTAACATGTATCCTGTGTAGAGGTGGCCAATGTGGAAGGGGTTTTGCTCAGTTATTTTATGGTGGCCCTATTATATATCACCATGTCAACCATACAGGGATACCAGATGTAAATTAGCTGAGAGGCAGGTGTGCAAAGCCATACCCAGACATGTGACATCAAGGTCAGCCAATCACAGTTGGCAATCCTACTATTACCCAGAGCACACACACATAACTAGGCAACAGCTACTATGTGGGTAGTATACTGCATATTGGCCACTGATAGTAACTCTGCAGTGATAGCAGTGGGCTACAGAGGGCATGTCACCCTGACCATCTGTCCAATATGCATGTACATGCAGACAGTGCACCCCCACCATGTTCCCAGATGGACACCTGCACCACCCGTGGTGCTTTCACATGCAACTCCCAATGGACATACCATGCCTGATAACATGCCCTGTATGGACAGATGACAGTGACATCAGGGAATGCTGTTAACATGCTATCAATGTAGGTGCAGGGTAAACCTGCTGCCCATTTCCAGTTCCTGTCACAAGTGGGCAAGACTGGCACATCCAATGATAATCTGTGTTCACAATATGGGCCAGACACCCCAGGTACAGTTCCACATGTCACTGTACATCCATGTGGGAGGTGTGCACATCCCAGACACCTTCCATGTCATGGAGTAAGGGACATATATGGCAAGTGATGCACAGCACTGGCCACACACAATAGTCACACAAGTGACTGGATGGGAGATGCAATACCCACCTGTGTGGGCAGATGCAGAAGCCATAAGCCTGAGGCACAATGCAGACCATTGTCATGTGGCCTGATGCCAAGGTATACCCATCCCCTACCCTTGTACAGCCTACTGGCACAGTTGACCACCACACACCTGTGCAGACATGCACCCATGCATGGCAGGACTGGCACCCTGTGTGTCCATGTGTGTGTTGTATGGTGCATCTGACCACATCCACACTCACTTCAAACCCCCAGGGCATACTGAAGCATGCTGCTTGATGTCTGACACCTCATCATACTCTATACCCATACGACCTCCGTATGACCTGTGTGGTGCATGTGATACCTGTACATCGATGTGTTGTGGCAATCACATCAGTGATGTGTTGCACTCCTGGCCCTGCCAAGTATGTCAATGTGTGTGTCCCTGTGTGAGTCAGCCTATGTTGACAATGACAGCTGTTCATGCAGACAGGCATGTCACCTACCATATATCTACTGTATCCCTGTTGCAGATGTCACTCATCATCACAAATATACTCTGTGTGCTCCACAGTAGGTAACCCATGTGGTGCAACCAATAACTGCATCGAGCTGTGATAGCACTACATAGTTGTTTGGGGTTTGTTACCATGTGCTGGTAGGTGTGTGACACAAACATGCTTCTGTTTTACTCCACCACCCCTCCCTGACATGTATTTGCCTCTGTCTACCTCCCCCACTCCCTCTCCGGTGGATTTGGAAACCCACACCTGCTATGCTTAGGCAGCAGCATGTGTAATGTAAGTGATGCTCATGCTCAGCTGATGGCCTCTGCATGAATTGCAGCCCTCCCCTAGCTGATTGCATGTGGAATGGCTGTGGTAACAGGCCCATAGCCAATTATGTGGAAACACACTCCAATACCTACGAACGACATGGTGGTGTTGGCCCTTTACAGTCACTGTGAACAGGAACTTGATCTGTTGTTTGGCAAACAACATCTCAGACGGATTGGGGATTTACCTCTAACAACATACACTGTGGAAAGAGTGCAACAAAAAGGAGGGGGATGTACCTGACCTGACTACAGACTGTAAGTGTTGCTATACTGCATGTGGAGTACTGTTGGTTTAACAGTGTTTTTCTGGATATGTATATGAGGGGTCCCCATCCGCAGGGTCATCCACAGACTGGGCAGAGTTGTACCTTTGGTTTCATGTGTCAGCTACAGTGCACCTATCTGTGGAATGCAGAAGGTAGTGTGAGGATAGCAGGCAGTAGATGGTGACAGCCGGGAGAGTTACCGACATCACATCCCTCATAGGACATATGGTGCAATAAACCCTGTTACGACAGTTTATGTATGAGGGTATAACAGCGACATGTCAATATTAGCCCTGTGTTTGTGCCTCCAGCCACAGCTCTGTCAATCTTTGTACATATGTCATGAAGTAGGGTGTGCATATGTTCTGTACTCCATAGTCATTGACAGCATATCTGATAACAAGCCAGTGAGATATCAGACTGATACACATGTTATGTATAGTAGGGGTTATAATTGAGGACATAGCCTGGCCATTATGTGGTTGTGGGTACAGTACTGAGGTATGTGTAAGTCTGGTAATTGTCGACAGTGTGTGTATAGTGAATATGTACCTTGGCCTGTGTAGAGATTGTTGTAGATGTCATTGTTCCAGGTCCTGTCCTATCTGATGTTACATGCTGCTCCACTGTATGCCACCCTAACAGCTTAGATGTTTGTAGGGGCGAACACACACATGTCCCATACCACAGATAGGCATGGGACCACATGGTCTAGTGGCCCAGTATATGTAGGGGTGTTGTGTGAGTGGCTTATATGAGGACGGTGTAGGTTAGATAGTCCACATACTGTAATAGTATGCTAGCTTACCATATGTGGCTGTGTTCACATTGGTTGTGGTTATGCACTTTCACACAGGTGTCTGTTAATCTGTGATGTGACATGCCTGTAGAGCCTGCTATCTATGTAGGTACATGTGTATCCCCACATGGGAGATGTAGCCCAGTGTTGAGTCAGTCTGCCTATAGCTAGCACTGTGCTTTGTTACATGCCTAGCACATTACTGTACTTATCCAGTGAGATGACATGTCCAGATACCTGCCAGATGTGCTTCTGCCGGGCCACCATGACAGTCATGTATTTCAGACAAAGCAGTGGGATGCTGTTCAGATGTATGTCCCTAACTAGCGGGTAGTATGTGACCATGGCGCCTCTGTACCAGTGGTTATTATGTGTCAGGACAGGCAGGGGTGTATGAATATATAACCTATGGGGGCAAATGTATACCAGTATTTACATGTGATACTCATCTACATGGCTGTTAAAATCCACATTGACAGGCCTGGTCCACATGTCTTGCATGAAGGGGTTCTGTGTATACCCCTGGACTGACCAGTGTGTGTCAGACTGTCCATATATATTGGGCGTATCACAGCTGTAGTCCACAGGGGCGTTACTGTGCTAGCAGTAGTACTGTACTATGATGACCTTAGGATTTCTGTCAGTAGCCAATGGCATACATGACCACAGCAGATGTGGCCTCCCACACACACCATGTCTGTGAAGACACTCCCTATTACAGTAGCATTAGTCTACAAATATACCTGCAATACATACATGACATCTCGTTGCACTAAGAGGTTGGGACTATTGGGGCTGAGGTAGGGCTCCACCCCATGTGCAGGACATATGGCAAACATATATGTACATATCATTATACATATATCCATATAGATATGTACACATTTACATAACTTGCTTACTGTATGACAACAGTTGTACACATATATGCCTGTGTTCCAGACTCTGTCCTCCATCTACATATCTGGCTTAGCACAAGTGACATGCTGTCAGGTTTTGTTATGTAGTGGGCTGTGTGGATGTCATGCTGTCATTCCTGCCATCCTACCACTGCTGTTGTGTCCCCCACACATACTGGGGGGGGGGGCTGGGGCCATATATTTGTGGGCTGCACCTACACAGTACATGTGTGCTTAATGCACTGCAGAGGGCAGTGTACATAACCATGGTATATGGCCCAGTAGTAGTGAGTGTAGGGGGGTGCACCATGACTAACCTAGGCTGTAACAACATGTGTGTGTATCTGGGGGAAGCAGCCTTAAGGTATCTCAATGTACATTACCATACAGTCTACCATGGTTAAATGCAGGCCTACTTCCTCCTGCCATACGGACTGTTCTGTTTGTCTGTGTGATTGTGATGGTGTCAGTAATGACTTGTTATGTAACAGGTACATCCCATTGTGTCAGCTGGGGTCTGTACCCACTAGGGATTGTGTACAGAGTGTAGATAGAGGCTGCTGACCTATACATCTGCATTATGTACTGTTGATTGTCTGGTGTGCTGTGGGCCAGTCTGTCATTACTATTGTACTACTAGAAGGCTTCGGCCTGGACAGCAACATGTGTCAACTTTACCAGACTACTGTCTCAGTATAACTGTTTCACAGTTCCATTACACTGTTTATATGGCTGTCGCAATCATTTATGTGCACCTGTGTGTGGTGTTATACCCTTTGATATTTCTGTGGGTATGTGCTGCAGGCTATGAATGCCATTCGTATGGGTGGCTCAGAAGGTGGTGACTGTAGGAATACTGGCTTCTCAATTTGTGTGCACATACTACATATGAATCTTACTGTAGATATCTCTGTGTGTGTATGTGTACTTACATATATATCTATCTATCTAAATATATATATATATATATATATATATATATATATATATATATATATATATATATATATATATGCTTGTATCTGCATATATCTGTCTGTGTATATGTATCAAATCAAGGGTGGCCCTGTTGTGTGCGCTCCTGGTTATGGGATCTGCAACACTTGTTACTGTAGTACAGGAGAAACATGCTTGGCTGGGGGGAGTATACCTATTTGTACCAAACGTATATTGTGTGGGGCCTCTCAGCGCCATTAACGTTGCATGAGGACATATATGATTTTGTTATATCCCCATTGTTATCACCAGATATCTGTCCGTATACACCTATATATGTACATGTATATATCTGCTGACATATACATGACCTGCTGTATATATTTACACATGTAGATGTAGACATATATATCCATAGATGTAGGCATTTGCATGTGTATATGTTCATATATATTTATATATGCATATATCCCTATAACTATATATACATATATATATATATATATATATATATATATATATATATATATATATATATATATATATACATATGTCTACACATATCAATATGTTGTACCTGTTTAGACATTAATATATTTACTCACACACATACATCTATATGTTGCAATAAATTCCCTGTACTGTTGAATGACTGGGCTGGATGATATGTTTGTGGGAACATCAAGGTTATGTACATCTGCCATGGTTTAGTGGGAAATCACTTTGTGTATGGTGTGCAGTGTCCTGGGTACGAGCCTTGCAGAGGTGGTTTATTTTACTGCTGGCAGAACACTCCCACTTACCCCATGCTAACCTCTTTAAAAGGAATGGAAAAAAGGGTTGCTAGGAAGGTGGTGAAAAAGGGGCACAAAGAGGGTAAGACAGTAGGGGAAATAGCTAGGCATGTGCAGGAAGGGTGTAGGAAAGGTCCATAGCTGACCATTTCTGCTACAGCAACAGCTGTGCATAAACACTGCAGTTGGAGGTAGATGTGGACTCTCAAATCCCTGGGAAAGGGGTGAGGACAACATAAGTGCATTGTGATGCCAATTAGACTGGATTACATGTGTTCAGGGGACACGTGTGCAGAATGGACAGCCATGTATGGGGGCAAGATTGTTTCGTGGGAACATATTGCCCTTCTATTATCTTTTCAGTTGGGAGTGGGATGTTGCGGAGGGGCTATAGGTGTATTTGGGGAGGGAGGATGGGAAGGTTACCAGACATGACACACAAGATGCATACAGGGGCAGTATATGACACATGTGGGGGGTGAACACCTTGCTGTAGAGGGGTGTTGGGATATCGGAAGCCCACAAGCCCCCTAGTGGTAACAGTGGGACTGAGATTACCACTTGTGAGCAGTCACCATGGTGTCACCACAGTGCCATACTCTTGTGAAATATGACTGCAGACCATCCTCCTGCTGACACATGTACACCTGCAACACAAATGGATAATATTATGGAGATAACAATCACTGTTACTGACAGCTGAAATGCATCATAGCTACATGGCTACACTACTTGACATGTATGCATTACACATTAACCCTGACAACATCTCACACTGCAGTACACAGAACTTTATAACAGTCACGATGAGCATCAGAACCATGTTAGCCTGTCCTGCATCAAAGTTATGGATGACAGGGAAGTGGCACAGGTATCATCATATTCACAGGGTGTGTTGCTGGTTTGCCAGAGGTTGAGGGTAGTCCATACATGTGTCACCATGAGTGTGGGTGAGGGGTTTTGTTCAGTGATTGGGGCATGGTGATGTGGTGTGTGTAGATATGGGGTCACCCTAGGTGTGGTTGCATAGTGTGTGGGTATGCATGCACACAATATTGCCATGTGGCCACGCTATACAGGTGTTGTTGGACAGCTGTAGACCATACCTAGCAGGGTGTGTAGTTCAGTGCCTCTGGCCACAGACATGCTGACTGTACCTGCCAGGGGTTCTACGCACACGTGCAGGTACAGACCTTGAGGTGCTACTCTCCCCTGATGATGACAGGTGTCCGCTGGAACCATGTCCCAACTGGGACTGGCCAGGGCCACGTGCACAGGGCCTGCTGTGGTGTAGTGTGGACAGCACTCCCAGTGGCTTCCTGGTGCTGGTACTGCCACTACAAGAGTGGCTTGGTGGTGTGGCATGTCCACATTGACCACTAGCTGCTGGTGTTTCTAGCCTACATCCACATGGATGTCACACCATTTCCACCACATGTTCAAGCACGGACATTCCACGGTCGAGGAAACCTACCATCTCACCCCATCGTCTATCCATGACCTCGGTATGTTCACGGAGGGCAGCAGCAATGTCATGGAGGTTGTCACTTACAGATGATAAAGCAGCCCTCTGCAGCCTCAGGCCCTACCTGGTGTGCATGTCCATACGTGCCTGTGCCTCCATTACAGCCTGAAACATGCTCCTGGTGGTACCAGTTGTGGCGCCTCTGCCAGGGACATGATGACCAGCAGCCTCCCACAAGCACCATGGTACATCTACTGATGTGGTGGCCTGCCGGACATCTGGCTATGCCGACTGTTACCCAAAACAGTTGCCATGGACACCACACCTTCCTGGTCACTGGCACCAACTGCCAACTGTTCCTCTTCTATGGCCACGTGTGATGGGGTTTGTAGGAGCACTGTAACTGCGTGCGGGCATGAGATGGCTAGGAGGGTGATGGCACATGTAGGTGCAATGTCGGCCTCTGACAACCCCACCTGTGCCTCACCAGTACCATCATCATCATCATCATTGGTGTCTGTATGGACACCTACCTCAGTTTGCATGCAGGGGGGAACCTGACCCAACTCACCACCTGTGGGAGGAAACAAACACACACGTTAAGATCTGTACAGCATTGCATAACAGTACACACTCTCACACACACACACACACACACACACATACACACACACACACACACACACACACACACACACACACACACACACACACACACACACACACACACACACACACACACACATACACACACACACACAGACACACAGGCACAGACACACACACATGTACACCCACAAACACTGACAGTCCACCTTACTACCCCCCTTACCCTGGGTTTACAGACAGTCCCACATTCAATTACAGATGTTCCCCATCCTGCATGGCACTTGCTAACATACACTCATTAATACTACCCATTAACATATCAGACCTCTCCATGCCTACACGTGTGATCACAACACATGACCTGTTACTCAATCACCTCCCTGACTTTGGTGGAGTAGGTAGTACTTGGCCTCAATGCTGTCATCCAGTAATACCCTGTGTATGTCAAGTCATGGTGTACATGGCCCCTAAATGGTTGGGGCTGCTACATTCACTACATATGTCACACACCGGTGCCCCATACTACAGTCTTGATCAGTCCATGCCACATCTGCTGCACAATCAACCCATCATGCGGACAACAGTAATACCTGGATACACTCACTGATGTGGTCTGGTAATTCCCTATTGCTTTAGTAGTGCTGTATACGAGGGTAGCTGGTTATCCATCTGCGGCTGGCATTATGATGTGTATACCTGGTATGTACTTTCCCTCCCAATGCATGTTCTGTGCTACAGACCTTGTTATGCTATCAGCTGTCCTGTGTTCACATATTGGACAGGCTGTCCTGGTGTCTCATGTGTCACTACATCTACAGCACAATCCCAAGGAGAAGTACTGCCATGTGATCAATCCCACTATTGCCTGTGCATACATGGACACCCGCAAAGACACACATGTAGACACACATCAGATATGCATCGACCACACTCCACCAGATTGCACTTACACACACATTCAACACCCCACCCCCACACACACACATGCCTACTTATGGGGTTGCACACTTTTTGTAAACACAGTCCTTCCATTACCCTTCTGTCAGCATGCATTACATCTGGTGCTCAACAGCATGCAATGCAACCAAAGTGACCTCATCACAGTGGCAGTATACATGTGTGTGATGCATGGGCTGTGTTGGTAGGTGATGGCCCTTCCCCTTGTTAACACTGCATCCATGTACAAAATGTTACGGTCAACCTGTTCTGAACCCTGCCTTGTACTGTGTACTATACCACACAGGTGTACAAACATTGCTGCTTATGTAGTACTGTGTCTGTTATGTCAGCTCCAATGCTCACAGCCCCTGTGTGTTACAGCACCTCATACCTGGGATGATATGTGAATGGATATATTTTGTGAATGCCTGATGTCTGCTTTACAGATCACAACATCAGCAGTGCATGCATGACCAGTACAGGACTATTACATTGACACCCACCAGACCTTACCATGGCTGTGGGGGGTACCCTACACATGTCTCAGAGCTCTGCATGGTTGCAAGGTCTACTCATGTGCACATCCCTTGGAGTGCACACACTGCTGTCACTATTTTTACTGTTTGCCACAGTTATATAACCTGATTGTGTGCAGTTACAGTCATGAGGGTGGTGTTTCACACATGTCCCTACTGCAGGCCATGTGTCCGGCCATACTCCCCATCCCTGTGAACACATTGCACAATGACAGGATATTAGGTATCTTGCATTTGTCTATTGTACCCTTCCAATACCCCAGCATGGCCACTACTGTGATGCAGTGCATTTCGCAACAATAAAACCTGAACATGTACAGCATGCAGTATGGGTAGGTGTGTTAGATTTGTGCATAGAATATCCCATAGCCATTACATGCACAGTGTCTTGTGATGCATGAACATGGACCATACTCACCAACTACAGGCTGCTGCTGTGGTGGTATCCTGGAGGGACCTACATAAGAGTGTGAGAATGTTGTTGTCAGTGGCCACAACTATGGCATTCATAAAGGGTGAGTGCAGCATTATGTTACATCTACAGTAGGGGTCCACAACACTACAGCTTATGCACGTCTGTTTATTATTACTACTACACAGCAACAGACTATGTATATGACATCTCAGATTTGCATGAAGTACCTGTACAGATGAAGATGCATACACATGAGTGCTGTACTGATGTGCCTAGGGCCTTACCTGCACGCTCCTCAGGCAGTGTGTCGGTGGCACCCACCTCTGCAATGCACTCTGCCAGTTTTTGGTGCTGCAGGTGAGAAGGTGCCACAAGGCTCCTGAGTAGCTCCTCCACATGGGTGAAGGGTGGATAGATGGATTGTCCCCCCCTGTTGTGAGGTGATCTCCCCGTACAACAGCAGCACTCCGATACACATGGTGAAGCAGGTCGCTACAATGATGCCAGACCTGCTCATAGCTGTGGTTATGAAGTCTGACATCATTAACCCTGTGAACTAGTTCGTTCCACAGGGTGGTCCTCTCCTGCTGGTCTTGGGCTGTCCGTCCGAACAGCTGTTCATAGTGCTGCACCAAATGTGATACTATCACCTCGGTGTCTGCAGCACTGTAGGCTGGAAGACGGATATGGGGCATCCACCCTGGAAGACATAAAGATGGAAACAGGTCAGTGCAACCATACAGCAGGATTACCATAGTTCGTTATAGACATCTGTGTCCCCCCACCATATCAGCTACAACAAACCATTCATAGAATGCAATTGGTATATCGGCTGCTTACCTACCATTGGGACATATGTTGTATTGTACCAAGCTTTGTGCTATGTGTTTGTGCCATGCTCTGTGCTATGTGTTTGTAGCCATGCTCCCTGTGGGGACACTATCTCTGCTGGTCTGTTACAGACTATTTCACCTGCATGCCATTGTCAGTGCCACTATATATCTATATATATATATATATATATATATATATATATATATATATATATATATATATATATATATATATATATATATATATATATATATATATATATATATATATATATATATATATATATATATATATATATATATGTATACCTACATCTATATGACTGTCTGTATATTGGTGGACATACCTGTCTAATTATATATCACACAGATAATTATCTCTATGAGGGGTGCATACAGACATCTGGTCAACATTATGTAACTGTCTTTCATTCACAGCTGCACTGTTCTGCCTTACTGCAACACTGGCAGGTGTCACATATGAACACTGACTAACATTAGGGTGGTATATATGGTGAGAAATTTCTGGTAAGCCTATTTTACACCTATGGCATTTGTGCATGCTGCATTAGACATTAACATGACTATCCTGCGTGTGGTGTGCTCTGGCATCCATGTGTTTATCATGATGGCAGTACTTCCACCACAAGCTATTGCCCACAATAGCATACCAAACACACATATTATGGCTTAATCCTTTTGTCATTCCTTGCTGACCTGAAACAGTTGGCGGGTATGTCCCACTGCCTACAGGGACAGACAATATTGCCCAGAGCAGTTGTTCAGCAGAACTTCATTACAGGGACAACTACAGATGGCTCATATCAACATTCCACATCATATTTCCTATTATTCTATACCACATACTACTTTCAATTACATACATATATGTTTTACATACCTGTCATTTTTTCCTGATAGCTGTGACTGCCTGTTATTTACAGCTTACATTTTTTACTTCTTTTTGCTGTATGTGTGCCTTTCTCTGTCTCTGTCTCTCTCTCTCCACTAGAGTGATTGAGCCGGTTTGAACGGATTGCAGCATGGCTTTTGTAAGTGATGCACATGATCAGGTGATGGGCTCTGCACCAATCAGTGTGCAACAGTTGCTAACTGCATGCAGCCTGCTGTGTAGTACTTCAGATAACCACTGCCATGGCAACCCAGTACTATAAAATACTGACTCATGTGGGTGTTGTCACTTAACCTTTCCAGTATGGAGGACAACCTTCCTGTATGTGGGCAGCTGTGTTATAGACAGCCGTTTGCAATACCTCTTACAACAGGAATTGCAGATGCCAATTATACATTCGTACGGGGTTCCAGACCTACAGAGAGAGTGAGTAGTGTTCATATATGCATTGTATATTGCTGGTCTTGAGTGTTTGTGTGTACATAGTTGTTTAGGATTGAATGCAGTCTGTCTGCATAGCTCTCAACTGTGGGCCTATCCACATGATGGCCAGTGGATTGTGTGGTTGGTTTGGTCTTTGCACTACACAGGTCTTGCCCTACATATATCACTGGCAGTCTGTCTATTGCATGATATCAGTGCATAGCTACATCCATTTGTGTTTCTGATGTTGTATTCCTGCATAAGGGTATGTTGCAACAAATCCTGTAACACAAGCAATATCCAAGATGTGTAACAGCAATATTGCAAGTATGGCCCTGTGTGCCTGCCTCTGGCCACCACATATATGTCAGGCGTTGTCCTGCTGTGATACAGTTAGGGGTTGTTGGGTAATTGCCTATCATTATTTACTGCTAGCATTCCCCAGTCATACTGTGGACTCCCACAAAATATATTGGTCAGGGTCCTTACATATGACTGATACATTGACATTACCACAACTATTACATTCCCCCCTAGGGCTTGACTGCAGGGTGTAATTGGAGGCTGCTGAAATACATCAGTAATTGTTGATTGTTACCTATCTTGAAGGCAGATCCATTGTCTACTGTTGTATTGATCGAAGGCCTTGGCCTGGACAGCATATTATGTTATATATCCACATTGCTTGCATCTAGTGTTTTTTGTGGCCTTGCATTCACCACTGATTAGATATGTCAGACTTCATGTGCTGTAAGTAATGGCATACATCATTGTATAGTACACAAATAAAGGTTGTCTGTGTATGCATACCTGTGTGTCGTTTCATGTCCTTTGAACTGTGAGTGGGTATATGTTTAATGTAAGTTTTCTCATTTGTGGGACAGGTTGCCACACTTCACATTTCAGAGGTACCAGTTACAGGGCTTGCGGCTGAGGGATATACTTAGCAACCAGTACTTCCATGCTACTCCTACATATGTATGGCTACTAATACCTATTTTCTGCGTATATGCATATGTACCTATATATATATATATATATCATATCCCGATATATATATATATATATATATATATATATATATATATATATATATATATATATATATATATATATATATATATATATATATATATATATATATATATATATATATACCTGAACAAATTTGTCAATGTAGAGATGTGTGTGCATATCTGAACCATTGTGATGTGTACCCCTTCCACATTGTATATTCCCTACGTTAGAATGACTTTTCTTCATGTTATGTTACAGATATTGCCCTGACATTTATAGGTGAATTGGCTTGCTGTGAAAGCATTGTGGCTGTGTCATGGAGAGTCCTGTAGCCAAAATATGCATGTGCTGGCTATTGGATTGCACTGCATATCCGTTAGGACTGGGGGGGGGGTAACAAAGCACTAATTACCAGGTATCCCTCATTTAAGCCCCCACCCCCATTAACAGTGCATATGGTCTGTTATGTTGTAGTGAGTGGTTCAGGTGTTTGTTCCCATGTAGTAATGCTATACACATTTCTATCTGTATCTATATTTATATACATCTATAGAAATCTTTATATGTACATATGTATATATATATATATATATATATATATATATATATATATATATATATATATATATATATATACATACATATTGCTATCTGTCTACATTTCCAGATATATATCTGTCCATATGTCCATGCATGTTGGGATCATATTTTTGGCCTGTACCTCATTCTGTTGGCAACTGACATGGATGATCACAGGATTGTAGTCAGTAATTCGTGCCAACACGTTTGTGTTTCAGACTTCATCTCCTTCAAGATATGTGTTCTAATACATATCACTGTGTGACTAGCAACATTTTAGGTGTCTTAGAGCAGTATTTGACATATATCCCTACTTGTACCCACATTCTGGCACACTTTGTCAAGAATTATTGCATTAAGTGGTTGTGTGGTATGATATTAGTACATTTCCTGTACTGTTGACTGCTTGTGCTGGATGATATGTTTGTGAAAACATCAGATTGTGTATATCTGCTATGGTTTAGTGGTAGATCACTTTGTGTATGGAGTGCAGGGGCCTGGGTTAGAGCCTTGGAGAGGCATTATAATTTGTTGCTGGGCGGAACAAAGGATGTTGGCTACAGATGGATTAAGGCACTTTTATGCAGTTGTCAGCGGGTATGCGTGGGTTTGTGTGACAGTAAGCACAGCTAACCTCCGCTTATGGATTTATACAGTCAGTTAGCTTCTGATTTCTCAATCTGTGTAGGCATGCTTACTCCCTTGCAAGCCCGTGCAAACGCTTACTGCTGGTTAAAAGTGCTGAATGCTGCTTACCCCCACACTAATTTATTTGACATAAAAGCAAAGGGAGTTGATAGGAAAGTGGTGACAAATGGGGCACAAAGAGGGAAAGACAGTAGGGACAATAGCTAGGCATGTGCAGGAAGGGTATGGGAAAGGTCCATAGCTGCCCATTTCTTCTACAGCAACAGCTGTGCATATACGCTATATTTGCAGGTATATTTGGACCCTCAAACCCCTCGGGGAGGGGTTAGGACAGCATATATTCATTGTGATGCCAAATAGACCAGATTACATGTGTTCATTGGACACGTGTGCAAAATTGACAGCTATGTTTGGGCCATGATTTTGTTGTGGGAACAGATTGCCCTTGTTTTATTTTTCAGTTGAGAGTGTGATGTTGCGGAGGATGTAGTAGGTATATTTGGGGAGGGAGGTTGGGTAGGTTAACAGACAAGACACATAAGATGCATACAGGGCCAGTATATGACACATCTGGGGGTTAAACACCTTGTACAGGGAGGGGGTGTGTGGAAGTTGCAAGTCCATGAGCCCCAACTGGAAACAGTGGGACTGATGTCCCCACCCATGTCCAGTCATCACTGCACTTTCACAGCCCCGAAGGTGGTTGTGGTGGGGGCTGTGTAGGAGGGGCAGGCTCACCGTCTAATAGAGCTTCTTGGCCCTCAAGCTGGCGTAGCCGCTCTTGATACTCCAGGTCGAGCTCCCTATGCACCATGGCCAGGACCTGTTGACGGGTGACAGGTTTCCCTCCGCGCCCGCTCCTGGGGGGCGGTGAGCCCCATCCCCTGCAGTGGTTTCTTCTGAAGGTGGCGCAGTACCCACGGAGGTGGAGGTCCTCACGCTGGGCCCCAGATGTGCTGGTGCCCGGTTCCATGGCCAGCTGGGGTGGGACAGGTGGGTCCGCCAGGACCAGTCTTCCCATATGAGCTGTGTCATCACCAGTTTATGGCAGATATGGTTTAGTAACAGTCAACAGCATTCAGGATTATTTATAACAGCATGCATAGGTATTCCCATTAACCCAACATGCCAGATTTAACACAGTTGCAGAACAAGCAGCACACATGCATATATGGAACAACAGTGGTCATTACAAGAGCATGCAGGTGTCATTGATGGCAACAGGCCACCATTATGGGTGTATTATAACATGGCACATGCATAGAAACAAATGTGAATATGTATAACCCATTAATACATATGTTCCAACAAATGTTTGGAGTGTACACATACCAGTTGAGGAGTGTCATTGGAATATATACATATGGTAGGGGTGAGAGAGTGTTCAATTAACAGCTGACATATCCTTGTAGTTTCATGACATTCCTAGTCACTGCAGTGATATTTCCCTCACAAGTATTATTACACTACCCAATGGCCTTATATTGTACACTGGTATGTTTATAGATTATTATATAAGTGACCTGTGTCTTACATGCAGCCATGACAAGATGCAGGTGTTAATGCAACATATGTTGTGTATTGCTGTCATGCACTTTGGGTGAGGTGCTACAATTACAGATTTGTTTTTCCTACACATTCTATGACCATGTACACATTTGACTAGCTGTTATATGTCATTAACAGCTGCCTACATTTCTGGGTTCCTCACACTGCTTTTTCAGGGGGACCGGGTACCAGGCTGGTGATATGGGTTATTTATCTGTACATGCTGAACAAACTGGAACAGTTGTGGGGTATGACTATACATACAACTGTCTATCTGAACACTCTAGCCAATTCTGTACAGTTGTTGGATGTAATTGTACATACAGCTTTCTATCTGAACATTGTAACACAATCCGTACAGTTGTGGGGTACAATTATGCATACCACTTACTAGCGCTCCTGAGATTCAAACCCCTGCTGTGTGTGACAACAAAAGTATAGTTAACAACACAGTACACTGTGCCATCAGGGAACTGGTGTGAGGTTTTCTACTGTCTTCTATCTATGTTTCCCTCACTTGTACAATATGAATGACCTCTTGGCATTTCCAACATTGTTATACAGACCTTCATACACATTTTATCTGCATACCACAGCATGGGTAACATTGCTTAATACAGCAGTACTATTTATAGTATGCAACAGTTCAACTACATATGACAGAAGAATACTCAGAAGCACTCCAGGGGTTATACCATTATTCACAGAATATTACACATGTATTCCTACTGGTACGACACTTTCTCATGCTCTTATATGTATTTGTTATGACAGTACATGCAGAGGAATACTAACCTGCCTCGCAACACAGCCTTTGCAACCTAGCATCATGGGCTTGCTGTTTCACAGCTCACTCATCTGCAGATGTCGGAGGTATACAGTGATATGTAGCCATACCTATCCATAGTATACACAAGCTAATCAATTCTTAACTACTTAGTGGAATGAGTAGTTAGTACTGGGGCATTAGCCATCTGCCGAAATTGCTGGATCTACTGTTCCAGTACATCCCCCCTCTGCCACTTTTTTGTTTGTATGTTTCCTCTATCCAGCTGGGGGGGAGGTCATGCTACGTGTTACATGTTTCTTGCTTGGACCCCTCAACTCCATTGGCATATCCTGTGAACATATGTCATTCTTGGGTGCTGTATCTTATCATAGGTATATATCTGTGTATAGCTATGCACACATAAATATATATATATATATATATATATATATATATATATATATATATATATGTCTGCATACATACATATATATCTACATATTGCTGTATATATATCTAACGACATATGGGTGTCTGCATATGCATATCTGTATTTGTGGGTATTTATTTATATGTCTATCTATGTATGTATACATTTGTACTACAGAGAGGGGAGGTATAAATCTATATAGTTATGGGTATTCATACAGACACATATACCTCTAATTCTTTAGCTACATATCTGGTAATGTTGACTGGTATTGCTGTGTTTCATGTGCATACCAGCAAACCTTGTGTGCCACGTATGCTTTGCGATACCTATGACTGACTCCGTTAATGTACACAGATTCATGCGTGACACCAGCCATTTGATATGAAGTGCTTAAGGCACTTTCAAGCGGTTGTGAGCGGGTTTGCACAGAGGTTAGCACTGTTGACTTTTGGTCACAGTGTGTTATATGCAGTTAGCGTCTCCTTTGCTTGATCTGTGTTGGCGGTGCTTCACCCCGCCCATACGCACTTGCACATGCTTACATTTGCTTACTTCTACTTATCTGTGCTTACGCCTGCATATTGCTGACTTAATCATTCTGGTACTGACTGTTTACATGTGCATTTCATGCAGTACTCCAGTTCACATTTAATTGTTATTTGGTAGGTTCTACAGCAATAAAATGTACATAATTATTCGTATACAGATTACACTTGGAAAATGGTATGTGCTGCAGTGGGACTCGAGCCGGGAATGCCTCCTTCTTAGATGGATGGCCTGACCACTAAGCTATTGCTGAAGTGCTTCATTTGCTATACCTTCCTTGTTATCCTCTTCAGCCTTTCATGCTGCTTTACCCTTAGCTATGCGATGGGAAGACCCACGCATGTACTGTTAGCTCTACTCAGAGTTTTAAAAACATTACTACAAGAGTTTCTTTTTTTTTTTCAGTGTACTGTTGCTGTTGAACACATGGGGACTGTTGGTGGGGATCTGCAGACACTCGCTCTTTTATGTACACATTATTCTGTTCTACTTTGCGGGTGCATGTTTATTCTGAGAGCTCTGCTCTCAGCCATGCCCCCTGCACTCATCCATGCTCCATGTAGCATTAGGTGTTCAGGCAGCATGCCTTCCTTAATATGCATGGCACGCTGCCATCCTCCTCTTAAACTGGCACTTCTGTGCAGGACTAGAGTAGTCCTGCATGGAGGATTAGTGAATCCAGGGTAGGATCAAACAAAAAAAACTTCTCTAAAGCTGATTACAACCTCCTGAGAGAAGGTATAAACAGCTTCACAGCCCCCTCCTCCTCCATATGAACTGGCACATATGTGAACATTTATATAGTTGCATGGAATCAGGAATACTCGACAGGACAAAATCATCCTCTTCAAGGAAGAGTAAATCTGTCTGGTGGACATCTGCAATAAACAAACCCCTGGATTTACTATCCTTCCATGCAGGACTAGCTTAGTCCTGCATGTAAGCTGCCATTTAGGAGCATGATGGCAGCGTGCCATGCATACTAATGAATGCACACTGCCTGAGCTTTTAATCTTACACAGAGTGTGTAAGAGTGCAGGGGGTGTGTCAGAGAGCAGACTTCTCAGAATATACATGTCCTGCAATGAAGAACAGCAGACAAGTCCAAAAAGAATGAACGAGACCACTCATAGGTGTATGCATATCCCCAGCAACATCCCCCTACATGTACAAGAGCAATAGTTAAAACAACAAATATAAAGATTTTTTTATGAAACAGATAAAATTTAACCATAGAAGAGTGGGTTTGCCCATTGCTTAGCTACAATTAATGCAGCTTAAATGGCACAAGAGGATAAAAAGCAAGATATATGCAACCGAAACAGTACAGCAATAGTGTAGTGGGCAGAGCATTTGCTTTGTGAGCAGTCATTCCCGGTTTGAGTCCCACTGCAACACTTCCCATGTCAAATCACTTTATGACCAACATTTTTAGTTACATAACTTACAAAATAACATATATTTGTGAACTGGAGTACTGTACTAAATGCAGATGTGAGGTGTCAGTGTTATAATGTTGCAATGTCCACAGGTAATCACATGTGCCCCATACAGTATATGTACAAAGGAATCAGGGATACAAATGTAAGGTAAAATCTGTAATGAATGATAAAGCCATACATCTTCCAAATCTTCCACCTTCCCAAGAACCATTAGACATTACTGTCTAAATTAGTGCAGTGGTAAGCGGGAGTAAGCACTAGTAAGCAAGTGTAACTATAATTAAGCAGTAGCAAGCAGGGATAAGCATATATAAGCACTAGTAAGTGTTTTTAAGCCTGTTTGCATGGGGGTAAGCAATGCACACACAAGTTAAGCAATATCGAAGCTAACTTTCTGTAGGCGTATGCAACCGGAGGTTAGCAATGCTTATCTTCATGCAAACCCACGCAAACCTGTGTACAAGTGCTTAAAAGTGCCTTAATCACTCTGTATGCAACAGCCAGTGTTCTGGCCAAAAAGAAAAAAACAGCCTTTGCAGGTCTTGAACCCAGCACCCTGTACTTTAGAATCACAGCAGTTAACCACTAAGCCATCACAGCAACACGTATGATTGAGGTATCACTAAACAAATCCTCACTTTAGTAAATCAAACTGAACATGTGAAAGGAATCTATATACAGTCTTATGTTCTATAGCCTACTACATAACATAAATATGTGAACTGGAGTACTGCAGTAAGCCCAGATGTGAGGTGTAATTGTAATAAAGTGTTGAAGTCCCCTAATAAACACAAGGACCCCATGCAGTGTAAATACACACGAATCATGGATATCAGACATGTATATAACTTGTAATGAATAATAAATCAATGCCAAAAAGCAAATATAATGCAATGCAAAGTAAATATTAAGCAATGCTAAGCATTGCACAGGGCAGCTTAGCAGGTGTAAGCAATGTGTAGGCCAGCTAACTCAATTTGCCCATTGGTATACCACTTTAAACAATGCCAACCTTAAGTAAGCAGCTTTGCCCATAGCTTATCCTTTTTAAAACCATCCAGTCACGGCAAAGTGCAGGAAATCGGCCCTATTTAAACCCAACAGGTGGGAATACATCTCACAATTGGTTGTAGCTTCCCCTTGCAGGCACCATGTCTGGAATGGGAGAGGGAGGGTGCTTTTGGGTGCAGTGCTGTGGCATCCAGGAGTCGAGTCACGCCAGGACTCCTTGTCAAAGACAATGAGCAGAGACTGCTGCAGGACCAGTACCAGGGTACACAATATAAAGCAGAAGCCTGGGACCATCTCGCCCGTGACCTCACCAGTGCCACTGGCATACCCCAAACTGGTGAGCAGGTCAGGCATCACTATGCCGACCTGAAGCAGCGAAAGGGGGATCTCTTGGATCAGTGGATTCAGGAGGCTAGGATGACAGGGGATGTCCCAGTAGTGTGTAAGTATCACTCCACTATCTGTTTAATAATTGCCAGCTCATGTATATTATGGATAGGTATGGCTAAATATTCCTCTTATGTCCTTCACTGTGGCAAGTGAGTGGGCTGTGAACCAGGATGCCCATGGATGCTGCTTGGAGAGGTTGTGACATGAGGCATGTTAGTAATACTCTTGCATATACTGTCATAGGAAATAAATTTAACAGTATTAGTGAGTTAATTTCCTGCATAAAACCTGTATTTTTAAGGCAAGTACTGCATACATCAATGAAATGGCAGGAACAGTCTCATATAGGTTATATGTAAATAAAAGCACAATAGCCTGACAATGAAGGTCTAACTGCTGTACTGCATGTGTTTACTCTGGCATCATATGGTAATGTAGATTTGCAATCACTTAATAGTACTGTTGTATTAAGCACTGTTACCCACACTATGCAACATAAATAAAAAATGTGTAGGAATGTCTGTATATGACTCACGTAATCCCTATAGGTCAGCTAGTACAACTGAGAGAGACATAGACAGAAAACAGTGAAAAGTCAGGTAAAAAATCCAAATAGAACATGTAACTGAGACGTGAACTGTTGTATTTTTAGCACACACAGCTATGGTTTGAATCCTGGGAGTGGTAGTAGTCTGCATACAGAATCATACACCACAAATGTACAAATGTCCAGAATGTCCAGTAAATTGGCCCATATCTGCTGCCTGTCACTGTGTCCCCCATCAGTGGGATGATCCCAGATGTATAGGCTGCACAAAAGAAATACAACTGATTGTCACACATCTATAAGAACAAACCTGTCACTCTAGCAACTCCCCAAACTGCTATGAGAGCAATAAGCCAAGTATTTCCCATCTACACCCCCATGTTGTCAGGCTGTGACCAGAGTGTATACAGTAACAGAGGGAGATGTAAGTGTATAATACTAATGTGAAATCTGATACTTTGTGTGACAACATTCAGGTAGTGCTAACAAACATTGCTCCCACAGGTCCACCAGATAGGAATGCTGTGCCCAGAAATAAAAGAGTGATACCCTGTACTGGTACTGTTTACTTTGGTATTGTATGGCATTGTTAGTGTTGCTTTTGCTCTGAATAATAAGGTATTACTCATCACTGTCACCCACACTGTGCTACATAATATAACTGCCTAGGAAATCCTGTATAAGAGTGTTGTAAGTCACTAAAGGTTGAAGAGGGCAATAATCTACATATGTCCTGGTTCATCTGCATGTTGTCAAGACATGGCCAGAGTCCGTGCAAAAAGAGATGGACAGGTATGTGCATAACATCAACCTGGAATCTGGGAACATGTGTAGAAACAGTTAGTTAATGTTAACAAACAATTCCTCCACAGGTATACCAGGTAAGAGGTGTATACTGCAGGTAAAACCAGTTCATGTATATAGATGTTGACAGCCATATCACTGTCCAAACTAAGGCAATAGGGTAGTGTAGTAATACTTGTAAGGTACAGATAACAGCACTGACTAGGAAAGTAATGCGAACTACAGGAATATACTAGTTAAATTGACATCTTTCTCCCCCCCACCGTATCTCCAACAATACCCAGCTCAATTGGTACGTGATGACTTCACTGTAATGTTGGGACATATGCCCTACTGTCTGATAATTATTTAAATCTGTTTCTATGCATGTGCTATATTGAAATACTCCAACATTGGTGGCATGGTGCCATCAATGTACCTGCATGCTGTTGTTATTACCACTGTGGTCCCGTATATGCATTTGTTCTGTTTGCTATACAACTGTTCCATATCTGGTGTCTGGGTTAATGGGAATATCTATGCATGCTGTTATACCTAATCCTGGAATGTGTTGACTATTACTAAACCACATATGTTGATAAAACATAAACACCATAGCACATATGGGAATGTGGGTCCCAGCAGACCCACCTGTTCCACCTCAGCTGGCCATGGCACCAGGCACCAGCATGTCTGGGGCACAACCCAGGACCTCCTTGTCCATTGGTCCTGCACCACCTTCAGGTGGAACTGCCTCAGGGGATGGGGCTTGTCCCCCCAGGAGCAGACAGGAACCTGTCACCCATCGCCAGGTCAGGGTCATGGTGCATAGTGAGCTCCACAGGGAGGTCGGAGGTCTGTTACGCCAGCTCGAGGGCCGTGTGTCACAACTTGAGGGTCAGCCTGGCTGTCTGACTCAGCCCCAGCACAGCCACCTTCGGGGCTGTGAAGGTGCAGTGGTGACTTCCCATTGGTGGAGACCTCAGTTCCACTGTTTCCACTAGGGGGCTCATGGGCTTCCAATTTCTCAACACCCCTCCCCATCAAGGTGTTTACCCCCCACATGTGTCATATACAGCCCCTGTATGCATCTTGTCTGTCTTGTCTGTTAACCTACCCAACCTACCTCCCCAAATATACCTACTATCCCTCCCCAATATCCCACGCTCACCTGAACAAAAAAAGGGCAATCCGTTCCCAAAAAAAAAAAATCACGCCTCATGCATAGCTGTTCATTTCGCACACGTCAACTGGACACATGTAAACTGGTCTAATTGGCATCACAACATATTATTGTTGTCCTCACCCCTCTCTCAGGGGTTTGAGTGTCCAAATCTACCTCCAAATTCAGTGTATATGCACAGCTGTTGCTGTAGAAGAAATGGGTAGCTATGGACCTTCCCTACACCCTTCCTGCACATCCCTAGCTATTTTTCCTACTGTCTTTCCCTCTTTGTGCCTCTTTTTCACCACTTTCCTATCAACCCTTTTTTCTTTTCTTTTAAAGAAATTAGCATGGGGGTAAGTGGGAATAAGCACTTTTAAGCAGCAGACAGAGGGTTTAAGCCTGTTTAGGCAGGGGTAAGCAATGCCTACACAGGTTAAGCAATTGAGAAGCTAAATCAGTATAAGAAATTGTAACCGGAAGTAAGCAGTGCTTACCTATGTGCAAATATGTATCTATATATCTATATATATATATATATATATATATTATATATACATATGCATACATCTATAGATATATATGTCTACATCTATATGTCTATAGATATATATATATATATGTAAGCATAAATATATATCTGTATATATATGTATATACAGACATATAGCTATAGATATATAAAAGAACATAACAAAACATATATGTCCACATGCACCGTTAATGGGGGTGAGGGGGCCCAAACAACATGCGTCTTGTACGTATAGATACCACCCCACAGCCAAACACGTTTGCCTTGCAATACTATACCAGCTGTTGCAAATCCCATAACCAGGACCTGACACAACATGGGCACAAGATGTTAACAGTACTCCAACCCACCTGTATGATGTCAGGCTGGTATAAGAAACATATCATGCAGTGCAGTATGGCTACCATAGGGAATGTACAATGTGGAAGCAATCAACATTCCTAAGATACATATACACAGACACATATATGCAGATATATAGATATATATATATATATATATATATATATATAGATATATATATATATGTAACTACACATACACATACAGAGGTATGTATAGGAAGTTACATATGTAGAATGTGCACACAATATGGAATACCCACTATGCCTACAGTTGCCACCTTACCAACTGGACACTGTATGAGCCACCCATAGAAATGACAATTGTTGCCTGCAACATATACCGACAGGGAGGTCAAAGGATATAACACCACACACAGGTTTGCATACATAGGAAAGCTTTATTTGTGTACTATTACAGTTGTATATGCCATGTCATATAGCTGTTTAGACTCTGACATACATATAAACAACTATTGCAACTGTGAAACAGTTATATTAATACAGTATTCTTGAAAGGTTTACACAAGTTGCTGTCCAGGCCGTGGCCTTCACATAGTACAATAGTAAAGACAGACTGGACCACAGGATAACAATCAATCAAAAGTAAGCAATGCAGATGTATAGTCCAGCAGCCTCTATCTACACTCTGTACACAATCCCTAGGGGTAAGAACCTCAGTTGACACAATGGGATGTATCTGTTACATAACAAGGCATAACTGACACCATCACAATCACACTGACAAATAGAGCACTCTATATGGCAGGAAGCAGTAGGCTTGCATTACCCCAAGGTGCATTGTATGGTAATGTATATCCAGATACCTTAAGGCAGCTTACTCCTGTTACCCCCACATGTTGTAACAGCCTAGGTTAGTTATGGTGCACCCCCTTCCCATAGACTGACATACAGGGCCATATACCACTGTTACATACACTGGCATCTGGAGTGCATAAGGGCACAAATGTATTGTGTAGATGAAGTCCACACATATATGGACCTGACCTTACAATATGTGTGGGGGCCACAAGAGCAGTGGGCTGATGACAGGAATGGCAGCATGACATACTCACAGCCCACTACATAACAACCCCTGACAGCATGTCATATGGACAAAGCCTGGTATGTAGGTGGAGGACAGAGGCTGGAACACAGGCCCATATGTGAAATACTGTTGTCATACACTAAGCAAGTAACTGGTGTTACAGGATAGGCTGCAACATACCCTTAGTCAGGCATATGAAGTTAGAAACACAAATGGATGTAGCCATGTACTGAAAGCACTCAACACACACACTGCCAGTGATATCTCTGAATCAAGATCTGTGTGGTGGATAGACAAAACATAACAGGCACACCTCTGGCTATCAGGTGGATAGGCCGACAGTTGAGAGCAATGCAGACAAACTTGCATTCCATGTTAAACTAGTATGTACAAATAAACCCTGTAACACCAGTGCTATACAATGCGTACAACACCACTCACACTCTGCCTGTATTTCTGGAACCTCATTCAAATATGTAGCTGGTCTGAGTGTGCAGGTTCTCTTGTAAGATGTATTGCTACCTGCTGTCTGTAACACTGCTGCCCACACACAGGAAGGATGTCTACCATACAGGAAAGGTAAAGGGACCATGCCCACATGATGTAGAGATTTATAGTAGTGAGTTGCCATGACACTGGTAATTGGAAGTACTACACAGAATGCTGCATGCAGGAGTGAAGGACACAGATTGGTGCAGAGGCCATCACCTGATCATCTGCATCACTTACAAAGGCCATGCTGCAATGAAAGAGAGAGAGATGAGAGAGAGAGAGAGAGAGAGAGAGAGAGAGAGAGAGAGAGAGAGAGAAGAAAGGCAAGAACAACAAAAAAAAAACAACAGAAAAGAAAAATTATCCATCCAGCAAACTATCCAGGAGAGACATCATTCCCACAACAGGTATGTGAAATATATATGAATGTAATTGACTGTAGTACGTGGTCCATAATAATGGGATAGATGATGTGAAATGATTTATATGTGCCATTAGGTATTGTTGTTGTAATGATGTTCAGCTGAACAACTAGTCCCTCATCAGGCCCATCATAGAATGCAATGCCCCTTTTGGGATGTACCTTACCCGTCACCTGCAGCAGCTAGAAAGACCCCAAAAGTGCCTCACAAAGAGGATCATGGGACTCAAACAGATGCCATATGCTGCCAGGTTAAAGAAACTCCAGCTTTACTCAGTCGCATACCGGCTACTTCGAGGTGATCTATGCCTGACATACAAAGCTATGTCCAACCCAGAATTAATGGACATGCTCCACCTCAGAAAATCTAAATCCCTTATAACCATGCGCTCGAGAGACTTGAACCTCAGCACAGAAATAAATAGAACTTGCTGGAGGGACAGATTCATAACCCAAAGGCTCCCTTCACTTTGGAATAGAATCCCGGTCCATGTTAGGCAGAGCACCTCACTGACTCTCTTCAAGAGGAATCTTGATGAGTGGATGGGAGATCGTAGGTTTACCCCGGGGATTACTTCTGTGTCACTACTAGACAGAGACACAGTAAACTAACCTTAAAAAAGGGCACAGCAAACTCAAATCTAAAGGTGGCAAAAGCCAAACACACTCAGGCTAGGCTTATAAATGCCCCAGGGCAGATAGCCTAGTATGAACCTATGAACCTATGCTAAGGACAATAGAGTCTGTTCCTGTGTGTAGTGGGCCATACCCATCAACTGTGCAGAGCAGCACTGACTGATAAGATGTAAGCCATCATAGTGTGTGTTGTGTAATGGGAAGCATGTATATTACTGTGGCCAATAGCTGGTGGTGGAAGTAATGCCATAATGTTGGACACATGGGTTCCACAGCCCACCACTTGCAGGATAGTCAGGTTAACCTGTATTGTAGCATGCTGGAATGCCATAGGTATGTAATATGGCTATCTGCAATCTGGCCTTACATATACCCCCTAATGTCAGGCTGTGTCCATATGTGGCACCTGTCTGTGTTGTAGCAAGGCAGAACAGTGCAGCTGTGCAGGAAGTTGTTGTGAGATTTTGGACCTGATGTCTGAATGTACCCCACATATAGGTATGTATATGTGTGTAGATATATATATATATATATATATATATATATATATATATATATATATATATATATATATATATATATATGTATATATATATATATATATATATATATATATATATATATACTCATGTATGTCCACAAATATACAGATACCCATGTGTAGACATATATATATAAAGACATATATACAACATCATATATATATGCACATATATAGATATATACCTATATGCATATGTCTACATATATACAAGCACTCACACAAACATATATGTATGTATACACATGTCCCCTATATTACCACCACAGTGCTGCATGCTATGTGCAAGGGAACAGCACACACAGCAATACACACAGATATCTACATCTGTCAGTGTGTGTAACATGGATGGGTATGTCACATGTGAACCCCTTGTTGGGACCACATTGCCCTTGTCTGTGAAGTATGGAATGCGAATATGGGGAAGTATGGCAGGTATAGTTGTGGAGGTGGTCAAGGTTGATAGATATAGAGGACAGTCTACAGGGGTGGTATGTGATACATGTGGTGGATAAACACCCTGGATGGTGTGTGTGGTTTGTGATGTGGAAGCCCTATGGGCCCTAATATGGACACAATCGGAACAAGCCCCCCACCCAGTGCTACTCACAACAGCAGTCCACGTCCTGAAGGTGCCTGACCTGGAGACTGAGCAGGAGGAGCATGTGGATCCTGTGAATGTTTACTGGGTGCCTCAAGGTGATGTAGCACATCCCACATGTGTCTGTGGAGCCCGCTATGGAACAGATCCTAGACCTGACCTCGGGGGACAAGATCATGTCTGTGTGTGCCCCAAGGGGGGACAACATCCCCTGAGTTGGTTCCACCTAAAGGTATTGCTGGACCAGTACATGAGGAGGCCCCAGGGCAGGTCCCACATGTGATGTGGCCTGGTAACATGGGCAGATGAGTATGGAGAGGTGGTTCTGCTTGTCAATAGTCCATAAACATGCTATTGTGTCACTGTTATAGAACATATGTGGGTAGTAATAGTCTACACAATCCTGGAACAGGTCCAACAGCATGCATAGATATCCCCAATATCACAGAATGTCAGATGTGCAACAATCACATAGCAAGAATACTACAGGCATATATGGAGCCATAGTGGCCCTGACAATGGCATGCAGGTGAAAAGTCTGTAACAAGCCAGCAATGATGGTGTCCACACTGGGAACATGGCTACAAACACATCGCACAAAGTGTGGTACAAACCAATATCTGTCCCACTGGTAGGTAAGCAGTAGCCATGCCTATGATGTGTATTAAGAACTGTGGTAACCTTACTGTATGACGTGCTCACACCTGTTTCCATCTTTATGTCTTTCAGGCAAGATGTCACATGGAAGGCTCCCAGCTTACTCAGCTGCTGAGAATGAAATTCTGGTAAACCACCTAATCCAGCACTACCCCGTCTTGTTTGGCCGGGTTGCCCATGAGCAGCAGGAGTGGACCACCCTGTGGAATGACCTAATACACAGGCTCAATGATGTCGGACTGCACAACCGCAGTTATGAGCAAGTCCGGGATCGTTGTTCTGATCTGCTTCGCAATGCCCGTCGGCATGCTGCTGCAGTCTGGGGGCATCACCTCGCAACGGGGGGGCGATGCCATCTATCCCCCCAACACATGTTGAGGAGCTCCTAGCCAGCCTCATGGCACCTGCCTATCCGCATAGCCAACAACTGCCAGACACTATTGTGGAGGTAGGTGCTACCCACACACCAGCTGAAGAGTGTGCAGGTAAGGCCATAGGGAACATTGGTTTACTATTGAAATGTTGAATGGCACTACATCGACTGTACTATAGTCGAACACGGAAGTTCGAAAATAGTAATGTCAACGACAAAAAAACAATCTAGGAATTGTTTTAACATGGGTTGAGGTAGGTGTTCAGTATTATTCAGAACTACAAACATCTCCCCTACCTCGACCCATGTTAAAACACAGTCCTAGATTGTTTTTTTGTCATCGACATTACTATTTTTGAACTTCCGTGTTTGACTATAGTACAGTCAATCTAGTGCCGTTCAACATTTCAATAGTAAACCGGGCACATCAGTAGACCACTGTTACCTATGCATCCATGTCTGTCCAGGTAGATCATGCATATCTGACATATCATAGATATAGTTTGCTGCTGCATAGTAGTGATAAACAGATGGGGATACATGGTAGTATTGTGGACATGTACTGTTGATGTATTGTAATGCTTCACCCACCCTGTAGCAATGCCACAGGTGTGGCCACTAACTTTGCATCTCTCACCCTCTTATGTTGGTCCCTCCAGTATACCACCAAGGCAGCAGCCTGTAGCTGGTGAATATGGTTTATGTTGATGCTTGCCAATACACTTGGCATGTAATGGCTGTGGTATATTCCATTCACACATCTAACACACCTACTCAGAATGCATGCTGTACATGTGCACGTATGGTTGCTGTTAAATGCACGGCATCACAGTGGTGGCCATGATGTGGTATTGGAAGGGTATGTCAGACACCTGCAAGATAACTAACATCCTGTCATTGCGGAATGTGTCCACAGGGAGTAACATAATGGTGGTGACATAGCCTACAGTAGGGACATGTTTGAAACATCACCCGTATACAGTGCAACACCAGTGTATATACCAGTAGTACAATGGCAACTGTTGCAGAGGTACACTATGGCATAACGTATTACTGTGGTCCACATTATCAGCTGGGACTAGGTTGTAACATCTGGTGTTCAGTGTATGGGACACTGCAAACTGATACACATGTGTAGGCCTTACTTGTCAATCATCTGCAAAAATGCTGAAGGTGGGAGGGTTGTCAGCATGACACACGAGTGCACTGCAGCAGGGATCCTAAGGATGCTAAGAATGGCTGTATCTGCACACAGTCAGGTTCAGGAACTGTGGCAGAGGTAACCCTACCCCTACCCCCACAGCAATAGTGACAGCAGTGTGTGAATACCAAGGGATGTGTACATGAGTAAACCTTGCAATCATGCAGATTAGGGGGGCATGTGTAGGGCAGACTGAACATACACTAACAAATGCAGATGGCCTATGCTAGTATACCCCTGCCAGGAGTAGTGACTGCTGTAGTACACATAATAGATGCAACAAACCGTCATGATAAGGGTGCGCGCACATATGCACACATGGAGTGTATGCATCACGGTCAGCATCCACACACCTAACACATTCCGTAGACACTGCATGTGAATGTACAAGACATATGTCACATATCAGGCTCATGTACTGTTAATATATGCGGTGATGTGGTCCCTTGGCAGATCAAGGAAGAGTGCATCAAATCAATAAGGGTGTGTACACTCCCCATAGTCAAGGTATGCTCTGACGGTTGTCAGTGTAATAGTATTGTATTGGTCATACATGGTCTGCTTATGTTGAGAGCTGTAAACCAGACATCAGGCATTAACAAATGACATCTGTCCACATATCATCCCAGGTATGTGTTGCTGAAAAACATAGAGGCTGTGAGCATTAAAGCTGACATAACTGACACAGTACTACAAATTCAGCAATGGGTTGTTCACCTGTGAGGTGTGGTACACAGTACATGGCAGGGTGCAGAACAGGTGCACAGCAATACTGTGTATATGGGTGCAGTGGTATCCAGGGGAAGGGGCATCACCTAGTAACATAGCACATGCATCACACACATGTATACTGTTGCTAGCATGGACTGACTATAGCTGCACTGCATTCTGCTGTGTACCATATCTTATGCATGTTGACAGATGGGTAATAGGAGGACTGTGTGCACTATCATTGTGCAACCTCACCTGTATGAGTGTGTGTGTGTGTGTGTCTCAGTGGGTGGTTAGTGTGTCTGTAGGATTACTCTGGTGAAGTGGAGGGAGGTTGATGCATGTAGGATGCATGTGTGCATGTGTGTGTGTCTGTGTGGGTATCCATGTATGCACATGTGATTGTGGGGTTGTTCATACAGCAGTACTTCTCTTTGGGATCGTGCAGTACATGGACATGGACTGACACGACACATCAGGAATACTTGTCATGTATGTAATCACAGGACAGCTGATAGAATAATAAGGTCTGTAGCATATAACAGGCATTAGGAGGGAAGGTAGACACCAGGTATACCCTTAATATCGCATTCAGCAGAGAGGTGACTGACAACCCAAGTATGAAGCACTACAAATGCTTTGGGGAACTACTAGACAACACCAGGGAGTGTATCCATATATTACAGTTGTCACATAATAGGCTGGCATATACTGAGCAATACATACACATGACACTCCAGTGCATAATATTATGGAGTGAACATAGTAGCACCTCACATATAGGGGCCATGCCCATAATGTCCAGACATACACAGGGTGAACACTGAATGACAGCAGTGAGGCCATGTAAAACCACTCCACTCAAGTCAGGGAGGCAATGGAGTAACAGGTCTTGTGTTGTGATCACTTGTTTAGGCATATAGAGGAATGATACGTTAATGAGTGGTATTAATGAGTGTATGTTACCAAGTGTGATGCAGGATGGAGAATGCATGGGAATATACGTTGGACTGTCTGTAAAGTCATGGACAGGTAGGTATTAAGGTGGTGTGTGTGTGTGTGTGTGTGTGTGTGTGTGTGTGTGTGTGTGTGTGTGTGTGTGTGTGTGTGTGTGTGTATGTGTGTATATGTGTGTACTGTTATGCAATGCTGTACAGGTCTTAAAGTGCGTTTATTATTTTCCCCCACAGGTGATGAGGTGGGTCAGAGTCCCTCCTGCATGCAATCTGATGCTGGTGTCCATACAGACACCGAAGATGATGATAGTACTGTTGAGGCACAGGTGGGTTGTCAAGGGCTGGAACAGCACCGCCATTTTACATCCCCCTTTTAGCCACCCCAATCCCACACACAGTTTCAGTGCTTATACGTACCCTGTCACCAGTGGCCATAGCAGAGGGACAGCTGGCATTTGGTGGCAGTGCACAGGAGAGTGTGGTAACCATGCCTACGGTGTCTGGTCACAGCAGGCATAGCCAGATGTCCGTCTGGTCACCACATAGGCAAGATGTCCAGGGGTGGTCATGGTAAGGCCGCTGGTCGTCATGCCCCTGGCAGACGTGCCACAACTGGTACCACCAGGCACATGTTTCAGGCTGTCATGGTGGTGCAGGCACATATGGAACATTACACCAGACAGGGTCTGAGGCTGCAGAGGGCTGGTCTCACATCTGCAAGTGACAACTCCTGTAAACTGTCTGGTGCCATCCATGCTTATACCAAGTTCATGGATAGATGGTCTGGTGAGATGATGGCCCTCATCAACCATGGTTTGTCCATGCTTGAACGTGTGGAGGGAGTGAGACAATGACCGCATGGATGTAGGTCAGCAACCCCAACAAATGACAGTCAACGTGGACATGCTAGGACACCAAGGGGCTCCCATAGTGGCAGTACCAGCCCCAGCATTGCTGGTGGCCACTGTCCACACCACACCACACCATAGCAAGCCATGAGCACATGGTCCTGGCCAGCCCCAGGAGGGACCTGGTTCCAGCAGACATCTGTCATCATTAGGGGAGAGTAGCACATTGAGGCATGTACCTGGATGTGCCCATGGAAACCCTGGCAGGCACAGTCCACATGTTCATGGCCGGAGGCAGCGAACTGCATACCCTGCCAGGTATGGTCTGCAGCTGTCCATAAACACCTGTTTTGGGCAGCCAGGATCTATATCAGAACATCAAGGTTTTAAAACTTCGAATGTTCTAATATTGACCTGTTTTGAGCGAACACTAAAAATAGCGAAGCTGCAAAACATCAAATTCTTTCCTAGGGAAAGAATTCAGTTGGCCGGTTCTGTAGCTTCACTATTTTCAGCACTGTGGTGGAAATTTATGGGTCAGGTTCAGGTAAGTGTGTGATTGTGTGGTCGTTAGGGCTAGGGTGCGGGTTAGGTGAGTTAGGGTTAGGGGCGGGTTAAGTGAGTTAGGGTTAGGGCGCGGGTTAGGTGAGTGTGCGATAGTGACGGACCTTAGGGTTAGGATTTGGCTTAAGGTAAGTGGAAATATAGTGTATGCACAGTTTACTGTAGGGTTAGTTGTAGGATTATAAGTGTATGTGTGTGTGGATTGATGTTTTTAGGTGTGCTTGTGTTGTGTGTATGTGTTTCAGAATAGCAGTAGCATTCTTTAATACTAAATTTCTTGCTATACTTGACACACATGCCCCCACATGTACCATTAGAACTAAAACAAAAACTGCACCATGGCTTACAAAGGATACCAAAGCAAAGATCAAACTTAGAAATAAAATATGGGCCACCTGGCGTGGCACCAAAGCCCCTCAAGAACATCTGCAATATCAGCAGCTACATAATAGCACAAACAAATCTATTTTGCTAGACAAAAAAAAATCTACTATTATAATCTTCAACAAAGACATCAAAATAAACCTCAAAAGTTTTGGGCAGGTATAAATAAACTCCTCCATCTAGGACAATCCACCACTCCCACCCCTTCCACTACTAACTTTAAATCTCGAGAAGAGACTCCCAACACCTTTAACAGCTTTTTTATTGAGACTGTTCAGACCCTTGCTAGCCAGCTAACACCCACAAGCACTAATTGTATCATAACCTCACCCACTACCCATCTCCCCTTAAGTCTACAACCAGTCCCTATCTCACTTATCCATTTCCTGCTTAAAAAACTAAAACCGACCACCCTATCTGCAGATCTTCTACCTGCAGAGTACCTATAAAAAACAGCAGATGCCATAGCTTATCCACTCTCAATCTTGATCAATAGAACCATATCTGAAGCCTCCATCCCCTCCATTTGGAAAACTTCCCATGTCATACCACTTCACAAAGGTGGGAATTCCACAGAACTATCAAATTATAGACCCATTGCCATACTATCACCACTGGCCAAAATAATGGAGAAATGTATTCATAAACAACTCTTGTGCTATCTCATACATAACAATCTGCTGGCTAACTCTCAGCATGGCTTTAGGCCACACCATAGTACCTCCTCTGTTCTCCTCTCTTTCTCCAGTGTCATAAATCATAACCGTAATAACAATAAACTATCCTCAGCCCTATTCCTTGACCCATCCAAAGCCTTTGATATGGTCAACCACCAACTACTCATTGCCATTTTAAAATCCATTTCCTTGAATACCCACGCCATTCAGTGGTTTCAATCCTATCTGAATGGCAGACAACAGGCTGTCCTATGGGAGGGAAATTTATCTACTCTACTATCCCTCACCATTGGAGTTCCCCAGGGTTCTTTCTTAGGACCTCTTCTCTTTTCAATCTTTATTAATGACCTTTACTCTGCCATTCCAGAGGCTACATGCATACAATATGCAGACAATTCTACGTTGATCTGCTCTACCCCACCTGACCTGCATAGCTGTCCCAGAAAACATTTAACACAGTTGAGAACTGACTCTCATGCTGTTGTTTGCTCATGAACCCTAAAAAAAAAAACTACTACTTTTCTCCCCCACTCACAGGTCAACATCACTTTCCTTTACGATATCTTCTAATAATGGAACTGTTGTTTCCCCAGACAACCATATTAAACTCTTAGGGGTAGCTATTGATAATAACCTTAAATGTTATGTGCATATCAATAAAACCATTAAAACCATTAATAAAAAAACTGGGCTCCCTATACAGAAATAAACCTTTCCTTACCCCACTAGCAAGGACTGCCATTGCTCGCACTCAACTTCTCTCCACCCTTTTCTATGCCTCCTCCATTTTTACTAACTTAAACAAATCTGAAATCTGCAAACTCTCAAGCTGTTATCATCACATTGCTAGATTTGCCACTGGCTCTACTTATAGAACTCACCACTGCCAAAACCTTAAACTACTAGGATGGCTAGAAATGACTAGCTCACTTCAGTACAATCAACTTGTAGTAGCCCACAAAATTCTCAACCAACCTGATAATACCCCTGCACTTAAAAACATCATCTATCCCTACAGGAGTACTCGGCCATCTATGTATGTCGATATGTATATGTGTATATATTTATATAGATGTATGGATAATTTTATATACATATATGTTCACCATATGTCCAGAACATGGAGTGGAGTCCTACCTCAGCCCCAATAGTCCCAAACTCTTAGTACAAGGGGGTGTTAGGTATGTATTGCAGGTATATATGTTGACTGTTGCTACTGTAATAGGGGTTGACCTAACAGACATGTGTGTGGGAGGTCACATCTGTTTGTAATATGTGCTCCATTGGCTAATGACAGACATCCTAAGGACATCATAGTACAGTACCACTGCTAGCACAGTAATGATCCTGTGGACTACAGCAGAGATATGGCCAATGTGGACAGTCTGACACACTCTGGTCAGGGCAGAGTTATACACAGAACCCCTTAGTGCAAGACATATGGACCAAGCCTGACAAGCTATACAAGGCTAGGTGAAGGGTATACCTTGGCATCAGGCCCCATGACAATGGTCTGCAGTGTGGCTCAGGGGTGTAGTGTCTGGATGTTAAGAGCCATGTAGATGGGAATATCTAGTAAATACTGGTATACATTTGCCCCCATAGGTTATGCATTCACACACCCCATCTGTCCTGACACATAATAACCGGTGGTACAGAGGTGACATGGCCACATACGACCCACTAATTAGTGACATGCATCTGTACAGCATCCCACTGCTTTGTCAGAAATACATGATTGTTATGGTGGCCCAGCAGCAGTACATCTGGCAAGTAGCTGGACATAACATCACACTGGGTAAGTACACTAAGCTGCTAGGCATGTAACACAGCACTGTGCAAGCTACAAGCAGACTGCCACAACACTGGCCTACATTTCTTATGGGGGAATACACATGTACCTGCATATATAGCTGGCCCTACAGGCATGTCACAGCACAGAGTAAAAGACACCTGTGTGAAAGTGCGTAACCACAACCAATGTGAACATAGCCACAGCCACATATGGTAAGATAGCTTAATATTACAGTATATGGACTATCTGATCAACACCATCCTCACATGTGCCACTCACACACTATCCCTACATATACTGAGCCACTACACAGTGTGGTCTGATGCCTGTCTGTGGTATGGGACATGTGTGTGTTTGGCCCTACAAACATGTAAGCTGATAGGGTAACATACACTGGAGCAGCATGTAACATTAGATAGAACAGGACCAAGTACAATGACATCTATCACAGTCTGTACACAGGCCAAGGTACATCTTCACAATACACACACTGTTGGCAATCACCATAAGTACACAGACCTCAGTACTGTACACACAACCACAGAATGCCCAGGTTATGTCTTCAAATATAACCCCCTACTATACATAACATGTGTAGCAGTCTGATATCTCACTGGTTTGTTATCAGATATGATGTGAAAAAATGATGGTGTACAGAACATATGCACCTCTTACTGCATGACATATGTACAAAGGTTGACAGAGTTGTGGCTGGAGGCACAAACACAGGGCCAGTATTGACATGTTGTTGTGATAACCTCATACATTTACTATTGTAACAGGGTTTGTTGTGACATATGTCTTATGAGGGATATGGAGTCAGTAATTCTCATGGCTGTCACCATGTACTGACTGCAATCCTCAGACTATGCTTCTGCAGTTCTCAGATAGGTGTTCTGTGAGTAACACAAGAAACACAAGGCACCACACACTGCCCAGTCTGCAGATGACCCTACAAATGGGGGTTTCCTCAAAAACATAGCACTGACATGACAGGTATTAAAACATGTAGCTCAGCCATATTCACACACACCCTGTTAAACTGACAGTACTCCAAATGCAGAATAGCAATGCTTACACTCTGTAGTCATGTCAGGCACATCCCCCTCCTGTGTGTTGGCCTGTTTCCACAGTGTATGTTGTCAGAGGTAAATCCTCAACTGATCTGTGATGCTGTTTGTCAAACACCAGATCTAGGTCCTTTTCACAGTGAATGAAAAGGCCCAGCACCAACATGATGTTCCTAGATATTTGAGTGTGTTTACTTGCAATTGTTTATGGGAATGTTACCACAGCTCTTCCACATGCAATCAGCTAGAGGAGGGCTGCATTTCATGCAGAGGCCATCAGCTGATCATGAGCATTACTTACAAAACACATGCTGCTGCCTAAGCAAAGCAGGTGTAGTTCTCCACATCCACCAGAGAGGTTGTGAGAGAGGCAGACAGAGACAAAGTAAGTCAGGGAGGGGGTGGGAGAGTAAAACCTAAGCATGCTTGTGTCACAGACCTACCAGTACAGAGTATCAAACTCCTGACTATGTATTGCTATCACATCTATGCAGTTGTTGCATGTGCCACATAGCTTACATGTTGAGGAGCTGTCCAAACGTATATGTGATGGTCCATGACATCTGCAACACTGATATGGTAGTGATACAGTAGGTGTAGTACACGTACCTGTCCACATGAACAGGTGTCAGCATCAACACAGCCACACTCTTTCATGGACTCACACACTTTGACACACTTGGCAGGGTCAGGAATACACTTCCTAACTAGATAGTTTGCCACAATACAGTATGGTGCAGGTATCACATGCACCACAGGGGTTATCTGGAGGTTATATGGGTAAAGGGTATGTGAAGATGTCAGACATCAGGCAGCATGCTTCAGTATGCCAGTGGGGGTTGTAATGAGTGTGAATGTGGTTGAAAGCATCATACACCAAACACAGACATAGGGTGCCAGTACTTATATGCATGCATGCATTGCTTCATGGGTGTGTAGTGGTTGACTGTGCCAGAAGGCTATACAAGGCTAGGTGAAGGGTATACCTTGGCATCAGGTGACATGATAATGGTCTGCAGTGTGACTCAGGGGTGTAGTGTCTGGATTGGCCCACACAGGTGGGTATTGTATTCACTAACCAGTCACTTGGGTAAGTGTGTAGCCATTGCTGTGCAATGCTTGCCATATATGTGTTCTTTAGTCCATGACACAGACACTGTCTGGGATGTGCACACATCCCACATGCATGTACAGTGACATGTGCAACTGTACCTGGGGTGTCTGGCCCATGTTGTGTACACATATTGTTATCGTCAGATGTGCCTGTCCTGGCCTCTTGTGCTTGTAACAGGTAATGGACAGCAGGTTGACCCTGCACCCACATTGATAGCATGATGCAGGTATTCCCTTGTGTCAGTGGCATCTGTCCATACAGATCATGTGTATAAGGCATGGTATGTCCTTTGTGGGTCACATTTGATGGCACCACAGGTGTTGCAGGCGTCCAGTGGGGAACATAGTGAAGACACACTGTCTGCATGTACGTGCGTATTGTACTGATCGACAAGGTGTCATGCCCTCTGTAGTCCACTGCAATCACACCATGGTTACTATCTGTGGGCAACATGCAGGGTACTACCAACAGAGTGGTTGCTTCCTAGGCAAATGTGTTTGTGCATGAGGCATGGGTTGAGAGCGTTCTCTGTGTAATACAAGGGCTGCTAACTTTGTTTGCCACACACGCTAACTTTGTTCTTACACACTCACAGCCACTTCCACACAGGATACGAATGACAAACACAGACACACACTTGCCATGTCTGGAATTCAAACTCCTACCTAACTAGTTTATTACACCACAGTATTAGACAGTTATAGGACACACCGTGGAGATTACTGGAGTACTCCTTCCCCCAAGGTGTATTTCACTGGGTATGAAATCAGCAGGCTTGCTAAGGAAGGTCATTGGAGGTTGTAGTGACTGTGAATGGCCTCAAAAGCATAGCAGCCTACACAGACAATGACACACTTGCCATGTGCAGAAATAGAACCCCTACCAAAGTATTATATCACACTTCAGCATTATGCTGTTATAGGACGCACTCCAGAGATCACTGAGCTACTTTTTTCCCAAAGGTGTATTTCACAGTGAATGACATCAACAGGCTTGCCAAAGTAGGGCATTTGAATTGTAGTGAGTGTGACTAGCCTAAAAATCATTGCCCCCTACACAGACAGAGACACACAGTTGCCATGTTTGGGATTAGAGCACCTACCTAACTAGTTTATCACACTAGAGCATTACACAGTTATAGGACGCGCCACGTAGATTATTGGGCTACTTTTTTCCCAAAGGTGTATTTCACAGTGAATGAGATCAGCAGCCTTATCAAAGTGGGCATTTGAATTGTAGTGAGTATGCCTAGCCTAACAGACAGAAAGACACACACGCAAACACACACACACACAGTTGCCATGTTTGGAATTAGACCTCCTATCTAACTAGTTTGTCAAACTACAGCACTGAGCACTCATAGGATGCACCATGGAGATGACTGGGCTATTCCTTTCCCAAAGATGTATTTCACAGTGAATGACATCAGCAGGCTTGCCAAAGTAGGGAATTTGAATTGTAGTGAGTGTGACTAGCCTAAAAAGTATTGCCCCTACCCAGACAGAAACACACACCCAGTTGATATTTCCAGGATTAGAACACCTACTTAACTAGCTTATCACACTACAGCATTAAGCAGTTATAGGAAGCACCATGGAGATTATTGGGTGATGTTTTTCCAAAAGGTATATTTCACAGTGAATGACATCAGCAGCCTTGCCAATTTAGGCCATTTGATTTGTAGTGAGTGTGACTAGCCTAAAAAGCATTGCTACCTACACAGACAAAGAAACACACACACAAACATCCCCACTTGCCATGTATGGGAATAAACCCCCTACTAAAGTACTATATCACACTACAACATAACGCTGTTATAGGACACATCATGGAGATTATTGGGTTCATTCGGTCTCAAAAGTGTATTTCACAGTGAATGACATCAGCAGCCTTACCAAAGTAGGCCATTTGATTTGTAGTGAGTGTGATAAGCCTAAAAAACACTGCTCCCTACACAAACATCCCCACTTGCCATGTGTGGGCTTAGAACCCCTACAAAAGTACTATATCACAACTACAGCATAACACTGTTATAGGATGCACCACAGAAATTACTGGGCTGCTTGTTTCACAAAAGTATATTTCACAGAGAATGACGTCAGCAGTCTTGCCAAAGAAGGGCATTTGAATTGTAATGAGTGTGACTAGCCTAAAAAGCATTGCTCCCTACACACACACACACACACACACACACACACACACACACACACACACACACACACACACACACACACACACACACACACACACACACACACACACACAGTTGCCATGTTTGGGATTAGAATGCCTATCTATCTACTTTACCACACTGCAGCATTACGCAGTTATAGGTGACACCATGAAGATTACTGGGTTACACCTTTTGCACCTTTAAGTATGGCAGCACCTCATTAACCATTTTACAATTTCTCTCACTTTTGATCCAGTTTACTTCATAGGTACTTACTATGCTTGCAGTCAAGGAGACTATTGAGAAACCTTAGTCCAGATTCATTATTGCCTCAGAGCACTGCTTGATTACGTGACTTGATAATTATCATACAGTAGGCAAATTGAGACTGAGGGAATCAGATCCAGGATTACAGAAATCACCTGTTTAACAACTCACAGCCTCACTTCTCTGCACAAAGTGCCAGGCTTATGCAGGACTGAGTATATATTATTGTCCAGGTACATATAATAACTTGAAAGAATGTGAGAACTTTTTTCAGTGAGCGTTCTCTATCACTGACTGCAACACAGTCCTACGGCACTTGTTTAACATTCTTCTCCCTCTGCACAAGACCGCCTATTCTTCTTAAACAGAAAAAAGCAGTTAACTTGTTGCTATGGTCAAACTGTTGTATGTACAAACAAACATGTTTAGTTAGTTACACTTTGTTGGTAAGGGTGGTCTGCAGGGGAAGGTCCAACTTCAGATGATTCCTAGGAGATGATGTAATACAAGATAAAACACAATGTGCATAATATAAATAAAATACAGTGTTTAGTAAATGTATGACAAATTATGCATTTAAGAAAGGATAACAGTTTAGTGAACAAATTAAGTATTAAGCTTTGACAGTTCAAATAAATGATTATGCCCATGATATGCTAATTAGAAATGCAAGGATGTATATGAGGTAGGACATATTTGGGAAGGAAGTACTGAGCATGAAAATGATAGAAACTTGTGGCCTGATAAGTGATGACAGAAGGAGGAATTAAACATTGGTTTGACATGGTAGATGTAGAGTATGGTGAGAAGCACTGATTATGAGATGATGCAATAATATGGGATAGTACAGAGATAGAACTAAGTGGAGGTGAGTGCAGAATAGGAGAAGGCATTAATGGTATAGATGTCTGATGCAAAATATAGTTATTAAGACAATGCTGACTGCTGGAGATGGAATCACATTTGATTGCAGTTGACTGAAACATCCTATAGTTAGCAATAAGAATTGCACAGATCTTTTAAAGTGGTATAATTACAATATTACCTCAGTTTTAAGATGACAGAGTTTTATTCCATAGAGACATAGTAGGGAAATACCTTTCCTTCACATATTGAAGATTTTTATTGTCAGATTTGAAGTTTCTAAGAGAAAGGCACAAGTTAAGGAGTGAGGTTAGGGCAGGACAGCAATTGTCATATATCTTGCATATGAAAAGGAGGTGACTAGATTTTGGTTTATTTTCAAAGGGCAACCAGTGAAGTTTGCTAAGTATGCCACATGTGATAATTAGTTATTGGTTAGGGTGCAAACTTAGCAATTTGATAATATGTTGATTTCAGCTGATTTTTTATGCACTTTTTTAAGATACTCAGAAAATTAGTTTGCAAAGAAGAATGCTTTTGGCTCTTACCTCTCAATTACATTGCTCAAGAATTCTGCACACAAAGCCAAAACAAATGGAGTTCAAAGGACAAAAATCAAGGACACTTGTTAAATATTACTCTGTTTCACTTAGGATGTTAATAAGTTAATAGAACAACAGGTTTTGCATCAATATGCATTTTCTGATTAATAAACGTTTGAAACACTAATGTCACCCTCAGTGATTTGCTATATAATCAAAACATTATGAGAGACCAGACAAAAGTAAAAGGCAAAATTAAGGATATTCTGTAGATTCAGGGACAGTTGAGAGGTATGTGTTAACTAGAGCTAGTTTGGTGTCAAGGTAAAATCATTTGTTGTAACAATATATGGTTTTATTAATTTAATTGTTTTTTTCTAAAGTCTATGGTAGTGTTAGTAGTGTGCCCTGAATAGCTATGTTTATTGTCTATGGTAACACCAACGTATTTATAGTATTGGGCAATCGTGATATCAATGTTTTTCATTTTGATGAGTTTCACTGTGGGAGAGTTGTGTATCAGGATTAAAAATCATCAGCTTAGTTTTTCTTTCTTTTTATCTCATTCAGGATTAGGTTGTGTTTTTTTAAACAGCTGATTAATATGTTAATGAATTGTTATAGATTACCTATTCAATGGTTTTATCATTACATAATTAAATGAAGTCTTCAGTCAGCACACTGAAGTAGTTTTATTTAGATTATGTTTTGGAATAAGACAGTGGTAAAGACAGAAGAGCGAATTCAGTATAGTATTGAGTATTTTGGTACACCAGTGTTGCATCTAAAAGGGTAAGAGAGTCAGATTTGCCATGCACCAGTTTGGATTCTATGAGATAGGATGGGAATTGACACAATCATATTTGAGAGAAGCCAGATGCTTGCAATCTACGTCCAAGGATATTATGATATCAATGGCTTTTGAAAAGAAAATTAAAAGACTGGTGGTAATCATGAAACTGCCGTATGTGTTTTCAACTAGTATGATTTGTATGTTATGGTCATGTCTAAAGCCATGTTGTGTGGTGGTGATGATGATGAAATGAAAAGCCAAGTAATCACACACACACACACACACACACACACACACACACACACACACACACACACACACACACACACACACACACACATTTATATCCCCATTTAATTTTTGAAAGTGACAGGAAGTTCTTTGTCTTGTCCATGATCTGAGAATTGAATATAATTAGCTAATGCTTATTCAGCAGGTTTTGAATGTTGTGAATACCTTGCTCATTCATCTGAAGAGCATATTCTATGCCATGCATACTACTCTATCCTCAGGGATAGCTAGCATCAGAAATTCATCCTCTAACACTGCTCTACATAGACTACTGCCATGTTTTTACCTCATGCTTACAGATTTAAACCTGCTGCACCTGGAGCAGGTACAGGATTCTGTGACTAGAGTTTTCAGGGGCACATCCCGCACTAGGCAATTAATTTCTCTCTTATGCAATTACCACTGTAGACCAAATCCTGCCAAATCTTAATCCATGCTTAATGTGCCCTTCACAGCTTGCCTTTCTTGATTTGGACCTGCAGTTTTGTATCCTCCTTCAGAAAATTGTAGGAGATGTCTTAAATATCATCTCCTTAGGAGAGCCTGTCTTAATGTATTCTTGGGCACTTCATTTGTTTCTAGGCATTTTAACGTTTTGAGACTAGGTTTAGCATAATTGTTAAGGTCTTCACCTCATAGACACATGGCTCATGGCTTGATTCTGACCTTGGGTAACTGGCTAGGCTTGAGCTTAGTATTCACCTATGAACTTCTGTGATCACTAGTTTTAAACATGCTGCCCTTTAGCTTTTCCATATAAAGCTTGATTTTTCTCAGTATAGTGTTTTGTTTTAAGCATTCAAAATAAGCAAGCAAACAACCAGCCAACCAATCAAATTAATCCAAGTGATCCAGTACCACATTATGTCATATATAGACATGCTTTTGTATGTAACATCATCAAAGAATTTAAGTAACTCTGACAGTATCTACCACCTACAAAACCAAAAATATCCAGGCTGTGATCCAGAAAAAAGGGTTGTCTGTCAGTAATATTATTATTTGGGCGGCGCAGTGGTGCAGCAGTTAATGCTGCCGCCTCACAGGAAGAGGTTCTCTGGTTTGATTCTCAGCCAGGGTGCCTTCTGTGCGGAGTTTGCATGTTCTCCCTGCGTTCGCGTGGGTTTCCTCCGGGTACTCCGGTTTCCTCCCACATTCTAAAGACATGCATCTGGAGCATTTCTCCCCGGGCCTCTGCTGAAAACAGGATCTGTGGAACCTAGTCGGACTTTCCCGGTCAACAAATGTTAAATAAAAAAAAAATGATTAAGTGCTTTCTGCTATGCACAGCATAGCCTTCATCAGAATACATTACAAAAAGCATGCTGCTTCATTAAATAGAATTCATTGACCAATCACAAGAATAAAACAATTAATTAAAGAATCATCCCCCCCTGCATTGCCCATTAACTCTTAAAAACATATAATAGATTCATATTACACACAGAAACAATAGTCAATTCATCATTACAAAACATACTCTATAAAAAAACCTTTCAACATTCATCACAGACTATAAGAATAATATTTATGTCTTGCTTTTTCTTTCCTGCAAAATTGGGACCATGGAAATACTTTCATTTAAACCTGGGGGAAATATTGCTGCCCTTCTTATTTGCCATTGTGTTTCTTTTTTCTTTAAAGTGTTTTTCCAGTCTCCCCCTCTTGGATTTAATTTGACCTGCTCCACAATTCCAAATGAAAATTTTGTAAAAGATGCACATATTGAAGAATGTTTATGTAGTGCACTTGTTTTTTATTTTTGATGTCATTAACATGCTCATACATCCTACTTTTAAGTGACCATTCTGTTTTTCCTAGTAACACAGATTACAAAGAGGATTATAACTGGGTCTCCAGTCATAACCATTTTACTAATTATTTATTTGACACATGGCTGCTAAGAAATTTTTCTTAAGACAGAAGCTGTAGAACTGATTTTTATCATCCTTGTACAGAATATGCAATAAGGGTTATGAACAGTGAAACCTAATCCTAATTCTTTACATTGCAAGGAACTTTAGCTGTTACATGTACTAGCAGAATAAAAAATATGTAGGACGCCAGCAAAGCACTTAGCACTGCCACTCTAATGGTAGACAGAAATGAAGTATTCCAGTGACAATGAATTGATTTAAAAGCTGTTAGATATTTGTTCTGCCACACTTTTTGCTTCTAAGTGTAACAGAGAGAAATATCTTAAACTATTTAAATCTGTTTACCTTCTGCTGCTGATCTTTGCTGTCTGGCACTGTTTGATTTTAATCCAAGAATAAGACCCATTCAACTACACTTAGAGGTGCTTAACAAAACCTTGTTAAGCATGTTTTTGACATCAGATTTAACAAACTTCTTGTTTTTGGAGCACAATCACAGCATTCCATTACAATAAATAAATGTACATCATGGATTCATTATAGCTGTTCAAACTAGTAATCTGCTTTGTACTTCAAACATCATAGTTCTATACCAGGTACTACATCAGTGTTTTTTTTTTTCTTTTCACATTGATTGTAATATTCTGTTTAAAGCTTTTCACTAAAAGGGATAGGATGCACCTTTAAGTATGGCAGCACCTCATTAACCATTTTACAATTTCTCTCACTTTTGATCCAGTTTACTTCATAGGTACTTACTATGCTTGCAGTCAAGGAGACTATTGCGAAACCTTAGTCCAGTTTCATTATTGCCTCAGAGCACTGCTTGATTACGTGACTTGATAATTATCATACAGTAGGCAAATTGAGACTGAGGGAATCAGATCCAGGATTATAGAAATCACCTGTTTAACAACTCACAGCCTCACCTCTCTGCACAAAGTGCCAGGCTTATGCAGGACTGAGTATATATTATTGTCCAGGTACATGTAATAACTTGAAAGAATGTGAGAACTTTTTTCAGTGAGCATTCTCTATCACTGACTGCAACACAGTCCTACAGCACTTGTTTAACATTCTTCTCCCTCTGCACAAGACCTCCTATTCTTCTTAAACAGAAAAGGAGAAAAAAAGCAGTTAACTTGTTGCTATGGTCAAACTGTTGTATGTACAAACATGTTTAGTTAGTTACACTTTGTTGGTAAGGGTGGTCTGCAGGGAAATGTCCAATTTCAGATGATTCCTAGGAGATGATGTAATACAAGATAAAATACAATGTGCATAATATAAATAAAATACAGTGTTTAGTAAATGTATGACAAATTATGCATTTAAGAAAAGATAACAGTTTAGTGAACAAATTAAGTATTAAGCTTTGACAGTTCAAATAAATAATTATGCCCATGATATGCTGATTAGAAATGCAAGGATAATTGTGGGCTAAATTGAATCCATCATCCCAGACCTCATGGGAAAAAAAAAAAGTAGCGCGATAAAACATATTCTAGCACATAAATTATTAATCAAGGATCATAAGAAAAATATAAACAATCTGAAAATATGGGAGCAAATCTTCAATATTGTGTTGGCTTAATCTTCCGAATCCAGTTTAACCCCTGGACGTACATACTTAATTTGGAAGTCAGTATTAATAATCCTGCATATTGATACTAGATCTTTTAATACTCTTTCTCAGAATTTTATTTCAATGTATACTGATCTCATTTAACTGTTGGAAGCATTCATGTATATAATGTATATATATTGTAGTATTGTTGTTATAAATTTCTTTTAGATAATAAAGATTTATTATTAAAAAAAAAGAAATGCAAGGATGAATATGAGGTAGGACATATTTGGGAAGGAAGTACTGAGCATGAAAATGATAGAAACTTGTGGTCTGATAAGTGATGACAGAAGGAGGAATTAAACATTGGTTTGACATGGTAGATGTGGAGTATGGTGAGAAGCACTGATTATCAGATGATGCAATAATATGGGATAGTACTGAGATAGAACTAAGTGGAGGTGAGTGCAGAATAGGAGAAGGCATTAATGGTATAGATGTCTGATGCAAAATATAGTTTTAAAGACAATGCTGACTGCTGGAGATGGAATCACATTTGATTGCACTTGACTGGAACATCCTATAGTTAGCAATAAGAATTGCACAGATCTTTTAAAGTGGTATAATTACAATATTACCTCAGTTTTAAGATGAAAGAGTTTTATTCCATAGAGACATAGTAGGGAAATACTTTTCCTTCACATATTGAAGGTTTTTATTGTCAGATTTGAAGTTTCTAAGAGAAAGGCACAAGTTAAGGAGTGAGGTTAGGGCAGGACAGCAATTGTCATATATCTTGTATATGAAAAGCAGGTGACTAGATTTTGGTTCATTTTCAAAGGGCAACCATTGAAGTTTGCTAAGTATGCCACATGTGATAATTAGTTATTGGTTAGGCTGCAAACTTAGCAATTTGATAATATGTTGATTTCAACTTTTTTAAGATACTCAGAAAATTAGTTTGCAAAGAAGAATGCTCTTGCCTCTTACCTCTCAATTACTTTGCTCAAGAATTCTGCACACAAAGCCAAAACAATGGAGTTCAAAGGACAAAAATCAAGGACAGTTGTTAAATATTACTCTGTTTCACTTAGGATGTTAATAAGTTAATAGAACAACAGGTTTTGCATCAATATGCATTTTCTGATTAATAAAAGTTTGAAACATTAATGTCACCCTCAGTGATTTGCTATATAATCAAAACATTATGAGAGACCAGACAGAGTAAAAGGCAAAATTAAGGATATTCTGTAGATTTAGGGACAGTTGAGAGGTATGTGTTAACTAGAGCTAGTTTAGCGTCAAGGTAAAATCATTTGTTGTAACAATATATGGTTTTATTAATTTAATTGTTTTTTTTTCTAAAGTCTATGGTAGTGTTAGTAGTGTGCCCTGAATAGCTATGTTTATTGTCTATGGTAACACCAACGTATTTATAGTACTGGGCAATCGCGATATCAATGTTTTTCGTTTTGATGAGTTTCACTGTGGGAGAGTTGTGTATCAGGATTAAAAATCATCAGCTTAGTTTTTCTTTCTTTTTATCTCATTCAGGATTAGGTTGTGTTTTTTTTAAACAGCTGATTAATATGTTAATGAATTGTTATTGATTACCTATTGGTTTTATCATTACCTAATTAAATGAAGTCTTCAGTCAGCACACTGAAGTAGTTTTATGCAGATTATGTTTTGGAATAAGACAGTGGTAAAGATAGAAGAGAGAATTCAGTATAGTATTGAGCATTTTGGTACACCAGTGTTGCATCTAAAAGGGTAAGAGAGTCAGATTTGCCATGCACCAGTTTGGATTCTATGAGATAGGATGGGAACTGACACAATCATATTTGAGAGAAGCCAGATGATTGCAGTCTAAGTCCAAGGATATTATGATATTAGTGGCTTTTGAGAAGAAAATTAAAAGACTGGTGGTAATCATGAAACTGCCGTATGTGTTTTCAACTAGTGTGATTTGTATGTTATGGTCACGTCTAAAGCCATGTTGTGTGGTGATGATGATGAAATGAAAAGTCAAGTAATGAGTAGGTTGATTGTGTACTATTTTTGCATATTTTGGAGGAAGAACTGAGTATAAATCAGTTTGTCACTGCCAATGAAGAGTGGAATTATTCTAGCTTTTTTATATCTAAGAAAATGATGCCGTCATTTAGAGGCTAATTAATTATTAATGTAAATAGTTAAGCTATGCTGGGAGAGATTTGTTTAAGAATTTTGGAAGTAAATGTTCTAGTGAGGGTGAGTCATGCCTTTTAATGTTGTTAGCAACTTTCAATATCTTTGACTGTAATAGGGTCGAAATGAAACTGAACTAGCAAGATGCCTGACTTACTGTCTGGAATATTTATTCAAAAGAAGATAACTGAAAGAGTTGATTTGTCATAGATATGAAATAACAGGCAAATGTGTTTGAGATATCTTGTTGAATGCATAGGTTTTTTTTTGCCTTTTCTATATGACTTTACCAATGTTTTCTTCCAAAAAAAAATCTGTGTTATTTTTCTTCCTGTTTTGCAAGTTAAGGTAACATTTTTGTTTGGCTCTTTAAATGTGTATGTGCCCAGGCAGTCCCTAGAGTTTTGTAGGCTTTCCCTAAATTTCATTTGATAGTGGGTAGGTTTGTCTATCCCTAGAAGAGAAGTGGTTCTTATTATGATTAATCTTTCAGGAATGTATCTAGCTAACAGTTGTATGTGTGCTATTCAATAGGCCAATGGCATCATCAATGGAATGCATTAAATTAATGGTGTTCAATTTAATGGAGGCAGTTTTAGGATAATAGTGTGTACTGGTATTTAGGTTCATAGGTTGGCACTAGGCTATCGGCCCTAAGGCCTATGCAAACCTAGCCATAACAATTCCCTGGAAATTTTTTCCCACAATATTTACTTCTCTGGGCCCCTGTCTAGCAGGGCGACTGACATGATCCCCGGGGTGAATTTCCTATCTCCCATCCAATCATCAACGTTCCTTTTGAAGAGGGCCAATGAGGTGCTCTGCTTGACATGCATGGGCAGTCTATTCCAGAGTATGGAGAGTCTCTGGGTCAGGAACCTATCCCTCCAGCATGTTTTGTTCATTGTGATGATAAGATTTAGATCCCTGGAACATGTGGCTCTGAGGGATTGGGATTTCTTTAAGTGGAGCATCTCCAACAGCTCAGGGTTTGACATGGCCATGTATGTTAAGCAGAGATCACCTCTGAGTAGACGATATGCCACAGAGTATAGCTGGAGTTTTTTTTAGATGGTCAGCATATGGCATTTGCTTTAGGCCTGTGATTCTTTTAGTGAGGTATTTCTGTGGCCTTTCCAGCTGTTGCAGATGTCTTGTGAGGTACATACCAAATGGGACATTATACTCTATAATGGGTCTAATGAGGGATGAGTACAGTGGGACAATGACCTCCTTTTTTCAGGATGAAAAGCCCTTAGTGATGAGGTGTGCCACATAGAAGGATTTCCTGACTGTTGTGGCAGTGTGGTTATCGAAAGTGGGACTACTGTCCACTTGTGTCCCTAAGTCTCTCATCACACTTTCGATGTTTAGTGTCCTGCCACCTATGTGGTAGTTCATGGGTACATGTTTTTTTCTAAAGGGGATGACTTTACATTTCTTGGCATTAAGCTTGAGCCCATGGCTGTGGCACCAGGCATCTGTTTCTGTAAGGCCCTTTTGTAGAATATCCACATCATTTGGGGATTCAATAATGGCTCCCAGTTTGCAGTCATCTGCAAACTTTGTTAGCCAGAGTCCCTTAGTGTTGGCCTGTACTTCAAAGAAGTATATGCCAAACAAGAGTGGTCCCAGGACTGAACCCTGAGGTACTCCACTTGTCACTTGTCTGGAGCTGGATTTGGAGTCGGTTACTTTTACAGTCTGGGTTCTGTCAGCAAGCCAGTTGGCAAACCATCGAGTGATGTAGTGATTTATGCCCAGCTCAGTAAGTTTATCTATGATTCCAGAGTGGGGGATGGTGTCGAAGGCCTTGGCGAGGTCCAGATAGGCTGTGTGGACCTCCTTACCCTCATCCACAGCTCTGGAGACCGATTTGAAGAAGTCAATCAGATTCAGGAGACAAGATTGGCCCTTCACAAACCCGAACTGGGTGGGGTCCAGTGTCTGGAGGTTGCCAATGTCTTTATTTTTAAGTTCCATGATAATGCATTCCATGCCCTTGCAGATCAGGCTTTTCAGACTGATGGGACGGTAGTTCCCGGGATCCAAGGTGGATCCTCCCTTGTGGAGCGGGATAACTGTAGCTGTGCGCCAGTCAGTGGGCACGAAGCCTGAGGTGAGGCTATGATTAAATATAACGCTTAGGTGGGGTGCCAGTTCATTTTGTAGTTCATGTAGTACACTGCCTGGGATGTCATCTGGTCCCATGAATGCTGTATTCTCAGCTTTGGAGAGTGCTGTTTCTACCTGTGTGGCTGTGATTATCAGAATTTGGCAATCTTTTGGTATTGAGATGGGCCCTTTAGGGGGTGAGAGGGGAGTGAAGTTGGCACCAAATCGATCTGCTAGGATATTGGCAATATCCTTGGGATCAGTATATTTAATGCCATTCTGTTGTAGCTCAGAGCAGATCTGAGCATTGCCATTTAGATTCTTGCCATAACTATAGAATGCCTTGTGGTTGTCTTTGGAATCTTTGGCAATTTTATTTTCATAACTAGCTTTTGAGGATTTTATGAGGGATATCAGCTTCTTACTGAGGCTGGTGATGGAGTTTTTTTGCATTCTGGGATTTTCCTCTTTTCTGCAACAGTTTCTTCCTTCTGTTGTATAGTTTGTTTATAGCACGGGACCACCAGATTGGCTTCCTTTTTTTTGGAGAAGAGCATCTTGGTTCTATTTGGGATGGCACAATTCATGCACGAGTGGATGTGCTCGTACAGTGCCTTAGTGCAGTATTCTGCAGTCAAACTTCCAGATCCCGATTTTATTTCAATTTCTAGTGGTAATTGTTTTATTTTGCAGTGTGACTTACCTTATTTTTCATATGCTATGCTGTAGTCACCTAGGTCATTGGGCAGTATACTCTTGTGACTGAAACAGGTTGTTCCATTCAAGTGTGTTGCTTATATTAGGTTTTGGATCAATTCTTCATGACAGTATAATGAGCTCTTGTAATTTTGATTATGTTTAGTTGACAGAGAATGAGGACTGTTAGAATTACATACATGTATTGCTTTACCTGGACAGTTAGTTTGATACCATATCAGTTTTTGTGGAAGTAATGTAATAACAAATTTGGTTGGCAGGTAATTACAAATGATGTGCAGTTACTTATTGTCCCGGTCCCCTTCAATAACACACATCACACCAAATGACATTTGATGACCTTTAATAGATTTCCATAACATAGCTTTGATCACCAACTTTATTAATTACAACTATTCATGATATAATTGATACTAGAAAACAGCATAACATCCTTGGAATGTTAATCAGGGCAGCGTACCTACTCACCCTGCCCCAGTAAGCAGCGTCCATACTTCTACTCACTTTACTTATGAAGCAGCATTCCATCTCACTTCATACACCATTCATTGTAATGTTAATCAGGACAGCGTACCTACTCACCCTGCCCAACAAGCAGGGTCCATACCTCTGCTCCCTTACTTTACCTATGAAGCAGCGTCCCAACTCACTTCATACACCATCCATTGAATTACCATCCACCAAATAAACACCATCCTTACCTCGGCTTGCTTATTTATTCAGTAAGCTTCCTCCAACTACTCATTTCCTTTCCCCAGATCCTTGAATTGAACATCCAGACATCAGAGAGGGAACAGAAGAGGGCAAGCTTATCCCTCTTCTCCACTTCCCCCCACTGATAAAATAACCCTACACCCCACCAATGAAAAGAGGGTGGATGGGTGGGTAGCAAGTTCACACCAAAATGTGACTCCTTAACCCAACTACACTAGCCTAAACCTCTTAAGCCCCTCCCCATCATTATCTTACTTCCTCCCAACCATCCCTGCCTCCACTTAACCCTTTCACCTCCCCAATCCACTTAATTCCCCTTATTATCCTAACACCCCCCCCCCATGAAGATGTCCCGGGACAATTTAGTGTGTGCCAAACTTCAGTTGTCCCAGTCCCCTACAATCACACACATCACACCAAATGACATTTGACAACCTTTATTAGATTTCCATAAAATATCTTTGATCACCAACTTTATTAATTACAACTATTCATGATATAATTGATACTAGAATACAGCATAACATCCTTGTAATGTTAATCAGGGCAGTGTACCTACTCACCCTGCCCCAGTAAGCAGTGTCCATACTTCTACTCACTTTACTTATGAAGCAGCTTCCCATCTCACTTCATACACCATTCATTGTAATGTTAATCAGGGCAGCGTACCTACTCACCCTGCCCAACAAGCAGGGTCCATACCTCTGCTCCCTTACTTTACATATGAAGCAGCATCCCAACTCACTTCATACACCATCCATTGAATTACCATCCACCAAATAAACACCATCCTTACCTCAACTTGCTCATATATTCAGCAAGCTTCCTCCAACTACTCATTTCCTTTCCCCAGATCCTTGAATTGAACATCCAGACATCAGAGGGGGAACAGAAGAGGGCAAGCCTATCCCTCTTCTCTGCCAACCAGCCTGACCAGGCTGTTCCCTCTCCCTTCTACCCAAAATTGTTCAATCCACTTCCCACAAAGGGAAGGGTCAAGCCAAACATCATTTGATGTACAATAATTACCTGGACATTACCAGCCCTTGGCAATTACCTAATGCTCACCAAACTTCACCTGCCACTGGAGCAAGAATACTCAACCCCAATCACCAACACTACCCAACCCCAAGCAAGGAAGACCCCAGCTAACAATATAATATGAAGTTCAATTCTGATACTTCCCAATAATTTCAAGCAAACAAAACATTACCTTGTGAGTACATATTCCTCTGCACTGCTGGAAAACCAAACGTTTCATCCCCTCCATCAGCTGCCACATTCCTCAGCCTTCAATCTTGCCTGTCGAATCCACGTTCCTTTCGCCCATCATGTAAAATCCACTCTGCACATCCCATCTGCCACCTCAGTGATCTATAAAGAAAAGGACAAAATTAAATCCTCTAATATGTAGAGAAGGCTCCACCTTATACCCACCTATTCCAAATTATAGCCACAGCATTTCAAGACTGCATCTGCAAGAAAGAAAAAGACAGGTAAATCATCCAAAATACATAACCACATTCCAAGACATCTTCAAGGACATCCTATCCTGCCAACCCAGGCAGGAATGTACCACCACCAAAATAAGTCCCTGTAAGTGACATACCATCATGCCCAACTGCCACTCGTCCTTCCACATAACTGATCTCCTAATGATTAACTGAAATTATGTTTATAATGAATCAGTTGCATAGTCATCCTGGCATCCTACCCACTACCCTTATACTGGAACAAACATCTGACATCTAAGTCTACCTTATTAATGACTTCAATCCCATGAAAGACCACACAAGTCATGGCCATGCCCCTCCTGGGCAGGGAAACATGTTCTGCATGTGACATAAAGAACCTTAACTACCTGATAGAGGCTAAGTTGAAAGCACCGTAGGGCCATTAAGCTAGTAGCTGCCCATGATTCTGGAATTGGTGCAACTCACCCCCCCAGTGGGAACCCCAGACTCCCCATAAACAATCCATGACCCTACAATACCCTGCTCAGAACATACAGTTTCCTCCCTTGTCCACACACCACCCAAAATGCACTATCTCTGATGTGTCTTATTGAGTACCAATTGAAGTATGACAGCTACCGTATTGTTCACCATTTCAGTAAGCAAAACTCAAACCCCGGCAGCACTGCTACATTTCAATTCCACTGCTTTAGGCCACTGAATGTTACAGTCTGCACTTCCTCTGCCTGTGCTGTCATTGCACACCACTCTACCGTAAGAACCTCCATCACCTTTCTTTGAGACTGCTACCTTCATCTCACTGGCCAGAGCCCATACTGCTCTTCTCACCTTTACATTCACTTCCCTCAGGCCACTGATCACCACCATTCTGCGCTTCCAAGACCTGTAAAAAAAAAAAAAAAATTGCAAGTCTAATATACACATACCAAAAACTTCTGCTTACAGCCCTTCCCCTTGAAGCACCATCTCTTTCCTGCCCGTTGAAAGCAGTTTACCTACATCTGGCTGAACACTCATACTTGGCCTGTAACAATATGTTATCCTGCGAACAGCTTATGCCTTTATATACTAATGACCAAAATTACACCTTGATCATAAAATATAGACATCTTTCGTTAGGGTCCACTTCCCCCCACCTTAATATTCTGCTGTAGTACCTTATCCTGCCTAGTCTTGAATAGCCTCTTGCACCTTTATAACCTAACCAGTTAACTGAAATGCCAATAGAAATGGGATTTGTAATGATTCTAATAATGAACTGACCAGGTAAAATATACTATGAATTCCAACTTATTGGTGTACTGTAGCTATCCCAGTAGGTGTACTGTTCGACAACAGTATTGCCCTGGTCCTAAGTATATTAGTAGACAACTCTTCTTAACATTTGGTCTCCATTAAATATGATGTCAGCTAAAAAAAATGGAACCATTCCAGTACCCACTTAACATATTTACCAATGAACCTATCTTATCGCTGAATAACGCACTGCTAGATTATGACTTCATAACTTTCTTTTTCCTCAATGAATGCTTCGCCAACCTGGACTAGATTAATTCCTTGTGCCACTGAAAACTGTAATCCACCCCCAATGCAAACCTCAGCATCCTCCCCCATTTGCATCCTCAGAAATAGGCCTGTATGAAGCCCTGCCTGGATGGAACAGAACAGAGGTCTACTATAAGGAGTGTTTTGATAATCACTGAAAATGATTGGCACTTCTAAAACTGCAGTGGTTTAAACTTCCCAGATATGTTATGCCTTCTATAGAAAAGCTGTTGAATCTGTCACCCTTAAAGAAATCCCACTCCATCAGAACCACATGCTCCAGGGATCTAAGCCTTGTCATCACAATGAACAAAGCATGCTGGAGGGATAGGTTCCTGACCCAGAGACTTCCCAGACTCTGGAACAGACTCCCATACATGTCACATGGAGAACCTCTTGCCCCTCTTCAAAGGAACCTTAACGATTGGATGGGAGATAGGAAATTCACCCCGGGGACCACGTCAGTTGCCCTGCTAGACTGGGGTCAAGTGGAACCAGCATTCATAACAAACAGCGACACCAATGGGGGAACCTCAGCATAGCACTTTGTTATCTCAACCTAGCATCAGATACCCGAGCTTTCCCACTGCAAAGTGCCTTCGCCGGTAGCAAACAGAATGCATGATGACTGCTTGGTTTCTTAATGGCTGCTGTTTCAAAAGTTTTTTTTTTTTTTTTTTTTACTAGACCCACAGAGAATTCCTTTAAATATGTAGTAGTCTTTACCCACTAGCACTCGTTCACAGCACAAAAACCCTTCACCATAAAGTCAACACAACACATGTGCAGCAACAGCCTTGACTCCTCTTCACTAAAGCCCGAGAAAAGCCGCCCACCCCTTCAGCGGAGTGAAAACTACTGCTCTGGACTTAGAATCCAACCACAAAGTGAAATCCTCACATGAAACCATAGGCTATCTCTGACATACCGACTCAAAAACAACAAACAGGTTGTGAGTGACTCACACACATCACTCTCTGCACCCACAAAAGACCACACATATAGAAACACATATTTGAAGGTGCTCACATGTAACTTGTGTCTATGTCATAACATCGCAAATTGAAAATACTGAACGCTCACAAGAGCGAAAATGCCGAAACTCAATTTCGGTATTACTCCCTGCTAAATATATATTCCAACTCTGAGATCACACTACAGTGAGTAAAGGGCAAATATCCCAATCTTCACTGTACTGCAATCTCAAAAACCGACCCTCAACATTTTGGCACTTTCGCTGTTGTGCCGTTCGACATTTTCACTTTGAGATAATATGATATAAATCCATGTAACTTACCTAAACCTCAAAGGCCTCTCAGGTGCAGTCCTCAGAAACTCTCCATGTGCACAAACAAGACAATTCTCATCACAACACATAAAGCCACATCTCATTGTGCCTCAACTACCTAGCCCATAAGGGGATACACTTCACAGCCCAATATTCTGGCCATAGGAGAGTCCATTGTGAGACACACTGATGTCCCTCTTACCTGGCTGGATAAGGAGAAGGCTACAGTTAGTTGCTTTTCAGGGGCCAGGATTCACCAGATCACATGAGTACTTAGGTCACTTACCCCTAAGTGCAAGTATGACTCAGTCATAGTGCATGTGGGTGTGAATGCCCTGAAAAGTACCTCCTTGGATTATATAAAGAGAGACGTGGTTGAACTCTCAGAATGTGTCACAGGCAGGTATAAGCCTAGCATTAAGCAGCATTCTACCATTCACAAGGATGATACTACAATGCCAGCAGAAAATGATTAACTTTCACAACTGGTTTAGCTACTGTTGTCATTGTAAAGGGGTCCAATGTTTGGCAGCCTGGGAGGACATGGTTGACAGACCAGGCTGTTTTGCCAGGGATGGTCTTCAAATGTCACCTCTAGGCTTTTGGATATTGGCCAAAAAATTATCTACCCATGTAGTATCTTTTTTAGGGATTGTCAAACCTTCCAACATAATAAAAGCTACTCAGGACAAGGAGCCATGAGAAGAAAGTGCACATCCTGGAAGCTGTCCTCATTCTTGAGAATGCTGATGTCTATGCAGTTACTGAAACATGATTCAAAGCCACAGAAAGCACTCCAGAAGTGCATGATTATACTGTTTTTCATAAATTCAAACCATCTACTGAACATGAAAGAGGAAAAGGTGGAGGTGTATCTAACTACATAAATGATAAGGACACCTAAAGTCTGGTAAAAAAATATGACATGCTTGAGTTACTCTATGTCCAACTAACCATTGCAACATCCATTTCTTTATAGCTACAGGTCCTCCACCATGAACCTGGAAACCCATACACCATACCTGAAGTTACTAAAATCACTCACCATCTAGCCCAATACTATATTCATGGATGATTTTTATTACCTTTCAATATTTGGGAGGTATACATGATCACTAACATACAGGCCCAAAGATTTCTTGACTTTGTAATTTCAAATGCCCTAGAGCAGCTAGCTTGTATTCCCAAAGGTGGAACAAATATCTATTCTTACCACTCTCTAAAGCTAAAACCATGGCTTCACTGGGATCTAAAGTCAAATGCATTAGGATCTCTACCTAACCACAGCAGTCAGACTGGCTTTGTCCTGATAGAGTGGAGGACAGCAACAGTCATCCCTCAGCATAAAGGGGGACCATCTACTGTCCCAGGAAATTACAGACCCATAAGTTTGACTAGTCTTATATGTAAGGCAATGGAAAGAATAATTATTTGCCTGATAACTAATATCATAGGAAACCACCAAAAACTGGAACTGACCCAAATCGGATTTGTCAATGGACAGGTGATGCCTACTGAATCTGGTGGATTTCTTTGAAAAAGTTACTAAGGTTATGAATTAGGGTAAACAGTACATACCACTTACCTTGACCTGACCAAGGCATTTAAAGAATTCCCGACTCAGGTATTATAAATAAACTCACCAAACTGGATATAAATCCCTATGTCACCAGATGGATAGCAAATTGGCTCATGCACAGGACACGTGGTTAAAGTGGGTCAATCCAGATCCAGCAGGATGACAGTTACTAATAGTGTACCACAGGGCTCAGTGATGGAGCAACTCCTGTTCAGAATGTACTTCTCTGAAGTCAAGGCTAATGTGGAAGGGCTTTGGATGATAAAGTTTGCCGATGACCGCAAGCTATGGTCAGTTACTGAATCCCCCAATGAGGCAGATGTCCTTCAGGAGGATCTAGATCAGACAAATGATTGGTGCCAGAACCATGGCCTAAAATTAAGACTGACTTCAGAGCTCTTCACAAAGAAAATACAGGGTATAAACAACCTGGACTATGCAGATAGACTAAAAGCCCTATCCCTTTACTCAGTCTCCTACCTCCTATTAAGTGGTGACCTATCTCTGACCTACAAGGCATTCATGAATTCAGCCCTGATGGAGCTGCTACACATCCACAACTCAAATTGCATGAAGGTCATCCAATCTAGGGATCTAAACTTACTTACCAACTCAAACAAAACATGCTGGAGAGACAGCTATGTGTCTCAGAGAATGGCCCTTCTTTGTAACAGACTTCTTATTCATATTAAGCAGAACCCTTCCCTGGCCCTCTTCAACCACAGTTTGGATCAATGGACGGGAAATCACGAATTCAACCTGGGGTAGCACCTATGTCCCTTATGGACAGGGGCAATCTTTAGGATACTCAATGCACAGGCACAAATAATGTCATCATTTTGCCCATAGGTGCCATATATTAGGTAAAAGCAGGTTATATTGACTAGGGTTATAACAGCCCTTAACAAATTAGCCTAGTAATCTCCTATAAATGTATGGGAATATTGCTATGCTGAATGGAAAAAGGAGGTCAAGGCGAATGAGTTTTTTCTCATCATGAGAGATACACAAAAGGCATAATAGAGATATAATAATATAATTGCATAACAGGCAGATAAATTAACACATGATGCTACATTTTTTTGCTATTTTTGCCTGAAGTAGAACAGGTTTGTTACATATAAATTTAGTGTGACTGATCCTTATTTCTTTACATTTTTAGGTAGGTTATATTAGTGATATAAGCTGGAGTGTGATGGGGTAGTAGGGAGAAGCTCAGGGTTTATCTCTGTACCTTTTCACCTGTGCATAGCAATACAATCAATTTACTATTCATTTTTACAAAGCTTTATCAGAAGGATGTTGTATGTGTTGAATATATCATCAGAGGGTTTCTTTATTTTTGTTATCTTGGAGTGGCAAACATTATAAACTTTAATTCTGCATTGATTATGCATTGGAGGTTGGTGATGCAGTATGTCTATTGTGTTTTGAACCAGTCTAAGGCATATTGTCAGCCAGTAAAGTCAGACATAAGGTTGACAGAACTAACTTAAGGTTTGTGAATGCAAGCAGATGTATCATGTGTTGAGAATTTAGCTTTTTATTTTGAAAGCAGACAGGTGGAGTAGTAGTCTATAAAGGTTGGTAACAAATTGTAATTGAGTGCATACACTTTGCAGTATAGTTTGAGTTGTTTATATATATTGTATGTAACCAGCATAAACTTTGCAATTTTTTAAATTTTACATTCTACAAGATCATTTCATCGATAATTTCTCTGCCTATTATATAATTATATTATATCTCTATTATGCCTTTTGTGTACTTATGTCTTCTTAACTGGGCTATGTCTGGTGAAGGTCCTTCTGAGATCAATGCATTTGCTGGGTAAACACTTAAAATATACATTTTTAGAAAAGCAAAGTTATGCTTGTGGAATTAAAAACATAGATATATTTAAGGACAAATTACTTATTTCTTGCTTAGCTGGGTCAAATATTGAGGTGGTGGAAACTTTTATGTACTTTATCTTCTGTTCTGTTTTGACCCAGTCACTATTTTTTATTTTTATTATACACATTCACAATTCTATAAATTAATCAAATATTTTTATCTGCTTGATACAGAATTTGTAACTTATTATTTTGAAAGCTAGAGAAGTATTAGCAGAAGGGGTTCTGCAATTATACTACTTTAATGCTATCTTTTTCACTTGTGGGTACTTAATACTCTATTCCTGTTAGATCTTATATACTTTTACTGTGACATCACTATCATTTAGACCTGCTGGTCCTAGTTGAAATGTGATCCTATCTGCTTTTGTACACCTTTTACATCATTGTTGCTAAAAGTGAATTAAGGTATCAGCACACCATATGTGCACTGCTTCTGTTTCCAGTGGATTAAAGTATCAGAAAAAATTAAAACATACTTCAACCATTAAGTATTCAGTTAGTTGAAAACTTTCTTTAGACAGTAGCCTTATGTACTCTTTACCTGCTCAATCTATCTTGCCAATATGCAAGTCTAGTCTGTCTTTGCACCTAATATAGCTAGACTTTTAATACTTGATATAATTAGGCAGTGTAGCAGCTGGCTTATACTAAGCAATAACCAGCTACTACCTGACCAGCATCACAAGACTTGTGAAAGGTTTAAGGATCTACATAATCTGGGGGTCACTTTGTCACCCAAACTAATAATTTTAAAAGTTATATACCCACTACTCCACCTCTGCTTGCACACATCATACCTATATACACCAGTGTTATTAAGAAGTAACTCTCCAAACCTCCTAAAACGATGAGAAACAAGTCTTAGTTTCAAAGCAAATGCCATAATACCTCTGGTCTTATCCAGCAAACATAGCATAAAGTCACTTAATGCAGGGAGCAGAAGGGTGGAGACCCTAAAACATCTAATTCCACTAAACTGGCACACACAAATAAAAATGTCTAACCAGTTAATGACTTTATTGTTAGTTACTCAGATTCTATTCTCATTAGGATATGAATAACGCAACAAGTTGCCTCTCCTTCCTTTGCCAGAATCTAAGACATGATGAATGTTTGAAATACCTTAATCCAGTCAGATGTGGTTACAGTAGGGCCATAGCCCATGTGGGTGAGAATGGTATGACGCTTTCAGACCAGAGAGACATATTAAAACATGATGGCTGTTTATATGCATGTGCTCAATGTAGACAAGCCTCTGGCCCAGACTTTAACTCTACTCTATTGACACCAACAATGGTTCCCAGATTCAACATAATGATAAGTGGCTTTAATAATTTATTATGTTGCTGATGTCTTTCTAAGGAATTCATCTAAGAATGATTTTGGGATAAGGTGATTGGCAGTCCTACTTGCTTTGCAAGGGATGGCCTATATCTATTATTTTGTGCCCTCTGCATAAAGGGCAATTGCTTTATTATCTTTTCTAGGCAAAATCCAACTTCTGAACATTACAGTGTATCAGAACAAAAATCACTAGATCCTAGTTCAGACCATATCCAAATAGCCCTACTCAATGCTAGAAGCCTAAATAATAACATCCCTGGTCAACACGTCCTTCTGCAACTTCAAAATGTCCATAGTTGTGTAGTATCATTGATTTGGTTTCCGGGCACAGGCACCACCTGAATCATGGTTCCATGCCTATCACTCTTTCTGATCAGCAGGTCACTGTGGGATTATAAGTATTTACCATAGACCTTATCATTACTAGACAGATTCCCTTTGGCACTCCCACAGCATTTACTGAAATCCAAAACCCTCTAAACAAAATAAATTATTACTTTGTTGCCTGTTATTGATCATCTTCCATGCCTTCTCAATAATTATGAAAGATGTCTAAATGTGTAATTTTCAGTGAATTATAGTACTTTGATGATGGGGGATTTCAGTTATCTAGCTGTTAATTGCAAGACATTTAACACCAAAGGTGCTCATACCCAGTGGTTATTTGACAAGTTAAATGTGTCAATGTTTCAATGTTTAAAAAAATTCTGGTCTCTGAACCTTATTTTAGTCCTGCAGTGAGTCTTCCTCCTTCTGATCTAGGATCAAGTAACTTTTCTCCTGACCAGATATCAATTTCAGTCTTAAAAGAGACTAAGGCATCTATATTTCATAAGTATCTTGAAGGGAGTTCTACCACCTTCCACTGGAGTATGAAATATTGTAGTAAGAAAAGTTGATTTTGGTAAGAAACATCATCATCATCAATAATTCTCTTTTTCACATTTTCTACATGGGGTTGGGGTATCGTGTTAACTGTTGCCATATCTCTCAATTCAGTGCTACTCTCTTACCTTCTTCGAGACTCATACCTTTTTTCAACTGTTTTTACCAAAAATTTTAACAAAAAACATTAAGATATGATAATATAAATATTATAAAACAAATATACATATCTAAAAGAACAATAATAAACAAGTAAAGTAACTATTTACAAAGGTGTCTATTATAAAACAGCGATCTTTAAACCAAAAAAGAAATTGATGAGTAGTTGTTAAGTCTGTTCATCCAGCAGTTCTTTAAATTTCAACCATATATTATATGAAGAGGTGATTCTAGATGTTCTTGTTTTGATCCTGATAAGTTCAAGATGACAGACTTCAGTTGCTAAGTGTACAAATTCTTCATAGTAGGAGTAGTCTGATTCTTCCAGTTCTTGGTGATGACTTTTCTTGCTAATGTTAAGATACTCCATAAAAGAGGGCATTTTATTTCATGTCAGAAGTGTGAATAAGTATATTAAAATTAAATAAGATATTTGATCAGCATAAATTTATCATTAAAAACAGACTGTAAGAGAGAGAATTCATATTATTGCAATTTGTTTTAAATTTTACACAGTTATAAAACATATGCTGCCTGCCAGCTTTAACATTTAGTTTACCTCTCCAACATCCGATGTCTTTATTATAATTCAACTTTATGTGGTGTGATAAAGGTTCTATGTAAGAATTTTCAAGAGAATATCCTCCACCTTAGTGATGAATTAGTTTGTTTGAAGACTAGAGCATTATTTTTTATCATCTTAACTTGGGGAGTTATTACTAACAATTCTAAAATACTCCCAGTAGCTTTCTCCATGACATAATGTTGATTTCTTGAGTACCTTATGTATTTTACATAGAAGTACCTTTCCAATTATATTCTGGTGCATTAGAATAAATTAGTAAATCAATGAATGCGGAAAAACAATTTCTAACTATTGATTGCATTCGATTGATCTTATGTTCAACTAATTAGCTACAATTTTGAATTTCCAACCACATATCTTTGCTTAACTCACACGTATTAATGATATTGTCAATATGTTGTAACTTCCCATTGTCTAGTAATTCCTACCAGTATAACAGGATTTTGCCTTTAAATGTAGTCATATGTTCATAGGTTCATAGATAAGTACTAGGCTATCTGCCCGAGGGCATTTATAAGCCTAGCCAGAGTGTGTAGGCTTTCGCCGCCTCATTGATTAATTAACTGATTCTCTGTCAAGCAGAGCCAATGAAGTGATCCCAGGTGTGCATTTTCTGTTACTCATCCACTCGTCAAGGTTTCTCCTTAAGAGTGTTAGTGAGGGGCTCTGCCTGATGTAATTTGGAATTTTGTTCCAAAGCATGGGGAGTCTCTGTGACAGGAATCTATCCCTCCAGCATGTTCTATTTATTGTTGTGGTGAGATTTAGCTTACTAGAGCACGTGACTTGCAGTGACTTGGATTTCTTTAGGTGGAGCATGTCCATCAATTCTGAGTTGGACATGACTTTGTAAGTCAGGCAGAGATCACCTCTGAGTAAGCGATATGCCACTGAGTACAGCCGGAGTTTTTTTCAGTCAGGCTGCATTGGACATATGTTTGAGGCCAGTAATCCTCTTGGTGAGGTACTTTTGTGGACTTTCCAGCTGTTGGAAGTGTCTTGTGAGGTACATCCCAAATGGGGCATTGTACTCTATGATGGGTCTAATGAGTGACAAGTAGAGAGCCACTATAACCTCTTTATTTTTAGATGTGAACCCTTTAGTAATTAGATGGGCCACACAGAAGGATTTCCTAACTACTTTGACAATATGATTGTCAAAGGAGAGATTACTATCTACCTGGGTCCCCAGATCTCTTATTACCTCTTCTGTATTAAGGGGGCTGCCACCTATGTGGTAATTCGTGGGTGTTTTGTTTTTCCCACATGGGATGACTATGCATTTTTTGGCATTTAGCTTGAGGCCATGACTTTGACATTGTTGTCAAATTTAATGTAGTAATACTATTTTGAGTATAGGCAATTGGAAATACAAAGAAAATCCATGCTTTATAATTAGGGTTCTTGAATATGAATTTTTTAAAGAAGGTTATTATCCTTTATTTATTTATTATTTAATGTATTTGACATTTGTTTACCGGGGAAGTCCAACTCGGTCAGAAAGAACCCATTTTTAGTGGAGGCCCAGGGAAATGAATATATTTCTTATTTTAAATCATATTAATATAATAAGAGTTAACTGCTTTGTTTTTGTGTTCTATGAAATAGTCTTTTACTAACCAACGAAATTTAATAGTACCTCTTTTGGGTCTATATCATATTGTCAAAATTCCAAAACATTGAACACCGTAAGCTCGACCTTGGAATCTCAAAATATGATATCATCGAAAGCTCAGAACAGTGAATGTTTTCCCTGGGAAAAAAATGCTGTTCCGAGAAACACGCACACAGCACAAGCACGCCAAAAAAACAGCAATCCACACACATACACTTAAAATCCTACATCTAACCCTACACTAAACTGTGCATACACTACTATCTATCCACTTACCTTAACCCAAACCCTAACCCTAAGGTCCGTCACTATTGCACACTCACCTGACCCGCACCCTAACTCACCTAGCCCCCGCTCTAACCCTAATGTCCGCACAATTGCGCACTTACCTGCACCCGACCCGTAACCTTCCACCACAGTGCTGAAAATAGAGAAGCTACAGAAATGGCCAAACAAATTCTTTCCCTAGGAAATAATTTGGTGTTCTGCAGCTTTGCTATTTTCAGCAATCGCTGTTTTGGAGTCGATATTAGAACATTCGATATTTTAAAACCTCAGTGTTCTAATATAGACCCCCTATTTTAGTATGATAAGATCTTGTTAAATTATTGGATTTACACCAAATACCTCCCTGAATATCTTTCCATTTGGCATGATAATTGTTATTTAACCAAGAAATTATTGCTTTAACAGTTGACGATAAGGAATATAATTCTAAATCTGGAAGATCAATACCACCCAATGCTCAATCTCTAATGTGATGGTTTAAACCCAATCTAGGCTTATTAGGAAACCATACAAATCTCAGAAACAAAGCATTATACTCTTTTATATATTTTTGGGGGAGAGTGGGAGGGATGAAGATTGAATTGTATATATCATTTTAGGAAGGATAATCATTTTAATTATGGAGAATCTCTCTTCTACAGTGAAAAAAAACATCCATTTATTAAGAATTTGTTTTATGCAATTTAAGTTATTATTATAATTAAGGCCTGTTTTGCCTTTAATATCAGACAATATTAACCCTAAGTAAGTGATTTTACCATCTTTCACAATGTATTTATGTAATTTCTTATCTATTTTATTAATATTGTAGGCTCATAGGTAGGTACTAGGCTATCTGTCCAAAGGCATTTATAAGCCTAGCCAGAATGTGTTGGCTTTTGCCGCCCCCTTAGATTAGTTCCCTGTGCCTCTGTCCAGCAGGGCCACTGAAGTGATCCCCAGGGTAAACTTTCTGTTTCCCATCCACTCTTCAAGGTTTCTTTTGAAGAGTGTTAACGAGGAGCTCTGCCTAATATAGATTGGAATCTTGTTCCAAAGCATGGGAAGTCTCTGGGATAGGAATCTATCACTCAAGGATGTCCTATTTATTGTTGTAGTGAGGTTTAGATCCCTAGAACGTGTGGCTCAAAGGGAAAAGGTTTTCTTTAGGTGGAGCATGTCCATCAATTCTGGGTTGGACATGGCCTTGTATGTCAGGCAGAGATCACCTCTGAGTAGGCAGTATGCAACCGAGTACAGCTGGAGTTTCTTCAGTTGAGCTGCATAGGGCATCTGTTGAGGCCAGTGATCCTCTTAGTGAGGTACATCTGTGGTCTTTCCAGCTGTTGCAGGTATCTTGTAAGGTACATCCCAAATGGGGCATTGTACTCTATGATGAGTCTGATGAGTGATGAGTAGAACAATGACCTCTTTTGATCTGGATGTGAACCCCTTTGTGATTAGTTGGACCATGTAGAAGGATTTTCTAACCACTTTGGCAATGTGATTATCAAAGGTGAGATTACTGTCTACTTGGGTCCCCAGATCCCTTATTACGTTGTCCGTATTTAGGGGACTACCACCTATGTGGTAGTTTGTGGGTACTTTGTTTCTTTCCAAAGGGGATGACTATGCACTTTTCAGCATTTAGCTTGAGGCCATGATTTTGACACCAGGTATCCATCTCAATATAATTAACAGGTAGTATTTAAGTCTTATTTCCATTAAAACTGAGTCCTGATTTCTTATGGAATATTTCTGTTGCTTGGAATATTGTAATAAGAGAAGAATTACAATCAGTCAAAGTTAATACAATGCATCCATCCATCCTCAACCCCTTTTCCCAGTTTTACACATAGGAGTCAGGGTGTCATTTCAACAGTGGCAATCATCTTGATCCAAGGTTTATACCTCCGGGTGGTTAGCCCTGCTGCTGTCAAAGTTAATACAATGTAATCTGCAGATATTTGTATTTCGGAGATTAAATCATTATTTATTAGTATGCCCTTCATGTTTTTATCTTATATCATTTGAAAAAGATGCCATGACTAAAACAAAAAGCAATAGGCACAAGGGACAACCCCATTTAGTACCTTTAGTAATCATGATTGATTGGGGAGTATATGAGATAATGTTAATGTATGCAAAGCAGTATTCATATAGACATTTGATTAATTGTAAGAAATTGAAAAATTGCATTCCTGCAGTACTATTAATAAGTACTCCCAATTAACTGAATCAAATGCACTATTGATATCCAGAAGAACCAAAATTAGCCATTTTTTTAATTATTATTGTAATCAGTTATGATAGTGTATTCACTTGATATTGTCATAGGTGTTCCTATTCATTATAAACCCAGTCTTCTCATTGTTTATCAAAACTGAAAGAAATTGTTTTATTCTAGAGGCATAGATTGCAATGAATATTTTATAATCTACATTAAATAGTGAAATTGGTCTATATGAAAAACATTGTGTTGAGTCCTTGTCACACTTTAAAATTGAGGATATTAGGCTGCATTTCCAGGAAGCTGGTACCTTCATAAGTCCTTTAGCTATTGAAAATACCTCTAGTAAAATACTCAAAGCATCCTTAGTCATCATTTTGTATAGTTGAGGTATTATACCATCATTTCCAGGTGTCTTATTGGGTTTTATAGGTTCATAGGTTCATAGATTAGTACTAGGCTAACTGCCCTTGTGAGCCATTTTAAGCCTAGCCAATTATCCCTTGTGAGACAAACACCTTAACGATTAGGCCACACTCCCAACCCCTTTTTCATTTAAATTTAATTTAATTAATTTAATTTACATTTTTAATTTATTAATTTGAATTTTTAGTTCAGACATTGAAATAGGCTTGTCAGTTATTTTTATTTGATCCTCTGACAGTCTATTTTCAGTATATTTTTATAAATGTTTTAATTATATTTTGTATATCCATAGTTGGTTTATATTGATTAATCATATTAAAATGAGACCAAAAAACATCCAAAATATCTTATATTTCATTAACGTTTTTACTACTAGAGGAGTATAATTCTTTGATGTGGATAGACTTAACAATCATTTTTGTTCTAGTAGTGAATTTATGTATGGATTTAGGATTTATGGAATAATTAGTTATTTTAATCTTTTCTAAATTTATCATAGTTTTATGTTGCAAAAATTCTAAATATTTACTGTTTAAGCTTTTTAGTTCTTCTGTTAAGTTATTATTTCCTTTTTGACTATCTACTTTTAACTTATCGATTTTCTCTTGTAAATATATCAATTCTTTGCCCCATTGTTTCTTTTTTTGCGCATACCAACTTGTAATTTTGCTAAAAAAGTATGCTTTTAAAGAGTCCCATACAAAAATCTCTGAGGTGTTACCTGCATCACTAATTTCAATAAAAGTTTGAATTTCTTTATTAAAGATCCCCTTAAAGTCTTTCATATTGGTTATATATGCAGGAATCATTTTAATTGGGATGTTATTATTAGAATTCAATATAACTTCAAATATTATTCTGTTATGATCTGACAGTGGTCAAGAGGCTGCTTTAATATTATCTGTTTTACTAGTGATATCATTTGAAACATGTATTATATCTGTTCGTGATTGTGTCCCATGCCTGTGTAAGAAATGTATAAAGAAAAGTGAGTGTGATACTGAAAACTCATTTATATCTCTCACATTGTATAGGTCAGTGAACTCCACCAGAGCCTTGACTGAGGCAGGCTTCTTCCTTTTATGGCTAGTGTTGGTATCCTTGTCAGATAAAATACAATTTAAGTCACCTGCAAAAATATTGTTTCCCTTTGATATATGTATTATTCCCCTCCAACTGTTGTTTAACTGTTTGTGTTCCCAATCCAATCCAACAGACATTAATGAAAGTGTATAGTTTCCTTTAAATCTCTAAAGCTACTGAAAAAACATGCCTTTTTCTTCACTAAATGTATTTAGGATTTTAGGTAGAGGCAAATAATTTTTCCATAAAATAACCACCCCTCTTATCTTTTGTTTATAATGAGAGCTAGTCAATACAGAATAGTGTTTAGTATTAAATCTGTCCAAATCTTCTTTTATTAAATGTGTTTCCTGTAAAAAGATAAGTTGTGAATGAAATATTTTTAAACATATGTATAAACTACACTTTTTGCAACCATTATTTAATCCATTGATATTAACTGATATGCATTTCAAGTTGTACACACTACCGAAATAGAAAAAAATTAATATTACAAATAATACCCTCATACATTTGTAAATAATATGGTACTGAAAATTTATTATATCTAGTGAACTTCTTACTCATTGATATAAGATAACTGAGAATGTTAATTGTAAACTTTCTATCAACAATACTAGACACCAAAAAAAAAATAGAATTAATTTGGAAGCTACTATACATGCACTGTTTTTTTTTCCTGTCCCCCATGGAGTTTAAAACTCCTAGTTTGAATAGCAATCCTATTCAAACACTACCTCCTACCCACAAATAAGTATCTATCATCACTCTACTACTTCTAAAGTTATGGTATATGAAAGGCCTAGCTTATTTAACAAAACTAAAATGAGTTAGTATATACATAATATTCATATTATAAACAATCTTTTGTTTGCTGCAAAATGTATAAATTATAAAGTATAACAGATCTTGTAGCCATTTTGTTCCATTCTATTTATAACAGCCTAAATAGTATTATAATAAATCCAATAATTTCTTTCAGTTCTGAGAAAAAACAGGTTAACACAGATAAAAGACAACACATATAACATTGTTTATAACAATCATGCTATATTACTAACATGCTATTAAATATTAGTGATAATGTGACTAACTAGTTAATATTTAAACTCAGTTCTGACCACAAGACTGTACATGCTTGGATATTATTGCAGACACATCTTGATATTTCAAAGAACAAATAAATATCTCTAAAACAATCTTCATTTGTGAAGACTTGCATATACAATTATCTTTCAAAATGTATTTCTTCTATAAGTAGGATATCATATTTACAAGAACATGCTATGAGACATAAAATAGTAAAGGAATAACTGTGATGTCTAAAATAAGTAATAATATATTCCCAGAATTATATTTGTACTAAGGGATGAGATATGTTTGGAAACATACCCACTACAGTTTTTTTTAGGAGACACATAAATTCACAACTTATCAAAATGACTATGTAATGTTGTCTGACTTTGTGGAAAACATTCTATTACTTTCATATCAGTCCCTCTTTACTATGTGTTAGACTTTCAATTAACTTTCATAGCATGAGTTATAATATTGCCCTGGATTTGAGCTCCTCACTTCATGCTCAAAGAGCAAATCCACACAGAAACCAACATAGATCATCATCACAGCCATTATCATAAACATATACATATCTATTACCCACATATGCAGAACAAGTCAACCATGCCAGGGGCTGACATCAACAAACATAAACAAGATCATCATCTCTTCTTTAAATTAATAGAACATAATGTAATTTGAATAATATAAAATCTTAGGATAGAAGGTAAACTGATTAAATGAATTCTATATTGTGTATGGTTCCACAGTACTATAACATGTATTATATAACTTAAAGAGGAAATACAGGTTTTACAACTATTAAAATAGTAATATTGAGGTAACTGTAACAGAGAGTACACGTTAATTAACACCTTCTTACTATTATGCACTGAATTTGTGTATTAAAAGCAAGCATAAACAACATTTTATCCAGTATTTCTTACACACGCACACACACACACACACACACACACACACACACACACACACACACACACACACACACACACACACACACACACACACCTCTGTATAAATTGTTTCCTGAGACAAAAGGGCAGGGAAGAAACATTCTATTAAAACCTGCTCTGTGAGGGGGAAATACCACTGGCAGTAAACAACTTTCATTCATGTTACACTGAGAAAGAAGGCTGTTGACATGGTTAAAACCAACTTGCTCCCTGCTATTTAAGAACCTATGGTATAATACTTCTTATCATTTTATTTTTGTTATAACTATTTGGTACACTCTCTGTATCTCCCTTTTCTTTCTCTCTCTCTCTCTTTTTGTGTTTATCTATCCTAGCAGGGGATGGGGAGAACAAAATAATAAATTACAGGTTTAAAAGTGAAACCCTAGTGTTAAAACACATAAATTCTCTTTTCTGCTGTATTTCTCCTCTCCTAATCCCTCCCCAGTGAATAAACAAGCACCAAACATCACAGATAAGACTATATAAGAAAAAAAAGAAAGAAAAAGGAAAGAAAAAATACGGAAAAAAAACCCCGGCTTCACCCACAATTTTATTACTATATTAGTAAAGAAGCACTCATAAAGAGCATAACAGTCTGATATCTCTTAGATAAAGCACATCCAAGTCTCATACATACATACATACATACATCATCTCACATATTCCAATCAACCATGAAATGTGAATAAAGAATTAAAAGTTAAAAACACCACAATATCCAGTCCATTTATAACATACTTATTTAATGTACATTAAGCAACTTGCTATTAAGTTATCATGAGTTATCACTTTAGGATTTATGTAGCACATATATGAAGAAAGAAAACCAGGATATATATAGGTAAAGAAAGCTTATTAATAGTTAAATAGTTAATTTCTTAATCCTTATTAAGTTAAGGCAAATATTTAATATGGAAAATAAAATACAGAATATCACCTTAGCAATACATATAGGAAAAGAAAAAATGACATTTATTTACCTTATAGAGAAGTGAATCCTTGTCTCCTTCATTTCACATATACCTCCAGTAACTGAATGGGTAAATTTTGTCATGGAAAAATATTTTGTTATTTAAAGTTAACATCAATGTTATACAAAAGATAAGAGTCTTTTGCCATTTAGTTTCTTTTTCTTCTTATTGGATTTCCCAGTTATACTTTTACTTCTGCTTGTCTCTTTAAAGTATTATTGTTCCAGTCCACATCTTCAGTGTGGTCTAGAATTTGTTTTTTGTTTTTAGAAATGACAGTGCAGAGTCTGGGTCTTCAAAGTATCTCATTTCATCTGGAAGGAATATGGCAGGAAAGAACAAATGCATCTTAAACTGTCTTTTTTTACGTTCTTTTATAAAAGCCAAAAAAATGTTCCTTTTGGTCATCACAGCATTGGAATAGTCATTATCAAATCTTATTAGTTTGTCATCCAGTTTAATAGGAGATTTGGACCAGGCTGTTTGTCTTGAGATGAGAAGAACTTAGCAATAGCTGATCCTGGTGAAGGGTTAGTTTTTGATGAAGTAGAAACTAGAGACTTGTTTGCTCTTTCTGTATCAGACAACATATCTTCAAATAAATTTAGAGTCTTAGGAAGCCAGGTAGTAAGAAATTTGACCATATTTTCTCCATTTTGTCAGGCAGTCCAAAAATATGAATGTTATTTCTCATGGATCTGTTCTCCAGGTCATCAAGTTTGTTAAGTAATAAGGCATTCTGTCACAGGAGAAATTCAATTTTGTTTTCATCTTTGGATACTCTGTCTTCTATATCATTAATGGCATCTTCCATTCCAGTTATCTGAGTTGTCTCTTGTTTTAAAATCTCATGCTTGCTACACTTCTTTAAAGCTGTCAAGTTTGTTATCCATTCTGTCCATTTATAAAGAAAATTCTTGTATATTAGAAAGAACAAATTTGAGTTCTTTCTTTAAATGCAAGTCCTGAGAGATTATCTTTGAATGACTCATTTCACAGCTACTGGTACAGACCTTTCAAATGAATAACTTGGCAAGAAAAATTCAAATATTTAGACATTTTTAGATAATATCCTTCTGTGTAGTATCAGGTAACTGATTTTGTTCAAAAAGTTGGCTTAGGATAGTATAAAAAAAATGTCCTGTCAGAAAAAGAAACAGAATAGCAGAGCAAGAAAAATGTGCTGCTAGCCTGTCAGCATCATGGGCATGCCCCTCTGACACTCATACCTGACTGTCTCAGGGCTTCTCTCACACAATCCATCCATTTCTTCACTAGAATGTCTTCTGCTTTTCTGCACAGGTGCCTGAACCACTATAATTGGTTCTCTTTGACTTTCTGTGCAATTGGAGCTGCTTTGGCTTCTGCTCTGATTTCCTCATTTATTTATTTGTCCCACAGTGTGCATTCCACTACTCATCTCAGGCACTTCATCTTCATCTTCATCACCTCTACCTTCCTCAACTGTTCTGTGTTTACTTTCCAGTTTTCTATACCATATATTAGAAGTGGTTTCACATCTGTTTTGTATACTTTACTCTTCAGCTTCTTTGACATTCTTCTGTCATACACTACCCCTGCCACTCTGTGCCAATTGGCTATATCACCTCTGATTCTAGATTTGACCTCCTTATTCAGGCTTCCATTCTCATCCCCACCATCTCAGATGCTTGAAGTTATTAACCTATTGCTCTATTTTCCGTTCTATCCCAATATTCAACTTCTTCTGATCTTCCCCATTTGCTGCCATTACAACTGTCATATCTTTACTCAGTTTCATCACATGTGCCTCCATTTTTGCATTCATAGGTAGGTACTAGGCTATTGGCCCAAGGGCCTACATAAGCCTAGCCAACAAGTTCCCCTGGCTTACGCTACCCAAGAATGTTATTTTCCTGTGCCAGTGTTGAGCAGAGACACAGAAGTGATCCCCGCAGTGTATTTCCTATTCCCCATCCACTCATCAAGATTTTTCTTGAAGAGTGCTAATGAAGAACTTTGCTTGACATAGATGGGTAGCCTGTTCCAGAGTATGGGAAGTCTTTGGGATAGGAATCTATCCCTCCAGCATGTCCTGTTTATTGTGATGACAAGGTTTAGGTCCCTAGGGCATGTAGCTCGGAGGGATTGGGATTTCTTTAGGTGTAGCATGTCCAACAGCTCTGGGTTTGACATAGCTTTATATGTTAGGCAGAGATCACCTCGGAGTAGGCAACATGCTATGGAGTAAAGTTGGAGTTTCTTGAGGCGGTCAGTGTAGGGCATTTGTTTGAGGCCAGTAATCCTCTTTGTGAGGTACATCTGTGGCCTTTCCAGCTGCTGCAGATGTCTTGTGAGGTACATTCCAAAAGGGGCGTTGTACTCTATAATGGGTCTAATGAGTGTTGAGTAGAGGGGAACAATGACCTCTTTTTTTCCTGGATGACAACCCTTTTATGATGAGGTGTGCCACATAGAAGGACTTCCTGACTACTGGGCAATGTGACTATCAAAGGAGAGACTACTGTCCACCTGGGTCCCAAGGTCTCTTATCACACATTCAGTGTTAAGTAGATTGCTGCCTGTGTGGTAGTTCATGGGTACAGAGTTTTTACCAAAGGGGATGACACTGCACTTTTTGGCACTGAGCTTGAGGCCATGGCTCTGACACCAGGCATATGTCTCAGTGAGGCCCTTCTGTAGGATGTCCACATCATTTGGGGACTTGACTATGGATCCTAGTTTGCAGTCATCTGCGAACTTCATTAGAAGGAGGCCTTCTGTGTTAGCCTGTACTTCATATTGTATTCCATTTCCCTTTTCTTTGCTGAAGTTCTTGCTTAGGGTATGCCTGAAATGCCACATTGTCTGCATACAGCAAATGTGTTGATCTGTCCCCACCAGCCTGTTAATTAATGTAGTCCATCACCAGTATGAACAGCAGTGTGTTCAAAGGTGAACTGTGATCCATGCCCACTCCCACTGGGAACGCCTCTGTGAGACAAAACACTGTACTTGAATTATTGGATCCTTGTACATAGTCTGCACTAATTCCACCAATGTTTCTGGATCTTCAAACTACCTCAGGACTGCCCAAATCAGCTTTCTTGGGACCTTGTCATATGCTTTCTCTGAGTGAAGGATTGTCCAGTTGGACTATTTCCTCATCTCTTCCTTCTCAACTATCTGCCTCTATGCAAACAGTGGGCTAGTTGTGCTGCATCATGATCTGAATGTGAACTACATATCTTCCATCTTACTTTCTTCTACTCTGCATATCTGCATATTTATTTATCAATCACTCTCGCCAGAACTTTAATGCAATGTGACAGAAGTTTGATACCAGTCTACTGCCCTTTGTTGTGGAGGTCCCCTATGTTCTTCAACACTGGTACTAGTATGCTTATTCTTCAGTCATCTAGGATTTATCTTTCTCTCCATACTGCTATGAGTACCCTTTGAAACTATTTCTTCCCTAATCTCACCCAACATCTTGATCATATCTGCTGTGACCTCATTTAAGCCAATTGCATTCCCTAACTTTATTTTCTTTAATGCTGTTCTTACTTCTTCTAGGGTGGCCTCGTCCTCTTCTTTCATCATAGGCTGTGTCTGGGGCAGTACAGCTTATGTGGAGGTTCTTTCATTCAGTAGCTGCTGAAAGTACTCCAACCATCTCACTTTGATTTCCTGTGGGATGGTGACCAGGTTGTTGTCAACATCTGTTAGCAGGGTTTATTTGAGTTCTTAGTTCCAACAGTAGACAGTGGCGGCTGGTGAGTTCAAATCAAAGGGGGGCTGCAGGAGACAGCTGAATGGGTGGGGGCAATTGGAAGGGGTGTGGTCAACTAGAAATGGGAGGAGCTATGCTCAAAACCACAAAACCTGGAACTTTAATTAAATACGCTGCCCTGGGTGCCAAACCGTCATTATGAGAGTCCAATCAAGACAATGTGAAGTGTAGAAGAATATTTCAATACATTAGCTGCATGGCAGCTTACTTAATATCTATATGGAAACAAAAAGGCTGTGAGGCATGAAAAAATAAATTACTTTTTAAATACATTACTGGAATGCCAGTCAAAATCAAGTACAAGAAAAACAAGCAGCACTCAACTCAAACCACTTCTTCTTGCATTGCAGTTCTAATTATAATTTATATTCAGCTTTATTAAAGTACCAAGTAACATGCTGAAAGTCGCAATCTCTGTGATACCCCACTTGTAAAAATGTTTCTTATCCAAAAAAGACCTGCTGCCTGACAACAACTATCTACTTGTTTCATGGGGAAAACATGATCAAAGTAAAAAATGAAAAGCAAACAAGAAACAAGCTCAAGATACATTGCTTAAAGAATTACTGTACAGGTAATAGACCACACACAATAGATTTGCATGCTGTTTGGTTTACAGGTAAAGCCTGCAAAGATGACTGCAAGTCTCCAACAAATGTAATGAGCTTCTTAAAATAATAATGTAATCCTGTCCTTTATTACAGATACTGTCATATGCATTTCAATACCCAAGGCTTATACATTATCTAGTTATGCAAGTATTATCTGCATGTCAATAGAAAGGCTTTCACTGTTGGCAATTCTTTAACAGTATGCTTATTAAAGCTTACTTGCATCTTACAATCTCAGACAAGCTTACCTGATGGTCATTAAAGCATTGCTACTTAAACACAGAGCAACAGGCACTTTCTGAGTAATAATAAGCATAAATCAACAGTATAAAAATATGACAAACCAGAAAATTCTGCAAAATCAAGGACAGAATAAAAGTAGTACTTGTGCCTACCTTGGATGGGGGGATACTCTGCACATTTACACTGCATAACTGCTCCTTGCCTTGCTTGGACACATCCAAAGTCACACTATATGAGGCAGTGGGGTGCAACAAGTATGTCACAATTTGAAAAGTTTCTGGCTGACTGTGATGGCCCTGACACATTTGTCATACCTCTCAACCTCAGAGCAAGAAATCTGGACAAAGCCATACATAGAAGTGGGGCAAGGCCCAAAAATAAGGAAAATTATAAATATTGCTCTTATAATAGAGTAGTAGGTCTTGCATTAGTATGAATTTCTGAAGGGTATGAAGTCTGAAACACAAATGTCTGTCATTATTTACTAACTTCAGTCTTTAATGATTTGCTACTAATTTGTCAAAAAAACACAATTCTATGAAAAATGGACTAACAATGTGATGCAAAAATATAAAATAGCCACACAATACAGCTGGGAACCTGTCAAAGAAGGGACACTTTTTTCATATTAGTACTACTAACATGAGCAGCTGGCAAAATAAAAGAATCTGCATGCATTTCTGAAATAAAAGTAATCTATAACTCTGATTATTACAGTTATTTCTTAATTGTAAACCCTCCATGTTTTCTTCCAAAATTGCCATTTTGCGGCGGGATTATTAGGGGAAGAGCAACATTTTGAGCCAAAATCGGGGACAGTTCAGAGGTTTGGATATGCCTAATTCTTTAAAGCAATTTATTTGCACATACCTCTCAACCTGTTAATGCAGGAAATCTGGCCAAGGCCAAATATACTTATAAACAGTATAAAAAATTGTTGTATAAACTGAGACAGTTGATAGAATAACAGGTCTTGTTTTAGCATACATTTTTCTGAAGGTTATGAAGTCTGAAACTCAATGTCTGTCATTATTTAGTGACTTCATTCCTAAATTATTTGCCAGAAAACCACACATTTAATGAGGAACAAACCAAAAATAAGAAGCAAAAATATATTCATTCTGTGAAAATCTGGACAGTTGAGAGGTATAGTTCAGCCAGGGCTGTCTTTGAGTTTGCCTCCCTTCCCCCTCACAAAATCATGGTCGAATGGAGCCTCCCCCCTTCAGCTATTCCAATGAACCATTACTTGGCTATTTCACCCCATTTACCATAAACACTAATGTGCATACTGCTTTACTTCTATGATGATTTGGACTTCATTTGAAAGTTTTATTTTGCATTTTACAGCACAAACACTAAGACATCTGCTAAACAAAGCAATGCAATCTCACAATGAAAACAGACTTAGCATTAAAACTTCTTTGCCTTTGAAACTCACATTCATTGAAACAGCATTGAAACCCACATTCAAAGAAAATATATTTTGCCACTGACAGATAAAGATTAACTTTGGGCTGTTTTCAAAGCATAGGCCCCTTGCACATGAAACATACACATGGTCTTTGATACCCCTTTCTGATTTTATTAAATTATATTCCTTGTACAATATAGAACAGCTGTAGAGGGCATTTTTAATTAGTTTTGAACATTTTTCCAGTAAACAATGAAACAAAATGCATACACCAATAATGACAAAACAACCCAATTCAGAACATTTTTTCCAGTAAACAATGAAAAAAATGCATGCAACAATAATGACAAAACTGCCCAGTTCAGAACATTACTATCATAAAAGTCTACTCAAACTTCTACAGTCCACCAGTATCAGTAACTATGCACAATCTCTGAAGAAGTAAAAGTCATCTAAATAATTCCACATTAAAGAAATTTGTAACTAATGAAGAGGTTGCTGCTAGCAAACAAATTTATATGTCATTGTTTCATCTACAAATAAAGTGTCTGTTGCCCTTGAGGAATAAATTGCCTATGTTTCATTATATAATGATAAGCTAGTAATATGGCAATAGGAATGGATGGCAAACTGATAACAGGTTCAGAGTTACTAGGTATCTTCACCAAAAAGACTGCAGCATCCAGCAATGCATCTACCTAGTGTGGGAGTAGAACCCACAGCCTTCTGCATCAAAAAGCAAATACACTACCTGTTGTGCTATTAACAATGCAAGCAGACTCAGCATAAGCATCACTAAACTTTTGTTCCCCTGCAGCTCTCAGCTTCTTGTACAATCTACTTGACACTCAGCTGTATCTCTGAACTTTGCAGCACAAGAAATCTGGAAAAAGCCAAAATTTAGGGGGGGCAAAGACCAAAAAAACAGGGACACATTTTAAACATTGCTTGTATAATGTTGGAAAGTTGCTAGAATAAAATGCTGTGTTACCACCATACATTTCACTGCAAAGCATTGAACCCAGGACCATGTGCAAAACAGTCAGAGCAACATACCACTATGCCAAATCAATCATCTATTGTATGAAAGAGGAAGACTGAAACTTAAATGGCTACATTCAATGAATTCAGTTCTCACCATAGCTGTCAACATCTTAGCACAAAACACCTGAACAAAGCCAATAATGGGGGAATACAGCCCCCAAACATATTCAGTGAATTCAGTTCTCACCATAGCTCTCAACTTCTTAGCAAAAACACAGACAAAGCCAGTAATGCGGGAATACAGCTCCCAAACATATTCAGTGCATTCAGTTTTCACCATAGCTCTCAACCTTGGCAGAAACAACCTGGATGATGCCAATAATGGGGGAATACAGTCCCAAAAATAGGGACACCTTTCAAATATCCATCTTATAAACTTAGAAACTTGCTATAATAATAGTTTTTGTGTTACCATGTACTTTCTGAAGTATATGAAGTCTGAAATTCCAGTGCTTGTCATTTTTATTTATTTAACATTTGTTAACCAGGAAAGTCTGATTTGAAACAAAAGCCAATTTTTGGCAGAGGAAGAAACACTCCGGATATGTCTTTGTAAGATGAGAGGACACCAGAGCAAACCCACAGAAACACAGGGAGGACATGCAGACTCCACATAGAAGGCACCCCAGACAAGAATCAAACCAGACAACCTGTAGCTGTTAGGCAACAATGGTACCACTGCACTACTGTACAACTGGCTATGTTGACAAACAAAAATACAGAAACCACAGATTTTATGAGGAACAGAACAAATATGAGGCAAAAATCTGCATTATTTTTAAAAATGGTGGTGGGTAGGGAATTCAGGCTCTTGCCATTTGGGCCCAAGGTACAGGATTCAAGCCTTATTCTCTACCCACCACCATGTAGTGACTGGGGCATTGCACACACACACACATACACACACACACACACACACACACACACACACACACACACACACACACACACACACATACACACACTGTCACTGAGCTGCACAATCCATTCCTACACTTACCTGCAAGACTTGCCCTATCTGCCCGCGAGACCACCCTGCCTGCCGACGTTGCAGTCCGATCCCCTTCCAGTCTATGCAGTTCTGACAGCATAGACTGCTGGGAAAATGTAGATGTGCATGTTGTCTTTGTAATCCGGACTGCTGCTGGAGACAGTCTGGATTCTGTGCACATGCTCCAGACTGGTTCACCAGCAGTCTGAATATCTGAAATGCCACTCATACGCGATGTTCTGGGACTCGAGGTTGCTTTATTATATATTTTGTTTAATTTGTCTTATTTTACAGCTGGGAGGGATGCAGTCCTTCAGTCCAATAGCATGAGCCACCCCTGACAGCAGAAGTAATAAATTAGGTTCATTCACTAACACCTAATAAATCATAGTACTTACTTTAATGAGTTAAAATTGAACCCCACTTTACAAATCTTAACTTATTAGCATACAGGGAATGTTTTTAATTTATTTATTTAATCTTTCCATGTAGCCCAAATCCTTTACAGGGTAATTTTGTCTCATAAAAGTTGTTTGGATTTTTTTAAATATGTCAGTAGAATAGCAGTTAAAATTCCAACAAATGCCCCATATTCAGTTAGAATTTGTATTCTGGATTTGTAAATCAGAAGTAAAACCACAGTTTTCCTGTTACTGGTAATCCTTAATATTAACTTTAACTCGTTGTTAACATCTCCTTATAACTTCCATAATCTGAGGAAGAAATAAAAAGTTTTTATCATTCAATAACCCCAAGTCTGCTAATTATTAATATTGTTTAGATCGGATTTATTTTGTCTACCAAAGTGAATAATCTTTGATTTGAGATTTAACCCAGTGCATAAGCTGTTCCAGCATATTTGGAATGGTGTATTGATCATACACATTTGGTGGCAACAGCCCATATTTTCATGTCATCTGCACAGTTACTAATGACAATTTTCCATAAAAGCAGGCACTCAGACCTGAAACCAATATATAATGTAGGGTCCAGCACTGAAGCTTGTGGAACTCCTATCATAATATTGCATTGTTCTAAATAGCAATCCCCAAATCAAATTCTACATTTCTGTTATTTAACCAATCAGCTACCCACCTCAGTATATAACTGTTTACCTTGTACCTAGCCAAAAGGCTCAAAATTCCACAATGATGAACAGTACTGAATGACTTTGCCAATAATAAGTAAATTACATTGACAGCAAGACCCAGGTCTACTGCCTCCCAAACATAATGGTAAAAATTTAATAAATTCATAAGACTAGACTAATTCACTGTGAATACATGTTGATAAAGGTCAATACCTAAAGAAAGTTTTTCACTTAGTAATTCTT
>NC_056739.1:1868986397-1869148422 GCF_019279795.1 Protopterus annectens
AGACCTACTGGCAAATTAAATTAAAGTCGGACAGCCCCCCTGGACTCAATGAGACCATTAATATTAAATGCTATTTGAATCAACGTAGGTTGAATGTAAACAAAGCAGGACATTCTATTTTATCCCACTTTCATTAGGTTATCAAGAATGATTTTGACTATTTATGAGTTTTTAAAGTGAACTGTTTCTTTAAAATTGTATTATTTTGTTTTAATTAATTAATTGGTCACATGATTAGTATAGGATATTTAAGATGTCAGTTGATTTGATGTAATTATTCTGATGAAGTTTTTTTACGAAAGCGGCTATTAAAACAGTATACGCTATTTCCTTGTCAGCAGACATTTTCTTATCAGTGGCATTGATTTTGCAACAGTTTTATTTTGCTTCCCCTGGACGTATTTATTTTATTGGTTGGACTTTTTACTTTTGTTTATAAACTGTTTATATTTAACTGATATTTCTAACTCACAAACACAATTTTTCTGTCTGAGTACTAGTTTCTCACACTTTTCTCATACAGTAAATACAGACTCCAAACATTTACGGCAAAAACCCATGGGCTTTTCCCATCCATCATTACTAAGTGGTGTACATTTTACAATTCTTATATACTATCATGACTCTCCTGGTTATGAAATAATCTTGGCAGAACTTATCCATTTCCTCCACTGCATTCTCCTTTACAAATATAGAAATGTATTATTGAATATTTATATTTGCTTCAAAATATCAGTCTTTCCACTCCTTCCACTTCTAATATGCTTAACATGCAAGAAAGCAAAGCAAGTCTTTGCATCTTCATATCCATGCACATGTACCCAACTGTCTTGTTTCACCTTGACAGTGCTGGAAGTTAAATACTTGAAGTTGCACTATCTAATTGGTGCAACTTCTTATAGCCACTTCCCTGGTATACCTCCTTCCGGCCATTGTGTCCCCAAGACTAGAGAATAAAATATTAAAGAAAAGAAAACTGGGAAATTGTCCCCGAATTCTTTAGAAAGACTCTATGGAGAACAAAACAATTTGCTGTTGACAACACCCTCTTCCAAATGCATACAATAAGAAAATCACTGCTTAACAGTAGTGGGAGGTGACTACTTGAAGTGGCACTAACTAATTGGTGCAACTTCCCAAAGTCACCCCCCACTTGTCTAACTCCTGTCTGATCTTATAGTCAAGAAACCTGAGGATGACGTATTAAAGTAAAATTAAAAAAAAAAAAAAAAGCATAGATGAAATTGTCTCTCTTTTAAAAAGACTACCATGAGAACAATGAAATATGCTGTTGATCACACACCCACCCAGATACACACATTAAGAAAATGCAATTTTCCTGGAAGAAATAGTCAACCTACTCGGCAGGGGTCATGCTACTCTAAATCATGTCCTAATAAATATAGCCCCCTTCTGCACCTGAAATTCTGCATCTTTTTCCCAGGTCAAACTTAATCACAAAACTGTGATCATCTCAGTTAAAACCACAAATATATCCATAGAAAACACGTTTGTGTTGAAAGACTTTAAAACAGAAAATCTCTAAAAACTCCATGATGAGCTTTCAAAATTCCATTGCATTACTACGTCCTCCCCTATACAGGTAGTGTTGCCACCTACACCTCAGATATTTGCTCATGTTGGCTGAGATGTATAGGCCAAGCAGTCCTAAGTCCATCCATCCATCCATCCATCCATCCATCCATCCATCCACCCACCCATAGCCCCCTTTTCCCCATTTTTGCACATGGGGTCAGAATGTCACATCATCATCATATAGAGCCAATGTTGCCAACCCTGGTGGCTAGCCATCTCATGAGCTAATAGCTCAAATAGGACAATATCATTGAAAATTTAAAACATAAACCACCTTTGTGGTCTACAAACACAATCAAGCTCTAAAATAAAATAAACAAAATGCTAAATATCTACAGCAATTTGCAATATGTCTACCTAAAACCCCTATTAAGAAAAATCAATAAAGAGCTAAAAATCACTATTAGAAAGGACAAAATAATGCACAAACTGAAAACAGCAGCAGAAGACATTCTTCGACTATTCATCCCTCAATGCATGCCAAATTTGTAGAACAAACTAGCTATTCATTTTAAACTTGAGTCAAACTATTACTGCATTTAAGTTAAACTCAAGAAATTCAGTAGCCAAAAATTCTCTCTGGGACTGTCTTGTTTCACTTTCCTTGAGACAGGAGGTACCATATTGTGACAGGTACAGCAAGGCTTTAATGGTACTTAGCCTGAACTCTCTTGTGGATCTTATGATCTTACAATCCTATGAAAAAAGCACATGTTCAAGCTCACTGAAGCCCACAGGTCATCCACCTCTTTCTACTTTAGCCCCCTGGATGACAAACTTCTTTATCCTCTGTCAGTTCAGTAATCCTGGTAATATTATAGTAATCCCTGCTCTTAGTATGCTTGAAGCTTTTCTGTAATGGCTACAGTTTGTTGACTAGGTTCTCATATTTCAGTGAAGGGAAACTATAGCTTGCTAAGCTGGACTTTCTTTTCTTTTCCTTTACCATCCTGCATCCACGGTGGTGCAGTGGTAGCATTGTTGCCTCACAGAGAGGTTCTCCTGTTTGATTCTCGGCTGGAGTGTGGGGAGTGCCTTCTGTGGGGGGTCTGCATGTCCTCCCTGTGGTTGGGTGGGCATTCAAAAGACATGCGTAAATGGGCATGCCTTCGTTGAAGGTTGAAAGTCGAGCTGGCATCTCGGCGTTCGTCAAAATCTACTGCCAATCATTAGCAGTTTGGAGTTCTGCTGTGGCGAGCCCTAACTGGGAAAAGCCGAAAGACAACAACAACCTTCCTGCATGATCAATCCAGTCTGTCAGTCAATATTATAACTAGTGAATGAGATTGCCATCTAGGGTGCCAGTGATCAGAGGGGCACAGTCACATCAAACAATGATTTTTAAATGAATGTGTTTAGCATCTTAGCTTTAACAATGAGCTTGTATAAGATATTTGCTACAGTTATGAAAATTTAAGAAAAAAATGAACACTAGTCATTACAAAAAAAAAATCTAAAAAAGAGTAGAAGGTTTTTTTTTCAATAATAATTTTTATTTTCTTATATGCCATACAAAATTAAAACAAAACAAAAAAAATTAAAAAGAAACTACCAACTAAAGTAATTAACAAAAACACAAAACATATATACAATATTTACATAAATGCTTCCAAGTAACACACTGAATTAAACACCAAAAATATACAAATTGTTAAGATCAATTCAAGTAATAAACAGTTAGTGTTACAGAGTTTTTTAAAGGTGTAAAAATAATTCTTGTTAAATTCAAATATGAGATGTTACGCTAATATAATATTAAATACTTGTTCCCATATTTTTGGATTGTTAATATTTTTATTATGTTGGTTCAAAAGTAATTTGTGAGCTAGTATATGCCTTATTGCTAGTACTCTAAAATTATTCCATGATGTTTTGGATGGGTCTAACCAATTAGTAGCTATGTATAGCTTCATTAATAAAAGATATTGATTAATACAATACTTTGAGATTTAGGAAGTTCTTTTGGGGGAATATGCAAAATCATAAATTTCCATGACAATGTTGTACTTTGGTAACCCATCTTTTGAAGTTGTATCTTTAGTGAGTTCCAAAGTCTTTATATGCATTTGCAACTCCAGAACATATGAAGAAGATCAGCAGATTGATCCTTGCAGTATGGACAAACTGGAGAATTTTTGGAATTAAATTTATGCAGGCTAAGGCATGTATAATACGCATTATTCCATATCATCAACTGGGTATACATCAGTTTTTGAAGAGAAATAGATTTTGTAGTCAAATCAATTACTTTTATCGTATGACTGTCTTCTATCTCTGGCATTTTCTCTTTCCAATATTTTGACACAAGAATTTTATCTTGGAATTTAAACTCCTTTATTAGATTATTTGCTGCTGTTATAAATTTAATATCTTGTTGGAGAGCTTGCCACAAATTTGAACATTTAATTATATTCTCTTCTCGGGGTTTAAAATTTTTAAAGTAACTTATAGAAAGTTCCCTAATTTGTCTTACAATAACGAGATAATTTTTGGGTAAATTTAATTCTTGTCTTATCTGATTAGCCGAGAGTTTGAGAAGTGTATAAATATCTATTAAAGTTAGATTGATTATTAATGGGAATTCTTTAAGATCAATTAGTTTTTTATTTAGTCTCAGGTTAGGGTTTCTATGAAAGGGTTGATAAGCCATCATATATTGAGCAAGATCTAATGACTGAAATAAGGTTTGTAAAGATGTTACATGTAATTTAATGTGATCCATTATCCCATACAGTTTCAAAGTTTCTTTAGGTAAAAAGGGTATGGCTTTAGGATTAATATTTAAATGTAAAATATATTTATAGTTCAGAACTACCCAGGTAGGTATCCATTTAGTGCTAGTTATGTTATAATTAGCAATTCTAAGAAGCCTGTTTGAGTTTACTATAAGATAGTAAGTTTCAAAATTTGGTAACTCCAATCCACCTCTATGTTTTGGGGTCATTAATTTTTCATATGAAATCCTTGTTTTCTTTGGCTCCCAGATAAATTTAGCTAATTCTTTGTGAATTTATTTAAAAAATGTTTTTGAAATTACTACCTGAGCAGATCTGAAAATATATAATAATCGTGGTAGTACATTCATTTTGACAATTGATACTTTTGATAATACTGGTAGTCGTAAATTCTTCCATCTCCCCAAATCAGATACTATTTGATCCCAAACTGTTTTAATATTAGTAACATAAAAAACCTTATCATCCGTAGCTAAGCCAATACCCAAGTATTTAATGTTATCTTTACACATTATTTGTCCCACCAGAGGCAACAGTGAAAAGGGTTTGGGAGCTCTCAATGGGAAAATGCTACTTTTTTTAGATTAATTTTATAGTTGGAAACTTCTGAAAAGTTCTCTATTGCTTTTAGTATCTTTTTAATGTCTCAGATTGGCGTTGTACAATAAATATTCAGATCATCTGCAAACGCTGCCATTGATATTTTTGTTCCGTAAACTAGTGGGGCATTGTGGTATATATTCTGTTTAATGTATAGGAATAAAGGTTCAACATATATATATTAAATAATAAAGGAGACAGAGGATAACCCTGATGTGTTCCATTTCTGATTGGTATTCTTTTAGAATAATTGCTGTTTATATAGAGTGTGGTATATGGATTACTATATAGAATTTTTAACACTTCAACAAACTCAGGAGATATATTAAAATATGGTAAAATTTCAAACAAAAAGTTTATATCAACCCTATCAAAAGCTTTCTGCACATCAATCATAAGCACATACATGTTAAGGTTCTTCTGTTTAGCATAAGCTATTAAGGTTATGTAGTGTAAGTGTATTATCACTAGTTTGTCTATTTGCCTTAAAGCCAGCCTGTTCACTAGACACAATATGATTCATTACTTTTTTTAATCTATTAGCTATAATAGAGGTTAACATTTTCATATCTATATTTATTAATGAAATTGGTCTATAATTATCTGGGTTTTGAGAATCAGAGTTAGGTTTGAGTATAAAATTGTTTTTTGAAGCATTAAGATTGGGATCATTAATTTTATTCTTAATTATATAATTAAAGACACGTGAGAGTATTTTACCAAAGATATTATCAAATTTCTTATAGAAGTCATACCATCCGGACCTGGTGACTTGTGCGATTTCATATATTGAATTGTATATATCACTTCTTCTTCAGATATCGGTTTAATCAAATCACTTAGAATACTGTCTTCTATTTTCGGAAATTTAATAGTTTGTAAACATTCCTTGCTAGTTCTATGGGGGGATAAGTCACTATGCTCACCATATATATTAGTATATATCTGCTCAAAGACATTTATGATATCTTCAGTTTTGAAATAAGTTGTGTTTCTAAAATGTATTTCCGAAATTTGTACTGCTGTTCTCGATTGATTAATTATCCTAGCTAATGCCCTTGATGGTGTTTGCACATGATTGGCATTCCTCAGTAACATTCTATGTTCCTGAAACGTCAAATTACAATTTTGTATTAGGAAGAGATCTTTTTGACATTTAAGTAGTTCCACCTCTGTTTGAGTATTAAAGTTTTGCATCAATTCTTGATCAAGTATCTTAATTTTAGCCTCTAGTTTTTGAATATCTCTATTTTGTATTTTTTTATAGTATGAAGCTTTTTGCAAAAAGATCCCTCTTATTTAACTGTAGCCCAATCAATGTCTTTAGTATTTAACTGTCGCCCAATCAATGTCAGATACACTTTGTTGTTTCTTTAATCTATCTAATAATTCTTTAAGATGACCTGTAATTTCCTGCACTATTTCCTCCTTATTCAACAAATTTGGGTTAAGAGGCCAGTTAAAACCTCTTTGCCGCTGGACCTCCATTGGATCTTTAGCAAAACTTAATGAAATTTTTGAATGATCTGATGTGTATCATGCATGTGTAACAACTAAGGGTCCCAGGTTAACCATTATTCTTGAAATCCAAAAGAAATCTATTCTGGACCACATTTTATGACACGGGGAATAAAAAGTATAATTACTTATACTATTTCCAGTATTTAAATACTGAATAGGATCATATAGTAGAAAGTTTTCCTTAACATCACTTAATACTGATACCACTTGTTTATTAAATGCTCTTTGTGGACAAGATCTATCCAACTTCTGATTCTGATAGGAATTCCAGTCTCCTCCAATAATTATATAGTACTTATCATATTGTGTCAAAATTGGATATAATGATGTTATGAATAGATGCTGGTCATTACAGGGTGTGTAAACATTTAACAATAAGATTGGTTTATCAAACTGGGTAGCTAAGAGAACAACAAAACACCATCTTCCATCTTTATCCACCTTAGAGTCTAAAATCTTTCCCTTATATTTGTTTTTAATAATTATAGCTACCCCAGCACTGTTAGTTTTACCTTTTGAAGCTATTACTTCTCTAATCCACTTTCTTTTTTGGATATCAACCCATTGATCATTAGTTAAATGCGTTTCTTGAAGTAATATAAACATCGCCTTAGCCTGCAACAATAAGTGTAAAATTAACTTTCTCTTCTTTAAGTCCTGGAGCCCTTTAACATTCCATGAGTCAACTTCCCACATTCAAATAGTTATTATAATGTAAAAGTTTAGAAGGGAAAACAAAAAGGAAAGGTAAAATAAGTTGAAAAACGTACATAATTTGGAAGCATTCTTGACATCCCATCCTATACCAGTGCCTACCCATTCTAACCCCAGACCAGGACATACATAGGTCTTGCATATCATAGAGGACTAAAAGGGTCAAAGAAACACAGAAACAAAAAAATATTAAATTAAAAAACCTTAAAAACATCCTATAGTTAAGACCTATATTAGCTAACCTAACTATTACAAAGTCTATTCTAAACATTCCCTAACAAACACCACTGTTATCTACATCTTAGTTGTTATTGAAAAGAAAAAAAAATCATATTAAAGATATAACATTACTGTACAAAGCTTTTAGTAGTTATGATTAGCGTGCTATATATAGATACTATAACTCACCTATATACTCATAAAATAACATTTGAGAAAGAGAAAAAAAAATATGATTTTAACAAATGGACAAGTTTTCCTTCTATTATAGAAAGAAGCTGAGTTATAACCCTGCATAAAAACACACATACCTTTATATAAACATTTTTCTTATTTAGACATTATAGACTATTGCTATCTTCTACTCATATAAACTAATATGCAAATAATGTAATATATAACTATCACCCCTGAGTAAAAATATATAGGTTATATTATATATTATAAAGTTGCAAGATGTACTAAAATCCCTATATTTAACAGTACTGCATAACACCTTTTAATCTGCCATATAGGAAAGGGTTTAAATTATTAACTAACTAACCAGTGTATAAAAATGTTCCTATGTGCTTAAATTAACAAAACAGTACATTACTTGATGTTAAAATGTCCTTACAGGGTTAAAAACAAGTCCTGTCAGGTTTCTAAGCCTAGAAACCATGCAGAATACTCGTGATGGGGGACCGCTATTACAGACGGACTTCCGGAAGTGCCACATTGAAATATGTCTCCTCTACAGTCCTGAAGGCATTTCCTGTCTTCTTGTCAATGCAGACAGCTCGTAGAAGCCATAAAACTTTGGAAAACGATCGCAGGTCGTCGAAAACAGCAAAAAACAGCAACCCTATTAATCCAGGAGAGGCCTAAAGTATTTCAAAAGAAGACAAAGGATTACCCAGACCTCGAGCCACAGTAATCAGCAGATCCAACCTCAGGCAGCCTGGCAGTCCCAACGAGAATACAGTTTACATCTCAGAAGCAGGTACACTTTTAAAAACCTTCAGAAACGTAATTTTGGCTTCATTTTTCGCAGAAACAGAATATTTAATCCCATCTACTGTGAAAGTTAATGTATTTGGATATTTCATTTGAAATTTGACCTGTTTATCAATAAGAAATCTACAGTAAGGAGATAAAGACTGTCTTACTTGCCTGATTTGCAAAGGTAAATCTTGAGCCAGGGAGATTTTGTTGTTTTTCCACATGATATTCCCACCACCTTTTTTAGCAGTTACAAGTATTCTGGTAACATCCTGATAATTAAGAATTTTAGCATATACAGGTCTTGGAGTATTTGAAGCTTGTTGTTCTCTCAGAGCTCTGTGTGCTCTTTCGATAATGATTTGCTTTGCTATGTCAGAGTCATTTAGGAGCACTGTAAATATTTGTGTTATAGATGGGATTACGTCATTGTATTGTACAGATTCAGGAATCCCTCTAATAATGATGTTATTTCTCCTGGATCTTGCTTCTAAGTCAGTGATTTTGCTTTGAATAGCCTGAATATCCAAATCATGTGTACTTGTTTTTTTTGCTAGTATATTTATTTTGTCTTCATTTTCCGAAATCCGAGTTTCAGATTTTTCCATTCTTTCAAGTAGTTGGTTGCAAGAGTTTCCAAACGTTTGTATCTGGCTAGTTCATTCTTTCAGAGCTTCTTGAATGGGTAATAAGGCAGTTTTGATATCCTTCATATTCAGTGTTTGATCTGATTTAGTTCTGGTTTCTAGCTTTTGTTGTTCTTGAAAAAAGAGTAGAAGGTTTAACTGACATACCCAAAACATTAGCATGGGTTATAAGCACTGCTGCAGACAATACCATGTATTAAGAGCTTTAATATGAAACTAATTCAGATTAAACATCTTCAGAATATTAAAACAAGAACTGTACACCATTAAATAGGTACACCATCACAATTATCCTCTTGATAACCACATGCATACATTTCATGAAGCATTAAAACACACATTTCAACATTATAAAAATAGAAAATAAATTAGAAGACAATGCATAAACTGAATACAGTTAGAACATGGCTGATATTTTCAAATAAACTGGCTCTCAAAATATATTTGTCTAAATTGAGGGCTACACAAGCATTTAAAAAGAACTGCCAAATTATCGCTCTGTTCTGTTAACTGTTTCCCTGCTTCCCCATTTAATCCCCTCTGCAGTTTTTTTGATATGTGTGTGTGTATGTATATATATATATATATATATATATATATATATATATATATATATATATATATATATATATATATATTTTTTTTTTTTTTTTGTTTTTTTTATTTTTTATTTTTTTAAGATTCACAAACGTGAAAATGTTTGCAAAAGTGTCTGGATCTTATATTGCTCAGTTGGATATTGTTAGTAGCTTTCTCCTAGTTTAAAATTCAGACCATTGGAAGACCTGTTTTTTGTTTTGATCATCAAAGCTGCTTCTTCTTTTGGTGTAAGGGGTCCTCAACTTCATGATGAGGGGAACACCACTCTTTGGACTGCCTAGGGCTCCATCTGATGGGAGTATAGGTCTACTATTAACTTATAGCCAGTTAATCTTGATGTGATACTATGGTAGTTTTTTAGAGCATCTGTGTACATCACTTCAATGTGAATTAATCTATTTGTGTGATAGTTAAGTTTTCAGTTATTAGTACTTGATAAAAAAAAACATTCAACAAATGAAGTAATTGCATTTGGTCATTGACCCTTTCACCAAGGTTTAATGATCCTGAAATGATCTTGCTAAGCTCGTAGGTGTAAGCTGTGAAGTCTTCTAAATGGTAATGAATGGTATGTGGCTTTGCTGTAGAAGAAGAAGAAGAAAGAAAAGGCTGATTTTGAAAAGCAAGTTTAAAATTTTATATTTGATCAGGTAGCTTTTTTATTTACTTAACTTCTTATAACATAATACACATTCAGTCATTAAGACATGCCTTCCTTTTCTTTGTTAGTAATAGTACACAATTTACATTTTATTTATTTATTTATGTTACATTTGTTTACCTTGAATGTCTGACTGGGCCAGAAGCCCATTTTTAGCGAAGGCTGAAAGAGAAAAGCTCTAGAAACCAAAAATACAAAATATAATAGAAAAATACAGAAAATACAAAAATATAGGGAAGGTAGTTGAACTAAAAAATATGGAAGAGACTGTAGATATTGACAATATCAAAAAATAAAACAGTGTGTGGTACAAGATAGAGAAATACCATACATAGGGTTGCAATGTCATGCTTAAAAAAGAATAAAAAATAGAATTTTACTAGTGAAGAATAATTTACAAATGCATAGTTATCCTTTCAGTTGTTATACATTTCATTAGCCATGTCATAAGCCGAACTTTAGGCAGTATATTTAACTTTTTGATGACCAGGTTAATCCCATGAGGCTAGTGGCCACTTTTCATGGGAAACCCAATATGGTATTTATAGTACTAGAGACAATTTGGCCAGGGCATCAGGAAACTTCCCCTACACTTTTCGATAGATGCCATGGGATCCATTGCATTCACCTGAGCTACCACCAACTGAAGCAGATGGGACCTCAGTTTAGTATCTTATCCAAAGGACAACACACTCAGATATGCAGACCCCCCCCCCCAGGCTGTAATGCTGTGTCAGCAGTCTGTCTATCTGGTGGAGGAATAGAACTCATAGCTTTCTGCACAAAAGGCAAGTGTGATAACTGTTTCATCATTGACATTGATGCATCATAACAACATTAATCATTTGAGTTTATCAGTTTGACTTGGTAATAGTTACATCTGCTAAAGGTCACTACCCCTCCCCCATTTTTTCAGTACATGTCTATCATGAGAAGACGAGTCTTTCTCCATATGGTCTTACACCATGCATACGCATGGGCTGACTAAATTAAAGCATGTTGCTGTCACTTCCATTCAAACTTTAATTAATACTTTTCTTCCCCAGCTAAGATAAAACAGAAGCATTATTTTGTAAACATTATCTTCCTCACTGATCCTTTCTTCCTGCTAGTTATATTCCTCTGCCTTCCTTAGGCTACTGCTTTTTAAACCAGCTTTCCAAAATTATGTTTTCTATTTTGCCTTTTTATCCAACCCCATTGCTCATCTTCCACTCCAAAATAATGATCCTCTACACTCTCTGTATAGTTTTATAATAAATCATATGCAATTATTCCATTTAGTCAAAAGCCCAGACCTACTTAATTTCTCAGAAATCTGCCGACCATCCCTTTTTGTTCCAGCCAATAAAACCAGCTTGTAGTGCCTTTTGTGTATTAACTTACAAATTTATTTGCTCTCCAAACCCTTCAGAAGTCATCTAAACATTTGGAAAACCATATCTAATTATTCTGTTAGAACCATGCAGTCATCTTTAAACAGTTTCCTGAAGACCTTTTCCCAGTACTTTCCTTACAATTTGTGCTAATACATGTGTTATATGTATGAGAAGTTAACAAAACATTACTTAACTTTGCAAGGTCCCACTTTTGATCCTGCCATTGCTCATTAAAGAACTTAATTAATATTATTCTTGTTCTAAGATGCTTATGTCAGTCTTAATGCAATGCTTATAATACTCACCCCTTGTTTATCAAGATCTTTAAACAGAAAGTTCCTTTCAGTGTAACTGAATGTAATACTTTTTTCTTCTTCTCCCTATCCTCCAAATATCCCTAGTAGCCTCCAATTCTACTCAACTAATGCACCCTTAACAAAATGCCTCTTCTTCCAATACTAAGAATGGCACTGATATCTCAACTCTGCTGAATATAACCTTTGCTAATATTTTGGCATCTCCATTTAGAACTGATAATATGGCCTGCCATGCTTTCCTTAATGCTGTTCTGTTAGTTTTGCTCTAACAAACCTGTGCTATAGATCCCTTTCACCCCAGATCATTTTAAATATCCTCTTACAGCACTTTCTATATTGCACCAAGATAATCCCTTTAGAATTCTACAATAAAACTATCCCAACCCCTATCACTGACTTTCCATCACTCTAGTTTACTCCTCTTATGTAAGATCTCCCTCTGTCTCTGTGTGTTGCAGTTTCTCCTTCTCTGCATCAGAAGTGTCCATCCTCAGTACTCCTACATAGAAAATGTAACTGTACTTTATTTATTTTTGTTGTCTGACTCCTGTCTCCAAACATCCCCAAACAATGACTAATATGTACCCAATTCAACAGATCATACCTATTTCTGAGCTGACCTTCTAGCCTTTTTCCTATTTCCCCTAACTTAAGTTCCCTAGCAAATGCTTAGTGTTATCTATCAACATACGTTATTCTACTTATCCTTGAAATTCAGGACCCTACCTGTATCTCTTATTGCCACTTCTCCAGCAAGATTGTGAATACATGCATAATCTACCAATTTAATAATGCCATGGTCTGTTCCTCTACCAGAGGATTTCTATATCTAGGTGAACATGCACTCTTGTCAAAACAAAACTGGTCAAGAGCTATCACTCAAGCACTACATTTAATTTGGCTCCCTACATCACTTACACAAAACATCCAGTTCCTTATAACAGCTCTGCAGTCTCAGCTTATGACCACATTTTCAAATCCTAGATTCTCTTATTATGTAGGTCATGTATAAAAAGCCCAAGATGTTCTAGGATCTTTAATAGGCCTGTATTGAAGAGCCATTTATTATAGGATAATAGGAGATTACTAGGCTAATGGCCCTGGGATCCTTACAAGCCTAGTCAAGAGTTTATCCCCAAAAAAGAAACCGCAATCACCACCTGTCACCCCCCCCCCATCAATGAGGGACCAGGTGGAACCACTGGGACACATTTGTGGGTTCCCATCCACTCACCAAGGTTGTGTTTGAAGAGGGTCAGCGAAGTTACTTTGTTTGACATGTAAGAGGGGCATATTCCAGAGATGGGGCAGCATCTGGGAAACAAACCTGTCTCTCTAGTAGGTTTTGTTAATGCTGCATATTAGATTTAGGCCTTTTGATCAGATAATGCATGAGGAGTTAGACATATGGATATGGAGCATCTCTAGTAGAGCAGGGTCTGAGATGGACTTATTCACATTACTTAGGCTCTTTGGAAGCTGCATTTCAAGTAGGCAGATAGAGTTTGTCATCATGCTAAAGGCTTAAGCTTAAAACAAAGGTTATCATAATGTACTTTTAAATCAAATGTTAATTAGAAAAACATTCTATTTTCAAGTTTTTTTATTTTTTCAATTTGTTGATTTTTGACTTTTTGTTTGTATTGATATTGGATTACTCATTTAGTTGGGAGAATTTCCTACTATTTAGCTGTTTTTCTAAGAGGTTTGGTCCCAAGGACATTAAATCATAAGGGGCAGGAAGTTTGTCAGTAACCAGCCCCCAGGCCCTCTCTGCTCATGGACATGCCCTGGAGGATTGTGTCTCCCCAAACATGCCCACAACCATTTTATATTAATACTGACCAGACAAAGTATTTTTAATCAGACAGTGCTCATCTGACTAACCTAATAAAAGAAATGAACACCATTGAGCAGGCTCCTGAGTGATTACTTTGGTTTTAATTGGTAAGAATTATAGTCAGTCATATCCTTGCTTCCAGAATCTCGAGAGAAGGAATCTTCAGGAAGACAATTTTAATTAAGAGACCTGCAAGTTCCTAGGAACCTATAAGAACCCAAGTAAGGAAGGCAGACAATTTATGACCCATCACCACTGACATGACTGATTCCTGCTAACCCACCCAAGAAAAACTAGGAACATTCTATATAATTTACTGATAAACTAAGGAAACCATTAACTTCCTTATCACCTTCCTCTGTAATGCAGCACATACCTCTCAACCACTTAGAGCAAAATATCTGGGCAAAGACTAAAATGATAAGGGAACAAATAGGGACAGATTTTAAGTATTTCTTTTATAAATTAGAAAGTTGATAGAATAATAGGTTTTGCATTTGCATTAATTTCTGAAGGATGTGGAGTATTAAACTCAAATGTTTGTTATTATTTAATTACTTCAATCCTCAACTATTTGCCAGAAAAGTACAGATTTTAGGAGGAACACACCAAATATATGAGGCAAAAATCTGGACATTCTGAGAAAATCTGTACAGTTAAGAGGTATGATGCAGCAACATTAATTGGCCATTGTGCACAAACTTACGATGTGCCTCTGGAAAAAAAACAAAGTTGAAGTCAAAAAGCATGTCTAAAATGAATTTGCTAGGATCATAAATGAAGAATTAGAAAATATCACGAAATGGTATGACACAGCAATTAAGTTGCTTTAAACTTTCTTAAAACTGTATGCACCTTATTAGAAATGAAACCTTCTCTCCACAAACACTGTCTGTTTGCATTTACTGTCACAGAGTGAAGTCCAGACTATGCACCACTTTTATTTAATAAATTAACAATGGCTCTAACAAACCCATTCCAATACTAAATGGGATGGCCTCCTACTAGTGCTTCCGACCAGTTCAATGGAGCTCTCCTAAGACTCTTCCCATCCATCTCAGTAAGATATTTGCCAGATTAGCTTTCATTTCTTGTAAATTCTCTCAGGGCATTTCTCAAGCTTTCTATGTCTTCAGTCATTAACCCAGTCTTAGTCAATTTTACTATAGCAGATGTCATTCCAGATTACTTATTTCCTGAGTAACCACTTTGCACAGTTGGGATTCCATTGCCATTGTCTCGTTTCCTAACAATTATTTTGCCTGTCCGTTTAGCCTACCTCCACATTACACCTGGTCTTTGTGACTTTATACAAAATAGTCTTTGGCATATTCTTAATATCACCTTTGCCTGTTTTGATATTTGTAATGATACCAAAGTTGTAACACTGACTTGTTACCAAACCCTTTCTTGCTGTTTAGATAGCTAAGCTGTAAATCTCCAGTTGCAAAACTGAAGCCTATATTAACATCATTAATCATCATTAAGATGAGATGGATTACAAAATAACCGAACAATCCCTTCCCAATCAGTGTCACCTTCTGCCAGTGCCTTATTACTAAATCCAAGTGTATTGACAGCCATTGTTTCTATTTTGGAATAAAATTATGCTTTCATTATTAGTTGCTACACTTTTTTTTAGATTTGGTTGGTAACAAATTCGGCATTTCTGTGTCTTCTGCTCCTAGACTGAAATCCCCTAGTAGCAGGGGCCCAAGTTTATCTTTTGGCAAAACATGACCTGAAACATCCTGGATACCTCCCTGGATATATAACAAAAGATTGTATAACATTCAGCAGTCACAAAAGATGTGGCTGAAATCCCCATCCTTCACACCGACATCTCTACCACGCAATGGAAGAAGCATCTGAAAATGTCCTAAGTAGGTGAGCTAATGTCTGGAATCACCTATTAATATATACCAGACAAAAATATTCCAATGTGGAGAACTAGAAATCTGCTTAACTCTTAACAAAACCCTACTTTTAACATTGTTTACCACAATAATTCCAGGCTGCTGAATGACTTTCTAGGACCTTGGGATATTCTCTTACCCTTCTATTAATGCTACATAATGTTATAATACCAAGCTATTCAAATGGTCAGAGGAAATAAAGGCAACTGAGTCTAGTGGTAATAACCACACTTAAATCTTACCTGTTTTATCATGTGTGGCTTTGCCAGTCAAGCCAAGGGTGACTTTTTGAATACCCATCCAGTCACCTAGATCCCATTTGTTGCAAAGTAATGTACAGCACTGCTTAAATTGCAATGGAAGTATATATTATAGGTGGAGAAAGCATTGCATTATGAATCTAGCTCTCCACCATGTTTTAATTATTTGATGATGTAGGTTTGTTTCTTTTGCCAGTATTAGTAGGACTTTTTAATTTATGGAGATACAAGAAATCCTGGTCTACTGGGTCCCTAATCACATGGAAGACAAAGCACAGAATTATCCTTAAGGAGTATATAGGACATTGAATAAAGGGACATTGCTTTCAGACTTTTCTGGTAGCTTAGGGATTTTCAATTCAGTGATATTTTAGTTAGGAGCATCTGGAGTATTTCCATTTCTTTGATGTGTTCAGTGAGGTGCATCCCAAAGGGTGCATTGCATTATATGATTGGCCTAATCAATGCAGAATATAAGAAGGCAATTACCTCTTTATGCCTGGTTTATATGCCTTTTATGCTCAGTTATGCTAAGTAGAAGAACTTCTTAACCACTGTTGCAGCATGTTGATCAAAAGAGAAGGAATTATCAACCCATATTTCAAGGCTTCTAACTACATTCTCATTTTGAAGTGGGGTGTTGTCTGTCTGGGAAGAGGGATTGTCTACTGAATATGATAGCATTGTTGAATTTTACATTTAACATGATAGCAAATTATTTGCACACCAGATATTGACAGGATTAATCTCATGCTAGATGGCCTGCGCATAAGAGATGGACTTGAGTAAAACACCCAATTACAGTCATCCAGAAGTTTAGTTAACCAGAGATCTTGGATTGTAATCTAGAAATTCAAACTATAGATGCCAAACAATAGAGGTCCTAATAATGAGCCCTTCAAAACACTGCTGATCACCTTCATACTCTCTGAAGAAGCACCTGTTGCCCTCACTGTGTGGGTTCTATCATTTTCTCAATTTGCTATCAATCTTATTTCATAACAATTTATATGAAGTGTGTTTAACTTGTTATTTATGCTAGTATAAAGAATTTTATCAAAAACATTGATCAGGTCACAGTACCAAAGCCTATGTTACCCTTTCAATTAATTTAACAAAATTCATTAGACAAGATCTACCCTTGATAAAGCCAAACTGATGTGCATCTAGCCTGATAAGATTTTAATATGGTTACCAGATCTATTATGATGTGTTTCATGGCTTTGCAGATACGCTTGTCAAACTGATGGGCTAACAATGTACTGGGTCAGCGAAAGGGACACTCTTGTGAAGTGGCATCACAACTACATTGCACCAACCCTCAATGACAAAGGTAGTGGTTAAGCTCAGGCTGAATGATTTAAGGAACAGCTCTGCCTATGCTTGTTTAGTATTTTCTATTTACAAGCCAGATATATTAGAAGGTCCCATGGAAGATGCATTATTAATTGTGGAAAGCCACTTCAGCAGATGTACTTTAGTGATAATGGGGGATCTGTGATCTTCGGGGATAAGTGGCTTTGGATAGTTGCTTCTGGGCTGAAGTTTGCTCTGAAATTTTTGCTAGTAGGCTGATATTGTCTACTGAATCCAAGTAGGTAATGCCAATCTGAATATGTTCTGAGCAATGCTGGGTGCGAATTTTCAGTTTTCTAACATAGCTAAAGAAGGATTTGCAGTCAATGTCAATAGATCAACGGACAACCCACTTCCCTTTAGTGTTCAAAAATCAGGAGGCTGTGGGTTATATTCCCACCCAAGGTCCTTGGGTTAATTTTTCAATACTGACTCTATAGCGCAGCAGAAAAGGTACTACACTTCTGACTGTACTGTCCTTTGGATGAGATGTCAACCTAAGGACCCATCTGCCTGAGTTGGAAGTACCTCTGGTAGATGTAAACATTAAAACCAAAAAAAAGTACATAACTTCTCGTGAATATAGACACCAGGTAATACCCAAAGGCATGATGGCCCTCACTATCCCTGAATACTTAATAATTCCAATCAGAAGAACCACAATAGTAACTTTGATGTACTGAGTATTAAAAAAAAAAACATTTTTATACGCAAATGTTAAATCAATTGCTTTCATCCACACTTTACGTATTCGGACTAACTAACACCAGAGTTAAAGCAGTACCAATTTATAAAAAAAAAAAAAAAACAAGAGCACATGACTTATCATATGACCCATCCAAATAATGGAATATAATTCTTAAAACTTGTATATAAAACACTTGTGAAATATTAATAAATATTGTTAAAATAATAACTAGTCAATGAAATGTTCTTAACACTAAACATAATTTAAATACACATACTTAATACTCAAAAAAATGTAGACAATCTCTAATATTACTAGTGTTGCCAGGGAATGCTATCACATTTAACCTTAACTGCCACCATAGGTCTTTAAATTCAATGTACATTTCCCATGAACTGCTTCACAGGTTCCTTTCAATTTTAGTGTAAAAAAACAAACACTTCGTATACCCTATACATTCTAAGGAATGCTTATATGGAGCATCATTCAACTCTTTTCTTGCTATATTGTAGTTATGTTCATAAATGCCTTTCCATAAACTCCTTCCTGTCTTGCCAACATAAATTGCTGGAGATTTAGAACATTTTGCTAAGTAAACTAATCCAGCTGAACCATAATTGCCAGCCCTAAGAAATACAATTGTGCTATCAAGTCATCAAACTTAAGTGATGCTGCCTCATAAATATATGCACATTGATTACAAGCACCACATTTCCTAGTAACTACTTTCCATAGACTTTTTTATTTTCTCTCCTGCTTCCATAATGCCCATGATGGTGTTGACTCCTTTGAACACACAAGGTGGTTCTTCTCCCACCACTTTAGCCATATTCTTAACATTGGTTAGAATTTCCTAATTCTTTATTATAATATTTTTAACCTTTCTTGAATCTAGATTAAATTAAGTAGCTAAAGCTCTTCCAGACTCATCAGGCCTTTAAAAAGCTTTTTTGAAGGAGCATTTCTTGCTGGTACGACTTTATTTATAGGGTGCATTATTGATCTGACACTCCAAATTGGATTATATTTAATGCCCCATCCATACCTCTCAACTGCCCAGATTTTCACAAAATGTCCATATTTTGCAGTCATATTTTTAGTCTAGTTATCATAAAATGTGTGAATTTCTGACAAACAACTGGGATGATCTGAGGATTGAAGTCACTAAATAATGATATACATTTGAGTTTCAGACTTCATATCCTTCAGACAAAAATCATGCTAAGACAAATGATGTTATTCTATCAACTTTCTAAGTTTATAAGAGCAATATTTAAAAACTGCCCTATTTTGGGGCCTTTACACCCCCCCCCATTATTCCAGGTTTTCTCCCAGACTTTTTCTGCTAAGAGTTTGAGAGGTATGACCCTGTGCCTCAGATACTTCTGTTTTAATGTCTTTAATCAAAGAGATGGGGTAACCCCTACACAAAAACATTATTTCAAGTTTTTCCTTTTTATCCTCAAAAATATTTTTCCTTGAAATCATCTGAGCTAACTTGACTAGACCATTTTTCTGTGAGAATGAATGACAGCTATTAAAATGTAAATATGTGTTAGAAAACATGGGTTTCAGATAAACAGCAGAAATTAAACCTTCACTGCTGTTAATAACAGATATATCCAAGTAGCTGATTTCATGAGTATTTCCTTGGTAATTAAATTTTAAGAACCTAGTTGTCAATGATAAACATTGCAAGAGTAACTAAATTTCAACTTCTTGTCCAGCCCATAAAAATGAAAATGAGATTGGCTAGAAAATAACAGAAAAACCATGAAAAAAGCTTTCCCTGCAAAATCACAATTATGCCATTAAAGTTAATGGCAGGCAGAAGACAACAAGGCCAGTGAACAGTGATTTCTATGGGGGAAGGCTCAGTGTCAGACTTGTAACTAGGCATTAGCAGGCAATCCTATTCAAATGAGGGGAATGATACTGAATCTCAGCTTTCCCCTCAGGGCTAGCCTGCACCCAATCGTGTAGGTACAGGCAGACCATGGTGCAAGCCTAAGAGCTAGCTGACATCATAGAGGGGTGTGTCATGCATACGGTAAGCTTATTGGAGCCTTGTGGCTTGGGTTTGCCCTTAGCTTAGCAGAGCTAAGCAAGGGGGTGTGTCTGAAGCTGCCAAGCACTCTTTACATTGCCTAAACGGGTATGTGCACCGCACACCGTGTTTTAAATGAAAAAAGAAAAAACATAAACTAGGAAATAGCAGCTCCATGCACATCTGAACACTGTGTTTGTATGGCGCACCTCGGGGCCTAAACAGGTAGGCAGTGGGAAGGGAAAACAGCAGTAGGAAGGTAATCAAGGAGAAATATCATAGCTGGCAGGTGAAATGTATCAGAATCAGCCAATTACACAGGCAGCAGCCCAGCCCAGTACACTACTATAAACAATGCAAACACCTTTCCCTCTAGTTTTTCCCACAAATTCTATACTACCGGTGTACACAAACAGGGAAATTTTACTTAACAAAAGCAACAAAATGATAGGGGCTGCATTAGCTCTTATAAATCAACATGTGGAAGAGGCTGAGGATGGTGAGGGTGAGAATGCTGATGACCAACCCACAGTGAGGAGAAGGAGAAGAGTGTATAGACCCAGGGTAACCCAGCAGGGGTTATATGAGCTGGAGATAGTGGAGCACTATAGGGTGGAAAGGGACCTCCTACAGCAAATTGTTGAGCTGTGCCGGCAGCGCCTCACACACAGAACCAACAGATGGAAGCTCATCCCAGTGGATACCAAGGTATGTGTAGGCCTAAGAATACTAGCCACAGGTACCTTCCAAAGGCCAACTGGGGATATCATGGGGATCTCACACACATCAGCATTCAGGGTACTCCACCAATTTCTGGATGCCATGTCAGCACATGCCAGTGAGCACATATATTTCCACAACACTCATGAGGCGTTGACCAGCAATATGCGTGTCTTCCACCAAATAACAGAATACCCTGAGGTAGTGGGTGCTGTAGACTGCACGCACATACAAATCAAAGCACCACCCGGTGAGCGGGGTAGGGTCTACATCAACTGCAAGGGCTTCCCCTCCATCAACTGCCAGGTCATGTGCAATGCCCAGGACATTATAATGAATGTGTGTGCTGGCTGCCCTGAAACTATCATGACTCCCACATCTGGCATATGATGCAGCTGTACCAGAGATTTGCCAATGGGGACATCCCTTATGGCCACTTAGTGGGGGATGCTGGTTACGCACTGGAGCCGTGGCTGATGACACCCATCAGAAATGCACACACACCCGAACAAGAGCTCCATAATGAGGCACATGCACAGACCAGAGTCATAACAGAGCATGTGTTTGGGATGCTCAAGTCACGGTTCTGGTGCCTGGACACATCCGGTGGAGCCTTGCAGTACTCACCAGCTACATGTACCCAAATTGTCATTGTATGTGCATGCTACACAATATGATCCTGTGGAAACAGCTGCAGCAGGAACAGCACGGGGCAGGGCCACACAGTCCCCCACCATTGCCAAGGCCTGCACAGGTACAGAGTGACTCAGAGGAGGAACAACCTGAGCCTGCCCCAGTAGGCAGAAGGAGGCATGCCCAGTTTGCCCAGTCCTTGGCAAAGAGGCAACGCATAGCACACACACTGACACGGTGGGAACCCAGGGAATGGCACCTCTCTCTGACTCGCACATGCAGTAAAAGGGATGCCAAACATGACACTATCTGTGCTTAACCATGTATAGGGAGTGTACTATGTGCATCCGACATAGTCAGCCCTCCAGCACAACCTCAATACTGGGACAGCCACAAAGCAAGTCACTCTCACTATCAATTGCTAAATGGAGTAGTATGTTTTGTTACTTGTATCTATGGTATGGATGTGAGCATGCAAGGGAATTGGGTGGCTGAATGGAATGCCAGCAGATAGTAGACACCTATATTGGCAGCATGAAATCTGCAACAAATACTGGTGTCACCACAGTAGCCAGTACTAGACAAGGTGAAAAGACCCACTGCAGGAAATGTGGTGGGCCAAATGTTTGTCCATAGGACACACACATGCCAGTCAGGGAGGCTCAAACACCCAACAACAGTCTCAGCCAGCAGGACAGGCATAGACAAACACAAAGAAGGCTGTGCTAAGGCCTCTGATTGATGGCTATGGAGAACAGCTCCCCTCCAGACCTACACAGACAGACTACAATAGGTCAAGCAGTGGGATGTTAGTTCTGAAGGGTAAGAAGTCAGAAACTGAAATGTAGGTCAATAAATCCTAAGAACTGTAGTACACTGATATGCCTCTGCATGATAGGTCAGAATACAGAAAGAAATAGCGTATCAGAAATACCAGTACAGGCACAGCAAATGTGTACAGTTGTCAGGTGTGCCCCACACACACACACACAATCCTATGTAGAAATGTAGTAACATGTATGTGTAGGTCTAAAAACAGTGGTGCACAGATTACCTGAGCTGGCCAAAGTAGCAGGATAGATTGTAGCATGTGTACAATATGTAGGACTGTGTGTGTTAGGTTGGTGTGTGTTGTATTTTGTATGAGAGTGGTCAGCATGTAGGCATGGTGGGTTTTGTCCTGGTGGCCATTGGCCAATACTGCCGATGACAGGGCCGAGTTCTCACAACTGCAGTGCCAAACACAATGCATCCCAGCAAGACACATTCCAGCAGTAAGCCATAGTAATTGTTTGGATGTAATATCTGTCACCATCTGAAAGATGGACATGGCATGAATGTGGGCCCAGACATACAAACAGTGCACAGGTGGAAGTACCCTAAACAGACAATGTATAAAATGTTACTGTCAAATGGACACACCTTTGGAATTGAACATACAGGTTAGCAGCACATTAGGTGGGTTTGTAGTATGGAATACCGATGTTGTCTGGCCAAACACTGGCAGACCACAAAGGTCAAAGGTATGAAGTATTGAGAAACTGCTGATGTTCCTGCACAAGCCAGCATAAGTGGAATGCCCCACATATATCTGTGAGTCAGCTGCAAGTAGCGTCCATAGCACACATGCACCCAGCTCACCCCACCATCAGCCACAGGTACCTCACAGGTCTTATCCCTGCTGTTGGGAATGAGTACAATATGGCCCCCACCTCCATATGGAAATATCCACAGAATGCAGCATGCTGAAGAGGTGTCCCGTGCAGGTGTGTCCCTAGCTGTAAGCAGCACCCTGCCAGCATCCACACCACTGGATCAATAATGACAGAAACTACTGACATTAACACCTTGCACGCCTACTCTGTCACCCCAGGGGAATATAGTGGCTTACAGCCTGGGACTGTAGGAGTGACGCAATGCAACGGCCTGCTACAGATGGCCTGAAACATTACCAAATGCCCTACAGTCCTCTGTCAAAGGCCTGTGTCTCACCCGTACTGCCAATATATGTTATTTCATGGACTCCCAAATAACAACATAACACAGTCCACAGAACCCAAATGCAAGGCCATGTCGACAAATCCCAGTAACATGTCCATTATGTCCTACGGCATGGACTGTAGGCCAACCCCAAAATACTGCTGGGATGAAGTAATAAACATAGGGAACTTATCAGATAATGTTTGCATAATACACAAGAAAAAATCTTCACCTGGATACTGCAGCCAACTATGTAAAATTGTAAATATCCAGAGGAAAAAAACATTGGTGGCACACAGCAGGTACGTTAGCAAAAGTACGTTTAATATAATAAAACACAGAGAAAGTAAGCGCTTTCGCGGACAACTCCCGCTTCATCAGACTAACAATAAAGAGGTTTAACAAAACATTTTAAATAGACTCAGAGATCGCATAGCAACCAATAAAAACAAGACATAAAAGCATGTGGAGTACAAATTAAAGTGCTAGCACACCAAGGTGCTAATATTATAAAATAAAGTAGTCAACAACTATACAAATACCCTAACTATTTAAAACTCTAAAAATACCTATATAAAGCCATGTACTAAAATTATATATATACACAAATATATTCATAAAATACATTAAGTATATAATCTGTGTGTTCAAAAAATGTAGTACATATAAAAAGTATAAAAATATATATAGAGAGGCTAAGCACAGTAAATATTACTAAAAGGTATGTATGATATATACACATTACATACAAATATTAATGTTTCAGTGATCTTGCTCTTAAAAAAGATTTTAAGGATACTTTATTATTAAGTCCAGGTGGTATATCCACCTGGAATTTGAGTATCCATTCCTGCTCAACACCTTCTGTATGACTATTCAAATTACCTCCTCTTTTATTAACAGGGACTATTTTAAGTACAAAAAACTTAAACCAAGTGTGTGACCTTCTTCTTTGACGTGCATTGCATGTGCACTGCTTTCCTTAGCATCCCTGACATCCCTTATATGCTCCAATATTCTGTCTTTCAAAGGACGATTGGTCTTTCCTATGTAAAAAGCATAGCAGATTGTGCAATAACTAAAGTAAACCACATTCTTCGTTTGACAATCAGCATAAAAATTAGACTCAAAGGTGAACCCCTTGTGTGGATGTAAAAAGCGGCCTCCCACATGTATATATTGACAGGCTGTACACCTCCTACAACAGTATGTACCTAACCTGTCGGATTGATTATATTGTTGTACATTGTCAGTCTTGTAACAGAGCTGTCTTTTCAAGGACCTGTTGTTCCTAAAGGTGAATCTAGGTTCATGTCCTATAACTCTATCTAATTCTTTAACATTAGAAAGAATGTCCCAGTTATTCTTAATAATATTGCACACTATATTAATATTACTAGCACATGTGAGTGGCATTCTAAGTGCATCCATCTCAGAAGTAGTTAGGGCCTGCATAGATGTTATCACTTCTACATATTCTAACTTGCGTATTATAATATGGTTTACACCTACCACTTCTCTCTCTCACCATGCTAGTTCCAGTTGTGTGTCTAAATCATGCTCTCTATACCCTCTTGACATAAACTCTTGTTTTAGCACAAATAGTGCTGATTGCAAAGCAATATCATCATTATGCAAATGCATAACATGATAAATTTGCCCTTTCAGGACATTTGCTGTAGTATTTTTAGGGTGCATACTGCTGTTATGAAGTACAGTATTCTTCTTGATGGGTTTCTTATACAAAGTAGTAGATACTAAATGAAATGCATCTCTACAAACCTTGACATCTAGAAACTCTATCTCCCTGTCAGAATATTTATGAGTAAATTTAAGGACTGTAGTCACATTGTTGATGTATACAATAAATTCCTTGAGGCACTCCTCTGTATCATGCCACAAAAGGAAGATATCGTCCACAAAACGTTTATATCAGACAATGGACGTAGCAAATTCATTGTTGTTAATCACATGATTAACCTCCCATTGAACAAGAGTGACGATGGTGTAGCTGTTGGCACAGGTAGTGCCCATAGCCACGCCAACCTTCTGTATATAATATTCATCTCTGAACATAAAAATGTTGTTTTCTAGGATAATCTCAAGTAGTGCACACACTAAACTAATCTTATTAGGTTGTATCTCCTTTGTATGTAAAAGGTCTCTAACACTTTCAATACCCCAGTCATTTGGAATTGTTGTAAAAAGCGATTCTATGTCTAATGTAACCAGCCAGCATGGATCTGCAAGTGCTTCATGGTGTACACCTAACTCTACAAGGAAATCCTTAGTGTCCTTTAACACAGCTGTGCATCCACTCAAGATAGGATGTAAGGTATTTTCCAGAACAGAAGGGGGGGTAGAAGCATGGATGCCATGGAGTGTGTGAAGTCTGAAACTCAGCCATGTGCACACACTATCCCTGGCTGCAAACACAGGAAAGGGTGGCTACAAACCTACTTGTAAACCACAATGTGAAGGGGTAATGACCAGAAATATGACCCCTGCATCTGGCTAACCTATGTGAATCTGTACAGCTGTGACGTATGGCCACAGCAGGATGTGGCCATACTGTCACGTCCATGGATGTACAAGCAGGGAATCCTCAGCCACCACTGTACCAAGGTGCTTAACCATTTACACAGACCCTTCAGCAAGTGTCTGCAGCTTCCCCTCCAGAATGGCATGATTGTGCAAGAATATGTAGGCTGCAGACCACAATGCTGGACACAGCTTCATTCACCCTGTGCTCTCTAGGAAATTACTGCAAGCAAATATGTATACCTGACAGTAGTTGATGACATAAAATATCACAGTGTAAAACAGTACATATGTCTTAATATCTCTGCTAACAGCAAAACCATGTAGCAGAAGCAGCACAGACACAATTACCTGCAGTATCCCAGTATCTGTTGCCCATTTTACCCCATATTTTCAACCAATCTACAGATATCCCATAGAAACAGGCTGCTAGCTGTAGGTGGAGAACACAAAAGCCTGCACTGGAGTACAAACTACCTGGAATGGATTCACACATTCAATACAGAAGGTCATACTGGGCATGCTCCCACAGGTGTGACAACAAACTAATGAAAGGTCATACTGGGTATGCTCTCCCACTTAGGAAGCCCATGTCTGGCAACAACAGTGGACTATACATATCTGACAGTCACAGATATTTGTGCACACACTCCACATTGTGCACCAGTCATGCTTTGCATACACATTGGATAGGAATACACACATATATCCAAGGACAACACACTATAATAGGACAAACTTACACATGCATAGATGTGTGGAAGAGGCTGACAGACAGTGACAAAGAGCCTCCCATCATGAGGCCTGTCCCACCCAGCACACATCCAATTGGCTAAATACACATGATTTGCAAATGTCAATCATTGTAGACATTTGTCTCTGGTATCCCTCAGCACTATAGTGTCGTGGTGCTTGTGATAACTATGTAACATGACTGCACAAGTCATTATTTATCTAGCAGTTGTATACATGTACCTGTTAAATTTAAACCTGTGTGTGCCTGAGTATTGTGTGTCTGCTTACAGATGAATGGTTTATGGCCCATGCACACACACTGCACTCCCTATTGTAGTACTTTGGCAAGCCTGCTGATGTCATTAACCTTGAAGTACACCTTTGGGGGAAAAGTAGCCCAATAAGCTCTGTGGTGTGTCCTATAACTGTGTAGTGCGATGTACTAGTTAAGTAGGAGTTCAAATCCCAGGCATGATAACTGTAAAACTTTGTGTGTGCGTGTAGGGATCAATGCTTTTGAGGCCATTCACAGTCACTACAATTTCTGTTGCCCTACTTTGGCAGGGCTGCTAATGTCATTCACTTTGAAATACACCTTTGGAGAAGGACTAGTCTAGTAAGCTCTGTGGCACATCCTTTAACTGCATAATGCTATAGTGTGCTGTACTAGTTAGGTAGGGGTTTTAATCCTCGATATGGCAACTGTAAAACATTGCGTGCATGTTTGTCTGTGTAGGGATCAATGCTTTGGAGGCCATTCACAGTCACTACACTTTCCATTGCCGTACTTTGGCAGGGCTGTTAATGTCATTCACTTTGAAATACACCTTTGGAGAAAGAATAGTCCAGCAAGCTCCATGGTGCATCCTATAACTGCATAAAGCTGTAGTGTGATGTACTAGTTAGGTAGGAGTTCTAATTCCAGACATGACAACTGTAAAACTTTGTGTTTGTTTGTCTGTGTAGAGATCAATGCTTTTGAGGCCATTCACAGTCACTGCAATGTCTATTGACCAACTTTGGCAGGGCTGCTGATGTCATTCACTTTGAAATACTCCTTTGGGGAAGGAGTAGTCCAATGAGTTGCATGGCATATCCTATAACTGAGTAATACTGTAGTGTAATGTACTAGTTAGGTAGGAGTTCTAATCCCAACCATGGCAACTGTAGAACTTTGTGTGCATTTGTTTGTCTGTGTAGGCATCAATGCTTTTAAGGCCATTCACAGTCAGTACAATTTCCATTGCCCTACTTTGGCAGGGCTGCTGATGTCATTCACTTTGAAATACACCTTTCGGGAAAGAGTTGCCTAGTAAGCTCTGTGGTGCCCTATAACTGTGTTATGCTGTTGTGTGATGTAATAGTTAGACTGGAGTTTTAATCCCAGCCATGGCAACTGTAAAGCTTTGTGTGTGTGTTTGTCTGTGTAGAGATCAATGCTTTGAGGCCATTCACAGTCACTGCAATGTCTATTGCCCTACTTTGGCAGGGCTGCTGATGTCATTCACTTTGAAATACCCCTTTGGGGAAAAAGTAGCCCAGTAAGCTCTGTGGCATGTGATATAACTGCATAATGCGGTAGTGTGATGTACTAGTTAGTTAGGAGTTCTGATCCCAGACATGGCCACTGTGAAACTCTGTGTGTGTGTGTGTTTGGTTGTGTGTATGCAGCAATCAATGCTTTTTTGCCTATTCACGGTCACAATGCACTCCTAATAATGGAGAACATAGATATCTGAGCAGTAATAGAGACCTGATCCAAGGCTCCAGAGAGTACCCCTGCAATATCAGGTACAGCTTTTACCACACTTGTCAGCCACCAAACCAGGACCAAAACATTAAAGGTGGAGGAGTGTCCATAATCACCAAGGATATTCACACCACCAGGATACTTGACCAATACAATGCGTCTGTAATTCTCACATTGGGGGGGGGGGTTAAACTATATACAGTGATACTTACAAGTCCAATGAATAACTGTTTCCAGAAGAGAATATATTACCAACATATGTGGGGGACTTTCACCGTCCACACCGCCCAATGTAGGAGGCTGTGCCCCCCACACCCACCCTTACTATATATACTAACTCCAGGATCACACTACAGTGGGGAAAAGACCATATATAACTTTCAACAAAATGAGTTTCAGTCAAGTGAATTTTCAGTGAAGTGAGCTTTCAGTGAAGTGGTCCTAGTAACTTCATTTTATGTGAAGTGAGTTTTCCATCAAGCGAAGTACACCCATATACATACATATATATATATATATATATATATATATATATATATATATATATATACTTACACACACACATATATATATATATATATATATATATATATATGTATATGTATATATATATATGTATATATATATATATATATATATATATATATATATATATATATATATATATACAGAGATCTATATATGGCCATATATATATATAATGCAATTTACAGATGTATATAAATACATATATTTGAATATATATATATGTGTATGTGCATGTACACATATATCTACATATTTATGTATATATATATATATATATATATATATATATATATATATATATTATATATATATATATATATATATGGTAAACTATTGTTCAATACTATTCAGTTATGTGTACTGACAGATATATTGGAAAAAACAACAACTGCCTTCACAGGTGTCATGGATTAGTGGTTAACTGCTGTGACTATAGTGTACAGGGTCCTAGGTTCAAGACCTGCAAGGGCTATTTATTTTGCTTTTGGGCAGAACAAGGGCTGCTGGATACAGAGTGGTTAAGACAGTTTTGAGCAGATATACATGGGTTTACATTGCTACTGTTGACAGGCCTTTCCCAAGCAAGAATAGATTGCAAGCTGTAGTACTGAAAACAAACACCCCTGCATGCAAAGATAAACTCTGAGTCCTCACTGTCGTGTTCCTGGTGTGTGAGTTGTGTCTCATTAAATATTTCCTACTGGATAATGATCTGACATGTGGAAAATAGCTGTAGACTACTTTATGTATTTCACATGTCAGTGAGAGCTGTTGTCATGTAGTAATGTCATACCTATTGGTGTCAGATATCTGTCTGTCAACACATTCATCCTAATGCATAGCTAGTTGGCTAGCTGATGTCTGCCTGTCATCTGTACAGATGTGCAGATGTCAGGTATCCATCTTGGATACTTACAGGCAATCTATGCTTGACTGACACTTACATGTCTGTCCAGCTGTGTTATGAATGCCACAGATTGGAATCCACACCCTGTACATACCACATGCCATGGATACCTCAACTGCACTACCACAGTCAACAGAAAATGCATGGGTACAGGTCTCCAAGACAGACACTGACCATGTTTTGTGATACATGTTGCATACATGTCAACTGGAGCACCTCACTGGTCCTCTGCAAGAGGCACCCAGATGATTGGCTGATGCATGTCACTCTCACCCTGAGGATCACTCCAGTGGTATCTGTTGATAGATGGCCTGCTGGCACATGGAAGGTGGCATGATACCACTGTATACACATCCCCTACACTTCCCATCACTAGATGGAGAATAGCTTGGTACACACCTATGAACACCTGCACCAATGCACCCCAGTACTGACAAATGTGTATATGTGCATTACTGAGAATATCAGTGTCTGTATGTTTGTAGATCTGTAGTTGGGAATACCCTGAGGCCCTTCACACCCCCCATTGCCATAGTTAGATGAGGCTGCTGCTGTACTGGACATTACATGTACCTTGTTATGCTCTTCTCCCTAAGGACTACCTGGGCCTTGCAGTACCAGCACAACACTGTTGTACAAATGGGTTGATAGACATGGGGTACCCACTGAGTTATGGCAAGTGTGTGTGTATGTGTGCTTGTGTGTATATATGTAGGGTACAGCATTCTGAGACCACATTCTCCTATTACAATATGCATTGCCACACAGTATTAGGGATAGTGATGTTCCTGACCATAGGAGAGGCATGACAATGCATCACCCTGCTATGCCTGTGGCATGTGCATTAGATGCATATCCCTGTAGTAGCTCTTTTGGGATGGACAAGGGGTTATATTGCAGTCCTGGTCATTGTGTGCAGGTGGGTATGTCAGAATGTTATCATGGGTTTCAGTGCACACAATATCCACAGTGGGCTGTGGGTGCTGGGTATACTGCCATTACCCCATGGTACCCCGGTACATGCCCCATGTCCCACTGTATGGGGACCACTGTCACCAACAACCATACAGGTAACTAATAACACTATCCAGCCCAGTTATGCATGTGCTGTGTGCAACCTACCTGTAACACAATGGACACACTGACAAGGAAGTTAGCACTGATAGGCCCAGGTCTCTCAGATGTATGTCTTGACTGTTATGTGTTTGTCATTGTGTATATAATGGTACTTCACACTATGCATTGTCCATAAACAACCAGTACATCCCCCATTACCATGATGTACATGCCTGTGGATGTTCGTCTTGTAACATGTAACCTGGAACACACCTCATCCTAAATGCTGTGTGGTGTGTGCAATTAAAACCACACACATAAGTAGCACTACATACCTAGGTAGGGGCCTATTCCCAGTGTTGCCAAGTTAGACTGTGTGTGTATGTGGAGGAATCTACTGCAGTTTGCAGAATATACATGTCTCAGGATGTAATCTGTAATAGAACTGCCTGGCTTATGATAACATTTCACAGGTACCATCCTGTGGACATACATTTCATCACAAATAGTTTTAGATGTGTAAATGGCCTCTTCCCCACTCTATAGGTGTGCAGTAATACTGGGGTTGGTATATATAGCTGGGTGTGGCTATTATGGACACAGCCAACATCATTGCAGTTACTGTTGAGTGTATCCCCCTGCTTAGCTGGCTGTAATACTGTACAGTTAATGTTAGCAGGTTAGGTAGTTGTCTATCACACTATCTGCAGTTCTACAGCACCTCTCACCCTCCAAAGGGTAGGGTTGTGCCACCCACACCAGCACACATATGTTTACCTAGTTGAGGATTGCACTATTTTGGGGAATGGGACATATACCCTGCCAGTACCATCATCAATGACATTAAACTAACAGACTGCTTATTCCCCAATGTGTTGTTGTGCCTATTCTGGCTTGGTGGAATTACATAGGCTACAATGGATTCCTTACAGAGGTACATACATCCATGTGTACTGTATTCTCTGTGTAGTGCATCAGCACCAAAGCCTCTGTGTGTGTTATACACACACATGTGGTGTGTTCCACCCAGTACACTTACCATTGTCCACTGTAGAAGGGATGCTAACAGCAGCCACCATGCACTCACCTGTATACATCACCCCCAGACCTATCAGTCATGTGGCACAGGCAGTAACTGTTATACAGACCTGTGATATGTGTTCACCTGTACCCAGCATATGGCACAGCCAAGGTGTCACCACAGTGCCATACCCCTTGTAAGATATGACAGCAGACCATCCTCCTGCTGACACATGGACACCTACAACACAAACAGATAACATTATGGAGACCACAATCACTCAGTGTTAATAACAGCTATAATGCATCATGGCTGGACAGCTACACTACCTGACATGTGAGCATTAAACTTTACTGCTGACATGTTACACAGCAGTACATTGGTACACCTTAGTACAGTCACCGTGTGCATCAGAACCATATTAGCCTGTCCCTGCACTGATGTTATGGATGACAGGGATGTGGCACAGGTATCATCATATGCATAGGGTGTGTTGTTGGTTTGCCAGAGACCTAGGCTGAGCCATACATTTGACACCATGTGTATGAGTGAGGGGTTTTAATTATTGATATGGCCGTGGTGATGTGGTGTGTGTATGTATGGGGTGACTCTAGCTGTGTTTGTGTTGTGTGTGAGTATGCATGCACACAGTTCTGCCATGTTGCTGCCCTATACATGTTTGTTGGACAGCTGCAGACCATACCTGACAGGGTGTGAAGTTTACCTCCTCTGGCCACAGACATGAGAACTGTGCCTGCCAGGGGTTCCACGGGCACATACAGGTACAAGCCATGATATGGTACTCTCCCCTGATGATGACATATGTCCTCTGGAACCAGGTCCCTCCTGGGACTGGCCAGGGCCATGTGCTCGTGGCCTGCTGTGGTGTGGTGTGAACAGCATCCCCCTGCAGTGCTGGGGCTGGTACTGCCACTACGGGAGCAGCTTGGTGTCCTTGCATGTCCACATTGACCTCCAGCTGTTGGTTTGCTGGCCTATGTCTATTTGGCCATCGCACCACTCCCACCGCATGCTCGAGCATGGACAATCCACAGTCGAGGAGTCCCCCCATCTCACCCCACTGTCTATCCATGACCTCTGTATAATAACGAAGGGCACCTCCAAGATCACAGATGTTGTCAGTAACAGCTGAAAGAGTAGATCTCTGCAGCCTCAGACCCTGTCTGGTGTACAGTTCCATACATGCCTACACCTCCATGACAGCCTCAAACATGCATCTGGTGGTACCAGATGTGGCACTTCTGCCAGTGGCATGATGACCAGCAGCCCTCCAATGAGCACTCCTGTACATCTGCCTATTTGGTACCTTGCCGGACATCTGGCTATGGCTGCTGTGTCCAGACACACGTGCCATAGATACCACACTGTCCTGTTCACTGCCAACAACCAACAACTGTCCCTCTGCTATGACCACTAGTGATGGGGTATGTATAGGAACTGTGACTGTGTGTGGTGATGGGTTGGATAACAGCAGGATGTTAAACAATGGCACAGCTTTGGCCTCTGATGACTCTGTCTGTGCATCAACACACCTATCATCATTGTCAGTGTCTGTTTGGGCACCTACATCAGATTGCCTGCAGGAGGGACCCTGACCCACCTCACCACCTGTGAGGGGAAAACATGAAATGCACTTTAAGACCTGTACGTCATTGCTAACAAACACACAGACACAGACACACACACACACACACACACACACACACACACACACACACACACACACACACACACACACACACACACACACACACACACACACACTCTACATATATCAACCCCCCTGCACTCCACCGGATTGCACTTACAGACAATATAACCAGTCCTCCCACACCCCCACACACACACACCTGCAGGGAGGTTGCATGAAGATATTACACACAGACCTCCCATTACCCGTCTGACAACATGCATGACATATGGCACTCAACAGCATGCAGCGCAGCTATAGTTAATCCCTGCTAGCAACATTATACATCTCTGTGGTGCATAGGCCGTGTTAGTAAGTGATGCCCCTTCCCCTGGACCACACTGCATTAATGTACACAGTATTGATGTGCACCTGTTCGGTACCCTGGCATGTACTGTGCACCATACCTTACAGGTGGACACACCATTGCTGAATGTATATTACTGTGTCACTTATGTCTGTGCTGCTGATCACAGCCCATATGTATTTGTCTGACACATACCTGGGATGATATGTGGACAGATGTCATTTGTGAATGCCTGATGTCTGATATACACATCTCATCATCAGCAGTGCATGTATGGTCAATAAGATACAATTACACTGACAATCTTCAAGCCTTACGTGGCTATGGGGAGTATACACACCCTTACTGATATGACACTGTCTTCCTTGATATGTCATGGGACCACATTACTGCATATGTTAACATTGCACAAACCTGATATGTGACATATGACCTGCACAATCAAATGCAGTGTCAAACAAATGTGTTAGTTGTGTGGATGCTGATTGAGATGCATACACTTTGTGGGTGCATATATGTGCATGCCCTTATCATGATGGTTTGTTGCACCTACTGTTATGTGTATACAGCAGTCACTATTCCTGGCAGGGGTATACTAGCATGGACCATCTGCATTTTCCAGTATTTTTCAGTATGCCTTACAAATGTCCCCCAACTCTGCATAATTGCAAGGTCAACTCATGTGCACATCCCTTGGAGGTCACACACTGCCGTCATTATTGCTGTGGAGTCAGGGTTATGTCTGCCACAGTTCCTGACCCTGACTGTGTGCAGATACAGCAATTCATAGCATCCTTTAGATCTCTGCTTCAATGCACTATTGTGTCATGATGACACCCCTTCTCCACCCTCAGCCTTTTTGCACATGCTTGACAACTATGACCTACACATGTGTGCCATTTTGCAGTGTCCCAAACACTGAACACCATGTGTACCAGCCTAGCCCCAGCTAATGAATGGCAAACATACAAGTGTACTCTGGCACTGGGAAGGTACAGATGGGGATGGTGGGCCTGAGGTGGGGTGAGGTGTTGGTTGTACAGCACATGTATCTTACTTGATACTGTCTGTAGGTTTCCAACGTGGTCTTGGTACCCCAGTACACATTGCAATGCATGCCTTTTGGGGACCTTTTCTGTTATGCATACACTACTTGTAGAGAGGCCTGGCTGATGTTTTCTTTGGTACATCTGTCCCAACTGATTACCCTAACCCATGGGCCACATGTATGCAGAGTCCAGGCAATTGCTGACACACGTACTGCACAGCTAGTACTTGCTAAACATTCCTGCAACTCCCTCAGTGTTGTGGCATGTTACTAGGCAGCCTGCATGACAGGTATGCTACATGTGACATCATCTGTCTTGGATGGTCATCTGTTTATTTTCTACATTAATCCTGTCCCATACATCCTCTCCACATACATGACTCTCTGCACTGTTTGCCATGGTATATGCAATGGTGAGGTATGGCTACATGTCTAACTCCTGGGAGCTACCTATTGGATATGGGCTCCACTCCATAGCATGTAAGATGTGTGCAAGCCATGGCTGCCTCTGTTGCAGGTAAGTGGGCACATTTGATGGTCAAACATCTTGGACATCAGACCATTTCTTGGTGTGACATTGGGGAACTGTACTTGCTGGAAGGTCCATACTCATGAAGAATACATGCTGTCAGTACCTTAACAGCTGCCTCCACTATATTTTATCTGGATTGTATGCACACATATGATTCCAGTGTTTGTGAGGGTATGTATTCCCCATATTTGCTGTCCTAACATAGGATTCCATATTACACAATCATTGCTCATGTTAGGACCACATTGCAGGTTGTCAGGGTTGTGGACTGCCATATTGTGATATGCCATAGTATAGATCTGTAACAGTTGCCATTGTAATACTGGTATATACACTGTTGTAGCAGTGTATAAGGGTTGATGTTTCAGACATGGCCCTACTGTAGGCCATTTGTCCCACCATTATGTTCATCTCTGTGCACACATTTTGCAATGACAGGATGTTTGTTATATTGCAGGAGTCTGACATACCCTTCAAATACACCATTATGGTGACCACTGTGATGCAGTGCAGTTAACAGCAACAAGATGTGAGCATGTATAGCATGCATTATGGGTAGGTGTGTTAGATGTGTGCATGGAATATACCATGGCCATAACATGCCCAGTGTATTGGCAAACCTGAACAAACACCATACTCACCAGCTACAGGCTGCTGCCCTGGAGGTATACCAGAGGGACCTACATAATTGTGTGAGAGATGTGATGTCAGTAGCCACACCTGTGGCATTGGTACAGGGTGGGTGGAGCATTATAGTACATCAACAGTGCAAGCCCACAATACTACAGATTATGCATATCTGTTTATTACTACAATGCAGCAACAGACTATATATATTTCACCTCACATATGCATAATCTAACTGTACAGATGTGGATGGATACACAGCAGTGGTCTACTGATGTGCCCTGTGGCCTTACCTGCACGCTTCTCTGCCATTGTGTGGGTAGCACCCACCTCCACTATGCTCTCTGCCAGGTGTTGTGTTTGTGGGTGGGCAGGTGCCCCGAAGCTGGCAAGGAGCTCCTCAACATGTGTCGGGGGGCTGGATGGCATGACCCCCCATTGCAAGCTGGTGCCCCCTAACTGCAGTAGCATGCCGACAGGCATGGCAAAGCAGATTGGTGCATCGATGTCGGACCTGCTCATAACTGCGGTTATGCAGGCTGACATACTTTACCCTGTGGACAAGATTGTTCCACAGAGTGGTCCGCTCCTGCAGATCATGGCCTGTTCGGCCAAACAACGTGTGGCAGTGCTCCACCAGGTGTGAGATGATGATATAATTCTCCTTCACTGTATAAACTGGCAAGCGTTCCCTCGACATAATGCCTGAAAGACATAAATATGGAAGCAAGTCTGAAGACCTCATACTGCAAGGTTATCATAGCTGTTAATACACATCTCTATCTCCCCCCCACCATATCTGCAACAACAATCTGACCACGGAACTCAATGGGTATGTCTACAGAAGATCTACCATTGGGACATATATCATATTGTACAACACTTTGTGCTATGTGTTTGTAGTCATGTTCCATGTTGGGACACTATCATTGGTGGCCTATTATGGACAATGTCACCTGCATGCCATTGTAAGGACCACTATGGTTCCATATATGCTTGAGTTCTGTTTGCTATGTGACTGCTGCACATCTGTTGTTTTGTGTTAATGGGGATATCTATGCATGCTGTTAGACATGATCCGGGAATGTGTGGACTATTACTACCCACATATGTTCTATAACAGTGACAAAATAGCATGATTGGGGAACAGTTGCCAGCAGAACCACTTCTCCCACCTTATCTGGCCATGTTACCAGGCCACATCACATGTGAGACCCACCCTGGGACCTCCTCATCTACTGGTTCTGCACTACCTTCAGGTGGAAAGACCTCAGAGGATGGTGTTCACCCTCCCGGGAGCACACACAGACAGGATCCTGTCACCCGAAGTCAGGTCCAGGATCTGGCGCATAGGGAGCTCCACAGAGAGTTAGGGAATGTGATACAGCACCTTGAGCCCCTCAGTACACACATACAGGGTCCACATGCTCCTCCTGCTCATCCCCCAGCCCAGGTACCTTCAGGGCCATGAAGCTGATGTTGTGACAGTCCATGGGTGGGGACCTTGGTCCCATTGTTTCCATATGGAGGCTCATGGGCTTCCACATCACAGGCAACACTCCCCATCCAAGGTGTTTAACCCCCACATGTGTCATATACCACCAATGTAGGCTGTCTTCTCTATCATTCAGTCCAACCTACCTCCACAAATATACCTGCTATCCTTCCCCAAATTACCAATCCCACCTTCACAAGCAAGGAAAATGGGTTTCCAACATGGGGTTCACACCAGACATAACCGTCCATTTTGCACACACTTACTGCTGTATATATATATATATATATATATATATATATATATATATATATATATATATATATATATATATATATATATATATGTATATATATATATATATATATATATATATATATATATATATATGAGTGTATTGATATAACAATAGGGGACATGTATTTCTATAAATGTGTGTGTGTGTGTGTGTGTGTGTGTGTGTGTGTGTGTGTGTGTGTGTGTGTGTGTGTGTGTGTTTGTATATAACTAGACACACACACACACACACACACACACATATATATATATCTATATATATATATATATATATATATATATATATATATTTCTATATATGGGTGTATGTATATATATCTCTCTCTCTCTCTCTCTCTATATATATATATATATATATATATATATATGGTATGAGTTGTATATATATATATATATATATATATATATATATATATATATATATTATGAGTTATATATATATATCATCATCTTCTTCTTTCGGCTGTTTCCTTTAGGGGTCTCCACAGCGGATCATCTGTTTCCATTTTTTCCTGTCCTCTGCATCTTGCTCTGTCACATCAACCACCTGCATGTCCTCTCTCACCACATCCATAAACCTTATCTTAGGCCTTCCTCTTTTCCTGTTACCTGGTAGCTTCATCCTTAGCATCTTTTTCCCAATATACTCAGCATCCCTCCTCAGCACATTTCCAAACCAATGTAATCTTGCCTCTCTGGCTTTGTCTCCAAACCTTCCAACCTGGGCTGACCCTCTAATATACTTATTCCTAATCCTGTCCACCCTCGCCACACTCAGTGCAAATCTTAACATCTTTAACCCTGCCACATCCAGTTCTAACTCCTGCCTTTTTGTTAATGCCACTGTCTCCAACCAATATAACATAGCTGGTCTCACTACCCTCTTGTAGACCTTCCCTTTCACTCTTACTGGTACTTATCTGTCACAAATTACTCCTGACACACTTCTCCACCCACTCCATCCTGCCTGTACTCTCTTCTTCACCTCTCTTCCACACTCACCATTACTCTGAACTATTGATCCCAAGTATTTAAACTCATCCACCTTTGCCACCTCTACTCCTTACATCCTCATTATTCCTCTATCCTCCTTCTCATTCGCACACATATATTCTGACTTAGTCCTGCTGACCTTCATTCCTCTTCTCTATAGAGCATATCTCCATCTCTCCAGGGTCTCTTCCACCTGTTCCCTACTCTCACTACAGATCACAATGTCATCTGCAAACATCATAGTCCACGGGGACTCCTCTCTGATCTCGTCTGTCAACCTGTCCATCACCATTGCCAATAAGAAAGGGCTCAGAGCTGATCCTTGATGTAATTCCACCTCCACCTTAAATGCATTCATCACTCCCACTGCAGACCTCACAGCTGTAACTCATACATCAGTTCCACACTCTCTAACTCTTCCTGCACAGTTGCACAGTTCTGCCTTGCTGCAACACAGATGGGTGCCACATGTGGACACAGCCTAACATTAGGGGGGTATATATAGGAACAGATTGCAGGTAATCCTATTACACACCTATGGCATTTGTGAATGCTACATTACGTTAACATGACTGTCCTGCAAGTGGTGGGTTCCAGAACCCACTTGTCCATCATAATGGCATTACCTCCACCAGCAGTTATTGGGCACACTAATATACATGTCTTGCAGTACACAACACACACTATGATGGCATACATCTTGTCAATCAGTGCTGATCTACACAGTTGACAGGTATGGCCCACTGCCCACAGGGACAGACATTTTTGTCCATAGCAGTTGTTCAGCTGGACATCATTACATTAACAATACCTGATGGCACATATAAATCATTCCACATCATCTATCCCATTATTATGGGCAAAGTACTACATTCAATTACATGCATATATGCTTCACATACCTGTTGTGGGAATGCTGTCTTCTGGATACAGTTTGCTGTGTGGATGGATGGATGGATGGATGGATGGATGGATGTGTGTTTGTTTGTTGTATTTTTTTGTTTCTTTCTCTCTCTTTATCTCTATTTCAGTCTCTCTCCACTAAATGGATTGAGCTGCTTTGAATAGCCTGCAGCACAGATTTTGAAGGTGATGTCCGTGATCAGGTGATGGCCTCTGCACGAATCAGTGTCCACTACTTTCTACCTGCATACAGCCTGCTGTGTAGTACTTCCAAATACCACTGTTATGACAACCCACTACTAAAAATTCCTACATCATGTGGGTGTGGTCCCTTTACCTTTCCTGTATGGAGGACATCCTTCCTGTGTGTGGCAGCAATGTTATAGGAAGCAGGAAGCAATGCCTCTTACAAGAGGACTTGCAGAGTCAAGCCAGCTACATATTTGTATAAAGTTCCAGACCTACAGACAGTGTGAGTAGTGTTGTTATATGCATTGTATACCACCAGCGTTACAGGGTTTGTGTGAACATACTAGTTTGGCATGGAATGCAGTCTGTCTGCATAGCTCTCAACTGTGGGCCTATCCACATGATGGCTAGAGGATTGCCTCTTATATTTTTCTGTCCACCACACAGGTCTTGTGTCAGATATATCACTGGCATTCTGTCTGTTGAGTGCTATCAGTATATGGCTACATCCATTTGTGTTTCTGACTTCATATTCCTCACTAAGGGTATGTTGCAAACTATCCTGTAATACCAGCAACTTTCTCAGTGTATAACACTATTGCAAATATGTCCCTGTGTTCCTGCCTCTGTCCTCCACCGATATACCAGGCTTTGTCCATATGACATGCAGTAAGAGGTTGTTATGTAGAGGCCTGTGATTATGTCATGCTGCCATTCCTGCCATCATTCCAGTGATGTTGTGGTCCCCATACATATTGTGGAGTAGGGCCATATATATGTGAGCTACAAATGGACAAAACATGTGCCCTTCTGCAGTCCAGAGGTCAGTGTATGTAACACTGTTATATGCCCCTGTAAGTCAGTCTATGAGGGAGGGATATGCACCATATATAACCTAGGCTGTTACAACATGTGAGGGATATCAGTAGTAAGATGCCTTAAGTTATATGGATGCACATTCTCATACATTTCACCTTGGGAACATTGGTGGCCTAGTGCTTACTGTCATACAGAATGTTCTGTTTGTCAGTGTGATAGTGATGTTTTAAGTTAAGCATTGTTATGTAACAGATACATCCTCATTGTGGCGACTTAATTCTTTTCCCTCTAGGGATTGAGTACAGAGTGCAATTGGAGGATGCTGAGCTATACATTTGCATTACTTACTGTTGATTGGTTGTTATCCTCTGGCCCAGTCTTTCTTTATTGATGTACTACTTGAAGGCCTTGGCCTGGATAGCAACATATATTATGTTTTCAGATTACTGTATAAAATGATCTGCTTGAGAGTTGCATTACTCAGTTTGTATGTATTTCAAACACCTAACAGCTATATGACATGGCATGTACAACTGTAATAGTACATAAATAAACATTTCTTATGCATGCTAACCTTGTGTGTGGTGTTATATCCTTTGACTTCTCTGTGGGTATATGTTTCATGCAATAATTGTCTTTTGTATGAGTGAATCATACAAAGTCCATTTTAAAAGGTGGCAATTGTAGGAATACTGGCTGCTCAATATGCTGTGCACCCTCTAAATATGTATCTTTCTATACATATCTATATGTAGTAATATATGTAGTAATATATGTATATGTGTGTGTATGTGTATATATATATATATATATATATATATATATATATATATATATATATATATATATATATATACATATATATATATATATATATATATATATATATATATATATATATATATGTATCTGCATATATGTGTGTGTGTGTGTGTGTGTGTGTGTATGTATCACTGGAATGTTTATTGCTTCCACATTGTACATTCCCTATGGTAGCCAGACTGTACTGCATGATAAGTTATTGATACCATCCTGACATCATACAGGTGGGATGGATTACTACTAACTTGTAGTGGCTATGTTGTGTAGGGTCTTGGGTATGTGACTTGCAAGTGCTGGTACTGTGTTGCAAGGCAGATCTGTTTGGCTGTGGGGGAGGGGATGATATCAATAATTACAAGAGTTACTTAGCTTGGGCCCCCTCACCCCCATTAACGATGCCTTTGTTCATATATGTATTTGTTGTATTCTCTTTTATATCTATAGACATATATCTGTATACACACACACACACACACACACACACATATATATATATATATATATATATATATATATCTTTACATACATATATGTATATATATATATATATATATCAAAACCACACATACATACATCTACATGTATAAATTCATTTTCTGTACTGTTGAATGACTGTGCTGGATGATATGTTTGTGAAAGCATCAGGGTTATGTATATCTGACATGACTTAGTGGTAAATTGCTATGGTGTGCAGGGTCCTGGGTTCGAGACTTGCAAAGACTGATATTTTCTTACTGGGCAGAACAAGGGCCGTTGGGTACAGAGTGATTAAGGCACTTTTAAGCAGTTGTAAGTGGGTTTGCATGGGTTTGCTCAATGGTAAGCAATGCTAACTTCAGGTTAAATATGTTTACAGTCAGTTAGCCTCTAGATTGCTTATCCTGTGTAGTCATTGCTTACCCCCACTCAAACAGGCTTAAACCCACTTATTGCTGCTTAAAAGTGCTTACTCTTGCTTACCCCCATGCTAATTTCTTTAAAAGAAAAGAAAAAAGGGTTGATAAGAAAGTGGTGAAAAAGTTTCACAAAGAGGGAAAGACAATAGGGAAATAGCTAGGGATGTGCAGGACAGGTGTAGGGAATGTCAATAGCTGCCCATTTCTTCTACAGCAACAGCTGTGCATATACACTGAGTTGGAGGTAGATTTGGACACTCATACCCCTGAGAGAGGAGTGAGGACAACAATAATATGTTGTGAAGCCAATCACACCAGATTACATGTGTCCAGTGGAGACGTGTGTGAAATGGACAGCTATATATGGGGCGAGATTTTTTTTTGGGAACAGATTGCCCTTTTTTTTAAGGTGAGAGTGGGATGCTGGGGAGGGATAGTAGGTATATTTGGGGAGGTAGGTTGTATAGGATAACAGACAAGACAGACAAGACAGCATACTGGGTTGGTATATGACATGTGGGGGTAAACACCTTGGATGGGGAGGGGTGTTTGGAAGTTGGTAGCCCATGAGCCCCCTAGTGGAAACAGTGGGACTGAGGTCCCCACCTATGGGCAGTCATCATTGAACCTTCACAGCCCCAAAGGTGGCTGTGCTGGAGGCTGGGTAGGAGGGGCAAGCTGACCCTCTAGATGCCCCACGTGCCCCTTAAGCTGGCATACCAGATCTTCAAACTCCCTGCAGAGCTAGCAATGCACCAGACCCTGGACCTTACAATGGGTGAGAGTATCCTGTCTGAGCCTGCACCGAGGAGTGTGGTGAGCCTCATAACCTGAGTTGGTTCCACCTGAAGGTGGTGCAGGACCAGCGGAAGAGAAGGTCCCGGGGTAAGCCCCAGACATGCTGGTGCCCGGTGCCACAGCCAGATGAGGTGGGAGAGGTGGTCCGCTGGGACTGGCCTTCCCAAACATGCTATGGTGTTTCAATTTTAAAACATATGCGGGTTAGTAATAGTTAAATCATTCCAGGATTAGGTATAACAGCAAGCATATATATTACCATTAACCCAAAACACCAGATATGGAACAGTTGCATAACAAACAGAACACATGCATATATGGAACCACAGTGGCCATTACAACAACATACAGGTACATTGATGGCAGCATGCCACCAATGTGGGAGCATTTCAACATGTCACATGCATAGAAAAAAAATGTCAATATTTATCAAACAACAGGACATCTGCCCCAACAGTAGATTTAATTGTACACATACCGATTGAGTTGTGTATTTAGTTTATTGTTGCAGATGTGGTGGGGGGGGGGGGAGAAAGATGTCAATTAACTTGTATATCCCTGAAGTTCTCTTTACCTTCTTAGTCAGTGCTGTGATCTGTACCTTACAGGTATTATTACACAACGCTATGGCCTTAGTTTTGACAGTGGTATGGTTCTAGACAACTATATACATGAACTGTGCTTTACCTGCAATATACACCTCTTACCTGGTATACCTGTGGAGGTATTGTTTCTTAACACTACCTGACTGTTTCTAAGCATATTCCCAGATTCCAGGTTGATGTTATGCACATACCTCTCTATCTCTTATTGCACACACCCTGGGTATGTCTGGACAACATACAGGTGAAACTGGGACATATTTTGACTATTGCACTCATAAACCTTTGGTGAGTTGCTACAATGATATGTTTGTTTTTATATACATTTGCCAAATATTTACAGGTGTGACAGTCAGTTATATGACATTAAATGCTGCCTAAATGTCAGAGATCATCACAATGATATTCCAGGGGGACAGGGTAACAGGCAGCAGATCTGGGCCAATTATCTGGACATTCTGGACAGATCTGTACAGTTGTGGGGTATGATTTTGCATACAGCTTACTGCCACTCCCAGGATTCGAACCATGGCTGTGTATGCTAAAATTAAACAACGTATATCACAGTTGAGTGTGCTATATAGATACCACTGTGTATCTTTTCTCTGATTTCTGTCTATAAGTCTCTCTTGGTTATACAATCTGACCTTGTAATTACAACACTCTTATACAGGGTTTCCTAGACAGTTTTATTATCTAGCACTGTGTGGATGACAGTGATGAGTAATACCTTATTATTCAGAGATACTGCAACACTAACACTGACATACAATACCAGACTAAACAGTACCAGTCCAGGATTTCAATCTTTTATTTCTAGGCAGAGTTTTCATATCTGACAGACCTGTGAGGGGAATGTCTGTTAACACTACCTGAATGTTGCCACACATAATACCAGATTCCATATTATTATTATGCACATACGTCTCACTCTGTTACTGCACACACTCTGGTCATAGCTTCACAACATGGGGGTGGAGATGGGACATACTTTGTTTATTACTCTCATAACACTTTGGTGAGTTGCTAAAGTGACAGGTTTGTTCTTATAGATATATTTCTGACAGTTATGATGTCTGACAATCAGTTGTATGTCATTATTTGCTGCCTAAACTTCTGGGAACATCCCGCTGATTTACCAGCGGGGACAAGGTGACAGGCAGGGGACTTATACCAATTATCTGCACTTTCTGACAATATCTGTACAGTTGTGAGGGTATGATTCTGCATACAGCTTACTACCACTCCCAGGATTCGAACCATGGCTGTGTGTGCTAAAAATGCAACACTTCACATCTCAGTTGAGTGTGCTGTTTGGATTATGTTGTCTAGCTTTTCACTGTTTTCTGTCTAAGTTTCTCTCAGTTGTACAATATGACCTTGTGATTATAACAGTCATATACCGACATTCCTACACATTTTATTTATGTAGCACAGTGTGGGTAACAGTGCTCAATACAAGAGTACTATTAAGAGATTGCAACACAACATTACCATATGATACCAGAGTAAACACAAGCAGTTCAGGAGTTAGACCTTTATTGCCATGCTGTTACCCTTTTATTTACATACAACCTATATGAGACTCTTTCTGCCATATTGTCTGGTTTATTCAGTACATGCCATACACAATACAGGTTTTATACTGGCAATTAACTTTCTACTACTTTTAGATTTATTTCTTATGACAGTACATGCAAGATTATTACTAATCTGCCTCACAATGCAGCCTCTGCAGCCTACAGGCATGGGCTTCCTGATTCACAGGCTGCTTGTCTGCCACTGTCAAAGACATAAGAGGAATATTTAGCCATACCTATCCTTAATATACATGAGCTGGCAATTATTAAACAGGTAATAGAATGATACTTACACACGGCTGGGACATCACTCGTCTGCCAAGCTTTTTGGATCCACTGATCCAAGAGCTCCCACTTCCTCCGTTTCAGGTTGGCATAGTGATGCCTGACCTGCTCACCAGTTCGAGGTACGCCATTGGCACTGGTGAGGTCATGGACGAGACGGTCCTAGGCTTCCGCTTTATATTGGGAACCCTGGTACTGGCCCTGCAGCAGTCTCTGATCATGGTTTTTATCAAGGAGTCCTGCCATGACTTTGGACTTCTGGATGCTCCAGCACTGCGCCCGGAAGTGTGATCCTTCACCCACACTGGCCATAGTGCCTACAGGAGGAAGCTGCAACCAGAGATGTGTTCCTGCCTGTGGGGTTTAAATAGGGCTGATTTCCTGCACTTTGCCATGATTGGACGGTTTTGAAAATGCTAAGCTGTGGGCAAACCTGCTTACCTAAGGTTGGCATTGCTTAAAGGGGTATACCAATGGGCAAATTGATTTAGCTGGCCTACACATTGCTTACACCTAGTAAGCAGGGGTGTGCAATACTTAGAGTTGCTTAATTTTAAATTTGCACAATATTTGCTGTTTGGCATTGATTCATCATTCATTACATGTTATATATTTGTTTATATCCATGATTCATGTGTACATACACTGCATGGGGTCTTTGTGTTTATTGGGGGATTTCAACACTTTATTACACTGACACCTCACATCTGGACTTAATGCAGTACTCCAGTTCACATATTTATGTTATGTAGTAGGTTATACAACATAAAACTGTATATAGATTCCGTTCACATGTAAATTGTGATTTTGCTATAGTGAGGATCTGTTTGGGGATACCTCAGTTTTATGTACTGCTGTGATGACTTACTGGTTAACTACTGTGACTATAACGTACAGGGTCCTGGGTTCAATACCTGCAACGGCTGTTTATTTTGTTGCTGGGCAGAACAGCTGCTGTTGGTTACAGAGTGATTAAGGCACTTTTAAGCAGTTGTAAGCGGGTTTGCGTGGGTTTGCCCAGTGGTAAGCAATGCTAACTTCCAGTTAAATATGCTTACAGGAAGTTAGCTTCAATATTGTTTAACCTGTGTGCATATTGCTTACCCTCTGCACAAATGGGCTTAAACCCACTTACTACTGCTTAAAACTGCTTACCCCCACTTTCCCCTGCAATAATTTAGACAGAAATGAAACATGGCTCTTGGGAAAGTGGTGGATTTGGAAACTCTATGGATTTGTCATTCATTACAAATTATATCTTCACTTCGTATCCCTGATTCATGTGTACATATACTGTATGTGGCACTTGTGTTTATCTGTGGATGTTATCACATTATTGCAATGCCATCTCAGATCTGCATTTAATGCAGTACTCTGGTTCACAAATATATGTTATTTAGTAGGTTATACAGCAAAGAAAATGTTCATAAAGTGATTTCACATAGAAAATGGAATTTACTACAGTGAGAAATGAACCGGAAATGATTGCTCGCAAAGCGAATGCTCTGACCACTACACTATTGCAGTACTCATTCAATTGCATCTATCTTGCTATTTATCTTCTTGTGCCATTTAAGCTACAGTATGGGTAGCTAAGCAATGGGCAAACCCACGCACCTACGGTTAATTTAATCTGCTTGATAAAAAAAAATTCTTTACTGCTATTTTCTCTTGGAAGGGACAGGATTCACTTATTGCTGTGGATTCCTGCATGCATCTACACATTCGACAGACATCCTAGCAACCCCCCATACCTCTCAATCTCTTCAGGCACACTATCTGGATAAAGCTTGACAAATTGTGGTACAACTACGGACATATATTCATTATTGCTCTTATAAACGTGGGACAGTTGCTAGGGTAACAGGATTTGTTTTAATATATGTTTTGTGACGGATTTGAAGTCGAACACTGAAATGTATGCATTATTTACTGACTTCAATCCTGACATCATCCCAGTGATTTACCAGGACAATTGAGGTGCTGTATGGGCATGACATGTGGATATTCTGTGATGATTTGTACAGTTGGGAGGTATGCAGCCTCCTATGAGCATTCTCGCTCATTATAATTGCCGGCCAGCACTTCCTGAGTGCAGGGGCATGTGTAATGTGAGAGCTCTGCTCTCAGACACACCCCCTGCACTCGTCCATGCTCTGTGCCCGTTTAGGAGCAGAGGCAGTGTGCCTTCATTACTATGCATGGCACGCTGCCATGCTGCTCTTAAATGGACATTTCCGTGTAGGAATAAGCTATTCCTGCACGGAACCTTACTGAATCCCGGTGCCTATCTTTTACCTCTGCTCACTGATTATCTTATTTCAGACTAGAGTCTTATGCAAGACAGTTGCCTCCATGTCATGTAAATACATGCATCATCCACAAATATAATGCATTTTGCTGAGTAAGCATTCATTGTTTGTGAGCATCAGGGATTTCTACAGTTGCCTGAGGATACTAAGTACTATGAGGCTGCCAGTGGAAGGAATACCAGCAGGTTGTTTATCCATTTTAGTGCAGGGAATCAAAACATTTTGAATTTGAACCAACTAGTTAATAAGCAAAGTGTGCCATTTAAATTTAATTTAATTTAATTTAATTTAATTTTGGTTAACACTGCAATTAATTAATTTGTATTTATTTTATTTAGTTATGCATTTACGTATTTATTTTGTACAGGGGCACAGATGTATTGAATTGGAAAACTCCAGTTGTTTATCTACTTTAACTGTACAACATTTAATTTGTATGGTACTGCCAAGGTTTATATTACTGTAAAACTAAAAATGAAACTACCTGTGACTTTCTAAGGCAGGCTGGATCATATGAGATAAACTCTTTGCTTTGCTAGACATCAAACAGCTCAGCTAATATCCTGTCAGTCATCATAAATGCAAGGATGAGCAGATCACAGATGTAGAAAATAATTTTCACTGACGCTTGGAAACCTTCAAATTTGCTGTATTATGTTGGGGATGTTCCATGTGAAGGAGTTGTAAAGGTTTTCCTCTCACAGACGAATAATTTAATTGAATTCTGTGTTCAAATAGCCAATGGCCATTACTTGTGTTTGACAGTTAGGCATGCTATCCATACAACTTCCACTCTACCTCAATAACTGAAACAGGCCTTACAAATTTTCCATCTCTTCTAGTCTCTAATTAGTGAACTCAAAGCAGAGACTTTACCTAAATTAATGCCTATCTCAAATTACCATTCTTGGAAAGATTCAATGTAAATTTTAGATCTCATTATATGTATATAAAAGAAGCATGAGTTTAAGTCCATTTAATTTGCATTTTCCATATACTGCCTCTAGCCTCTCTTCAGAGAACTCAGGACTATCTGTGACTGATAGCAAAAGCCTAGCCTCTCTGCTTTGAGAGTACCTCCTGGTTACATCTTTAAACAAAGGAATCTAGCTGCTGAGTATCTCTACACCAGATAAGTGAATCTCTTTCTGCCTCTTTCTCCAACCCTCACTCCCTTTTTCTATTGTGTTTGTAAACAGCTAGTGTCTCTATTTCTGTCCCTTCTAGTAATCAGACTACTAAAGCCCCCAGTCTCTTTCACTGCTATTGTCAGTAGTTTATCTGGTGTAGAGATACTCAGCAGCTAGATTCCTTTGTTTAAAGATGTAATCAGGAGGTACAAACTAACCCGGTTAACAAATGGCACATAAATAAAAAAATAAAATTATTTTACCTTGCCATCGGTTTACTTTGCCTTAACTCACCATATTCACAGTAACGACATAGCTATTTAAATTACTGTGATAGCATTGCACCTAGCACACTTTTTGTGTGTTTTCCATTACGAGGACTTAATTTAATCATCCAGTGGCAATAGGTGGTAGCCTGGTCTATTCAAGTTGGGAAACACACTTGGAAGGTTCTGAGTGTAGTAGTTTATTCCTGTGCTCATTCACACAGAGGTTAATAATGCTTGGTGACCTCGCCTGTGATTCCAATGTGTTTTTACTACTACATAGGACTTAGTTTTTAGCTTTTTGCTTTGACTATAATGTAGACATGTTGGTGTGGCTCTATCCTCATTCCCACAGAGCTCAGCAATGGTTGCTGACCTTGCCTGTAAATCCAAGGCACTTTTATTGTATCCACAGCCATCCAGGCTGAGTTAAAGAACTTATATATGTGTGTGAATGAAAGGAAGTTTAGAGGAATGGTGAGGATGCAGGGAGTGGAGTTGGCAAAGGTGGATGAGTTTAAATACTTGAGATCAACAGTTCAGAGTAATGGTGAGTGTGGAAGAGAGGTGAAGAAGAGAGTACAGGCAGGGTGGAGTGGGTGGAGAAGAGTGTCAGGAGTGATTTGTGACAGACGAGTACCAGTAAGAATGAAAGGAAAGGTCTACAAAAGGGTAGTTAGACCAGCTATGTTATATGGGTTGGAGACAGTGACACTGGCAAAAAGGCAGGAGTCAGAGCTGGATGTGGCAGAGTTAAAGATGTTAAGATTTGCACTGGGTGTGATGAGGGTAGACAGGATTAGGAATAAGTATATTAGAGGGTCATCCCAGGTTGGACAGTTTGGAGAAAAGCCAGAGATGCGAGATTGCATTGGTTTGGACATGTGCTGAGGAGGGATGCTGGGTATATTGGGAAAAGGATGCTAAGGATGAAGCTGCCAGGTAAGATGAAAAGAGGAAGGCCTAAGATAAGGCTTATGGATGTTGCTAGAGAGGACATGCAGGTGGTTGGTGAGACAGAGCAAGATGCAGAGGACAGGAAGAAATGGAAACAGGTGATCCACTGTGGCGACCCCTAACCAGGAAAAGCTGAAAGAAGAAGAAGTGTATTTTTGTACTTGCACTTACTAATCTAAAGGAATGCTACTACTTTATGGTATTTTCAAAGCATTTAAGTAGCTGTTTATCTGAAAAATCATTCTTCTTGTCTGTTTGTTGGTTTACTCATCTGTCTTGATTTAAATTGCCCTGCAGAAATGTGATCTAGCCATCTACTTAGCTTTCTGGTGTTTTTATGCACTTGAGAATTGTGCTTGTTGTGCTTTTACATTAAGAAATTTCAGGATCATCCATCAGAAGGTGTTTTTCTTTTTTCTGAGTTGGGAAACACTCCAGGGAACTCAAAGTAGAGTTGTTTATTGGCCAGAGGGCACAAGAGTTAGTTTTTAGCTCTCTTTTCTGTGACTATAAAGTAGATTTGTTTACACAGATTGCTAATCATGCAGTGGCAGATAGCAGTGCCCTATATAGTAGCAAATGCTTAGACTGTAAAGTTTTCCTAAATGTACTACTTAGGACTTTAACCCATAACACAGTAAGGCTTTGAGTAGAGCTAAACTTAAAATAGCTAGGTGAGCAGCATTAATAACAGATTGTAACACTACCTAGCAGCTAGCCTTAATCCAGAAAATACAAAGGTGACGCTCTGTAAAACCAAGTCTCTAAACCACAATAGACCAACCCTAATACAGATCTTGATAATATGGACATGCATTGTCACTGTGACCAACCTGGGTGATATGGGCATCAAGATACAATGTCACAATTGTCTCATGTACTCTGACAGCCTTTTAATTCTTAAAGAAACTAACACAGTATGCAAGAGATGTACATACATAGTTTCCTTAGAGGCTAAAATCTTGCTTACTAACAAGGTTTTCAAGAAGGCACACTCTGCATCTTATACAAATAGTACATAGTGCACACACAAAACATCTTATGTTGAACCACATAAAAAAACCTTACCAAACCTCAGAGAGCTCATAAGCCATCTATTGGCAACACAGATCCTCAGCAGTCACTAAAGCACATACAAAGAAACAGCTACCACCAAACATAAGCCTACACTCAATGGTCCCCAAACAACAAAGCCTAAAGGGCAAGCAAACACTTTACCTAATACTCTTGTCATAGGAGATTCAATTGCATGATACACCAGACTGGACAAAGATAAGATAATGGTTTGTTGCCTATCTGGATCTAGAATCCATATCATTCACTCACTCAAGTCCGTGCACTACATGTAACAGTATGATTCTGTCATAGTCCATGTGAGTCTAAATGACCTGAGATGTTACTCATTAGACTATTTGAAAAGAGACATTATGGATCTCTCTGAACATGTGTCACAGACAGGTATGTGCTCCACACTGAGCAGTATTCTTCCTAGTTTGATCAGAAAATGATTGATTTCAACAATTGGCTTAGTTTCTAGTGTGACTACAGGTGGATCCAGCACCTATCAGCACAGGAGGACATGGTTAACAGACCATGTTGTTCTGATAAGGATGATCTGTACCTTTTCCTCAGGTTTTTAGATATTAGGCTGAAACGTCATACACCCCCTTATAGCCTTTTTTATCCAATGTCAAAATGACAAAACTACCAGCATTGCAAAAAAAAAAAAAAAAGATCTTTAAGGTGCTACTGCTTAATGCTAGGAGCCTAAACAAGAAGATCCAGATCCTACAAACTCTCTTCACTTTGGAAAATGTATCCATAAGTGCTGTTACCAAGACCTGGTTTAAAGGTGCAAAAAGTACTCCAGCAGTACAAGGTTACCGTGCCTTCCACACATTTAGACCAAAAACACAGATGGGGACTAAAGGTGGAAGTGTCTCAACTTACATTAGCAACAAATACAACTTCAGTTTAGTTAAACAGGATGATGCCACAGACTTCTTCCATGTCCAGGTCTCCATAGACAAGGCTCTATGCTATGTCTTGGATAGCTACAGGCTACCCTGTATGACCAACACAGCTCAAAACTTGTACCTAGATCTACTGGAGTCACTTTAAATCTAACCAAGCACCTTATTCATGGGAGACTTTAACTGTCCCTCCATAGACTGGAAAATGTACACTGCCTCTAACTCACAGCCTTCCTTGGACTTTGTCAACATGAACACCCTGGAACCAGGTAGTGCACTCTCCAACCAGGGGCTCAAACATACTAGACCTGGTACTCCCCAATATGGGATATTGTTGCAATCTTCCCCCTATGTCAGATCCTCATTGATGAGGTCAAATCACAAAGCTGTCTTCCTCAAATAAAAATCAGTCTGGAAAATCCAACTAAACCCATAACAGTTAGGTACTAATCTAAAGCTAACTTCATTCTGTTAAGTGACAGTTTGCCAAAATTCAAGGCACCCAAGAACACACATGCCTTTGTAGAATTGTTCACAGAAACCCTGTACAAACAAATAAATGGCTGCATTAAGCTGCAATACCTACCAGAAGCAAACACAGATCTAATACTCAAAAACAACCTTCAGAGGTGGAATCCTAACCTTAATGGTATATAACAAAAGAAAAAAGTCATGACCAAAATCAAAAAGAGCAAATCTCACAAAGATAAGATACTGCTGATTCAACTAAACAAGAAACTAAGAGGTTTAATAAGATCCAACAAGGCCAGTTATGAAGGTAGGTTAGCCTCTCAGTCTAAGGAATATCACAAATCCTTCTTAAGCTATGTCAGGAAGCTTAAATGTAGTACAGAGCAGTGTGCATCACTGGTGTTAAATGGCACAACCTTCACTGACTAGGGTGACATAACAAATCTTTTAGCTGATAAATTAAGCTCTTACTTCACCCCCCACTACCCCCTGTGAAATCCTTTCTAGCATATCCCTCCCAAATATCATAGGTTCATAGGTTCATAGGTTCATACTAGGCTATCTTCCCTAGGGCATTTATAAGCCTAGCCAGAGTGTGTTTGGCTTTCGCCACCCATTTTAAATTAATTTTGCTATGCCCTTTTTCGAGGTTAGTATACTGTGCCTCTGTCTAACAGTGACACAGAAGTGATACCCGAGGTAAACCTACTATCTCCCATCCACTCATCAAGATTCCTCTTGAAGAGAGTCAATGAGGGACTCTGCCTAACCTGGACTGGGATTTTATTCCAGAGTGAAGGGAGACTCTGGGTTATGAATCTGTCCCTCCAGCATGTCCTATTTATTTCAGTGCTGAGGTTCAAGTCTCTCAAGCGCGTAGCTCGATGGGATTTGGATTTTCTGAGGTGCAGCATGTCCATTAATTCCGGGTTGGACATGGCTTTATACATCAGGCACAGATCGCCTCTGAGCAGGCGGTATGCCACTGAGTAGAGCTGGAGTTTCTTTAACCAGGCAGCATATGGCATCTGTTTGAGCCCTTTGATCCTCTTGGTGAGGTACTTTTGGGGTTTTTCCAGTTGCTGCAGGTGTCTGGTAAGGTACATCCCAAAAGGGGCATTGTACTCAATTATGGGCCTGATGAGGGATGAGTAAAGAGGCACAATGACCTCCCCTGATCTAGATGTGAATCCCTTCATGATTAGGTGGGCTATATAAAATGTTTTTCTAACCACTTTGGCCACATGGTTGTCAAATGAGAGATTGCTATCAACTTGGGTCCCCAGGTCCCTAATTACTTCTTCTGTACTTAATGGATTACCACCTATGTGGTAATTTGTGGGCACTTTGATCTTGCCAAAGGGGATGACTATACACTTTTTGACGTTTAGCTTGAGGCCATGGCTCTGGCACCAGTTATCCGTTTCTATGAGGCCCTTTTGGAGGATGCTTGTGTCGGCTGGAGAGTCGATTATGGCATCCAGTTTGCAGTCATCTGCGAACTTGGTCAGCCACAGTCCTTCCGTGTTAGCCTGTACCTCCGAGAAATATATACCGAACAAGAGAGGTCCCAGGACTGAGCCTTGTGGGACGCCACTTGTAACTGGTTTGGAGTCTGACATGGCTCCAGCAATTCTAACCATGTGGGTTCTGTCCTTGAGCCAGTTTGCAACCCATCTAGTGACATAGGGGTTTATATTTAAGCTGGTGAGCTTATCTATAATGCCCGAGTGGGGTATTGTATCGAAGGCTTTTGCAAGGTCCAGGTAGGCTGTGTGGACCACCTTCCCCTCGTCAATGGCCTTGGTGACTGTTTCAAAGAATCAACCAGGTTTAAGAGGTAGGATCTGCCCTTAACAAAGCCAAACTGGGTAGGATCCAGTGTCTGTAGGTCCCCAATATCTTTATTTATGAGGTCCATGATGATCCTTTCCATAGCTTTGCAGACCAAGCTAGTCAGGCTTATGGGACGATAGTTTCCAGGATCCATTGAGGCATTACCTTTGTGGAGAGGAACCACTTTTGCTGTATGCCACTCTTTGGGTACGTATCCTGTAGTAAGGCTGAGATTGAACAGTAGTTTTATGTTTGGGTTTAGTTCTTCTTGGAGTTCATGTAGGACGCAGCCCGGGACATCGTCTGGTCCCATTGATGCTGTGTTTTTTGCTTTGGAGAGGGCGGCTCTTACCTGAGCATCTGAGATGTCAGGGGGGCAGCACTCTGCTGGGATAGATATTTGCCCTTTTGGTGGGGAAGGGGGGGGGAGTTTGTGCTGAACCTGTCAGCTAGGATGTTGGCAATGTCTGTGGGTTTGGTGTATATTTTGTCATTTTGGACTAATTCTGAGCATATCTGGGAATTCCCACCCAGGTTCCTAACATAACTAAAGAAAGCCTTGTGATTATCCTTAGTGTCCTGTGCAATTTTTCTCTTGAAGCTGGCCTTAGACGATTTTATGAGTGCCCATAGTTTTTTGCTAATACTGATCAGATATGCCTTCCCTTTTTGGGATTTTGCTCTATCATGTAGTAGCTTCCTCCTTCTATTGTATAGTTTGTTTATGGCTGGGGTCCACCAGACAGGACGCCTAACTTTGGAGGATTGGGTCTTGGTTTTATTTGGGATTGCATGATTCATGCATTCCTGAAGGTGTTCATAGAATGCGTTTATAAAGGATTCTGCGGTCTGGGCTGTATTTTCCACAGGCCCGGGGGCTTTGAAGGATTCCACCTTGGTTTTGAGGAGTGTGAAATTTGCTTTAGAGAAGTTTTTCACTGTGGTTTTCTGAGCAGGGGCTGGGGTCAGGATGTGAATATCTAGTGAGATTAGTTTATGGTCTGATCTTACCAGTGAGGGATACACTTCTGGTCTGGAGCATAGAGTCCCCATGTTAGTGATGATCAGTTCCAGTATGTTTTCCCCTCTTGTGGGAGTGGCAACAAGTTGTTCCATAGCATTTGAGTTTATAAATTCTAGGAACCTTCAGGCTAGGGTGTTGGAGCTAGAGTAATGCTCCCAGTCTATGTTAGGGTAGTTGACGTTGCCCAATATAATGGTATTTGGAGAGACCTTCATATTTTCCAGTGTTCTCAGGAAGTCCGAGTAGGGTTCCTGGGTTTGTGAGGGTGGTCTCTGTAGCATGCTATAAACTGGAAGGCAGTTTTACCCACTGTTAGTTGCACATGGATAGTCTCTGATGCTTCGTGCTGTGCCACCAACCTGGAGGTGTGGGTATCTTTGACGAATATTGATACTCCCCCTCCTTTTGTGGTTCAGTCCAAGTTTTGGGGCCGAAAAACATGGTATGAGGTATAACCTGGTAGTGCTGGGGTGCTCTCAGGAGCCTTGAACCAGGTTTCTGTTACTGCACAGATATCAATGTTCTCCATGCTAAGGAGAGTTTTGAGTGCGTGCATCTTGAGGTTTAGACTTCTGGCGTTGAGTAGCATTACTCTTAGTTTCTTATCCCTTGTGATACCTATGGAGGTGGGTTTGTCTTTTGAGCCTTGCCTAAAAAAGGCACTATGGGGGTGCCAAGAACCTTTGCCAATATCCGAAAGCCCAGGGGTGACAGGTGCAAGCCGTCCCTAGCGAAGCATCGTGGCTTGTCGAGCATGTCATCCCAGGCAGACAGGCATTGTATCCACTTTGAATGACACCGATACTTAAGCCAGTTGTTGAAATTGATCATCTTGTCTTCATATTGTGGCATCATTCTTAGTGAGGGTAAGATGCTGCTCAAGGTCAGGGTCATACCGGCCTGGGCTACATGCTCAGAGATCTCCTCTATGTCTTTTTTCATGTAGTCCAGGGAGGTACGTCTCAGGTCATTCACACCAGCATGGACAATGACTGAGTCATATTTGTACTTGCCTTGGAGTGACCTGAGTGCTTGTGTTATGTGACGGATCCTAGCGCCCGACAGGCAGCTCACCATGACCTTCTCCTTGTTCAGCCTGGTGAGTGGGATGTCAGTGTGCCTGACGATAGAGTCACCTATTACAAGTGTATCAGGTGTGTTCTTTAGCCTTAAGGGCTGTGACTGTTGGGCACACTGGCTTTGTGAGCTATGTGTTGCATGTGTTTTGTTTTGGGGTAGCGGTTGCTTGGGTGTCTGCTTTGGAGGTCTCTGCTGCTTAGGCAGATTTTTATTTAGCGCCTCCGAGTAAGTTTTTGTGTATTTATGTGTTTGGATTGCTGTCATGATAGGTCTATGTGAGACTGGAATTGTAGTGAGTGTGGTTTCCTTCTCCTCCTGACTGGTTACGCCAGTACTGAGTTGAGAGAGCTTAGCCTCCAGTTTGGCTATATGGATGCATCTCTCACATGTGTTGGAATTTGTTGGGAGGAGGAGAGGGTTGTCTGTGTACATGAGGCAGTTGTAACATTGCCTCAAGATTCCCAGATTCACCAGCTGGACCAGAGAGGATATTGCCAACTGACCTTTGACATGCTAGAATAGTATTGGGAATTCCTTTATAATTGAAAAAAAGGGCCAATGGGGAACAAAGTACTCAAAGGGAGTTTGTGAGGGTATAGTGCTTTTAATTTTTTAGTGCTGACTTATATAATTGCTTTAGTGAGCACGTGCCAGGCTTTAGAGTGGGAATAGGGTGTTTATTATGAGAACTAGATCAGTTCTAAGGGAAAAAGTGAAGAGCAGACTTTGTGGAGCCGAGAATGGTGTAAACCCAATTAAGTGGCGCTGCCCGATGCTGCACTATGCGCAAAATCGCGCAAAGCCACGCTAAAGCGGGTTTTATACAGGGGGACATGAAAGAGCTAGAAATTGGCCCAAAACAGCCAATAGACTACCAGATTCCTGTGCTGGGAACACTCCTCCAGGGATAGATAGGCTGCTCTAAGCTCCCCACTGCCACTTGTGGACAAAGAAGCATCCCTTTATCCAAGAAAGGAAATGGGCAACACAGGAACTTTGCAAAAGTCCAGAATACAGCAAAGCCTGTATTTGGACTACTCTAGGTCAGGAAAGATGGGAAATTTTTTTTTTTTTTTTTTTTTTTTGTCCTGGTGGCACTCACTAAGGCCAAAAGCACTGCTTCAGTGGACCCTGACAATATCCCTGGATGGTTAATAAATAGCTTCAAACATGACCTAGCAGGACCACTAGAGGTACTGTTCATCTACAGTTCTAAAACAGGTTATGTTACGAGTGAATGGAGGACCGCAACAGTTAACCATCTGAAAAATGGTAGACCATTAACTGATCCCAGGAACTACAGACCCATCAGTCAGACAAATCTAATATGCACAGCTATGGGATGAATTAGCATGGAAATGATCAACAAGGACATTGGCAACCTTCAGACACTGGATCCAAACCCATTTAGCTTTGTCAAGGTAAGGTCTTGACTACTCAGCCTAGTAGATTTCTTCAAGACATTCACTATGGATGAAGAAAAACAGTGCAAACCACCTACCTCGGCCTTGCCAAGGTGTCAGCTAATGTTGACAAACTCTCGGAACTAGCCATAAATCCATGCATAACTTGCTGGATTGCTAGCTGATTCACAGGTAGAATCCAAGAAGTCAGGATTGGTGAGCCTTTTTCTACTAGAGTTCTGAAACCAGTGGAGTACCCCAGGGCTTTGTGTTGAGCCCACTGGTATTTGGCATCTATTTCTTGAAGTTAAGGCTAATTTTAAAGCCCTCTGGCTCACCAAGTTTTCAGATGACTATAAATTGGGAGCTATCATACATTCTCCCCACAGCACAGAACATCCTATAAGACAGTCTGACATAAACAAATGACTGGTGCCAGAGCTATGGATTACAACTCAACTTGAAAAATGCATTATAGTGCCCTTTGGAAAGTCATTCACACAAACTAATTAATCCATTGATAAAACACCCCTAAGAGTTTATACAGTAGTGAGGGATTTAGGAACATATGTTGATTGTAGTTTGGCCGTTAACCAACATGTAGCCAAGACAGTAAGAAAATTATTCTATGTCACTCACCTCATAAGCAAGGTTATGGCATATAGGTTGAAGAAAGTTATAGTGCCACTCTTATCAACTTTTATAAGACCCATCATTGAATAATACCCCCTTTGGCATGTATTTAACCAGGCACCCGCAACAGTTGGAACGCCCTGAAAGGTTTCTCACCAGCAGAATACAGGGTGTGAACACCCTATTCTGCACAGATTGCCTTAAGGCCTTGTCTTTTTACTTTGCCTCCTACAGGTTACAGAGAGGTGATATTTGCCTAGCATATAAGGCATCCTCAGAACAAACTCTGATGGACCTCTTCCACATCCACAGAACAAACAATACCAGGAACACTAGATCCAAGGACTTGAACTTTGCCTGTGACATAAATAAGACATGCTGGAGAGATGAATATATGTGTGCAAGAGGGTCCTTGCCCTATGAAACAGGCTCCCCATCCATGTGAAGTGAAGTTATCCCTGACTCTTTTCAAGTGCAACTTTGATCATTGGATGGGAAATCATAAATTCATCCCTGGTCTGACCGTCGTGCCTCTGATAAACAGAGGTCAACAGTAATTTATATAATCCCAAACTAACATACTCCCCGAAAAAGCACACAACCCTTAGCTACCTCATTACTAACATACTCTGCTATATAGGCATCCAGTGTACTCCAGAAGAAAAAAACTTAAGTGGATTGCACAGCCAGGATTATAAAGACCCTGGTGCTTGATAGCGTAGTACAAACTTGTGAACCTATGAACACATTATTTCCAGGGAAATAGTCCCTGCTAAAGTAAAATTAGATTCAATATAACAATTTTCAGCTGAGTAGCATTTCATTTGAATCCCCCTCACCCCAACAGGGATCATGCAGAGCAATGCAGTGCAACAACAGAACTGCTTATAGCAAGAGTTTTTTTTTAAATTAACCTAGAATTAGAGTATACAGCTTAAAAATGTTGCAAATATTGTCCAGTAATAATACTAAGAATGTGGGCTACCCCATTTCACAGCAAACTGCCAAAAAGCAAAGGTTAACCCATCTTCAACAGAAATACTCTAAATATCTAATTCAGGAACTCACTTGCAACTCTTGAAAAGTATCAATGTAAGACTCCAAACACAAAATGTAGCTACAGGGGACCAGCATCTCAACTCCTCAACTCCTCAAGAGCTTTGAATTAAAGAAATGGAAACAATTTCATAATGCATCTAATCAGGATTTACCAGTACGTATATTTTGTTGTAATTCTTCAGAATTTTATACCCCAAAACTGGTGAAACACAACCCCAGATCAGTGGCAGCTCGTGGTATGACTGCTGGGCTAGACCCCCAATTAAAAAAGAGAAAAATAATAATGCTAATGCCAGAAAGTCAATTATTATTTTTAAATTAAAAATATTAGCTGACTTTCAAACTTCTCTTTTGCACTCAAGGAAAGCTGATGTAAACAAAAAAAAAAGAAAGAAAAAATCAGCTTAGCGAGGCTGTTTGCAAAACAGCATAGCATTATGATTTCTCCTCTAAACACAACTGTGCTTCTTTCCCATTGATGATCTTAGAAATCAGCTTAGCGAGGCTGTTTGCAAAACAGCATAGCATTATGATTTCTCCTCTAAACACAACAGTGCTTCTTTTCTGTTGATGATTTCAGAAATGTCACTCAACAAATGTCTCACTGGGCTGTTGTATGAAGTAGCAAGGAGGCCTTCTTATTGCCTCAGACTGCCTCAAGTGACTTGAGACAAACAAACTGAAAGTTAAAGAATTAAATAACAATGCAGAGGCATGAGTGCAGGAGCATTATTTTTATTTTTGTTTTAAAATGTAGCATTTTTAGTGGCACTATGCCTGCTACTGTAAGCATGTAGTAGGGAAAGCACTGTATGTGTGTGTGTGTGTGTGTGTGTGTGTGTGTGTGTGTGTGTGTGTGTGTGTGTGTGTGTGTGTGTGTGTGTGTGTGTGTGTGTGTGTGTGTCTGAATGTGGGGAATATATGAGATCAACATTTAGCAGACTGTGTCTAACTTTTTGCCTCATATTTTGATCTATTCCTCATAATGTTTGCAGCTTCTCTACCAAAATCAAGCATCTAAGCTGTATTGACTCATTCATACAAGTGGCTGAAATTAATGACCACGTGTGTGTGTGTGTGTGTGTGTGTGTGTGTGTGTGTGTGTGTGTGTGTGTGTGTGTGTGTGTGTGTGTGTGTGTTAGGTGTTTGGTCCAGATCACAACAAACAGCACACACAACTCCAAAAAAGTGCCAAAGCAAGACAAGAAACACAGAATGAATCTGGCACACATCTCTCAACTGTACAGATTTTCGCAGAATGTCCATATTTTTGCCTCATATTTTTGGTGTGTTCCTCCTAAATCTGTACTTTTCTAGCAAACAGCTGAGGACTTGAAGTCATTAAATAATGACAAACATTTAAGTTTAAGATTCCAAATCCTTCAGAAAATTCATGTTAATGCAAAGCATTATTCTATCAACTTTCTAAGTTTGTAGGAGCAATATTTAAAATCTGCCCCTATTTGTCCCCCCATCATTTTATTCTTTGTCCAGATTTTTTGCTCTGAGGTTGAGAGGTATGAATTCTGGCATGAAACCAGCATCTCAACTGCTGAACAGCTTTGAAATAAAAGAAAACAAAACATCTTCATTTCATATCTGTTTACCATTGCTTCTACTTTGGTATAAATTTTCAAAATTTTAAACACCGAAGTTGGTGTAACACATCCCCAAGTCAGCAGCAGGACATGAAAATGGTTACTGGGCTACAGTCCCCATAGTTAAAAATAAAATTATATTAATGTCAGTAAGTAATCTACTATTTTCAAATTAAAAATATTAGTTGACTTTCTCCCCAGGATTCTTTAAGCTCTGCACGGAGTGCCTGAAAAGTGCCATAGCTGCTGCACACAATATGGCTGATGAGCGATCCAAAATCGAGCCCCAGAGACATGAACGAGCGGTTCTACACTATTCTCACACAGACACCACTGCCATATGCTATTTACCTTTTTGCTGGTGAAAAACATGCAAATGAGGTGAATTAGTGATCCAGGAAGCAGGCAGGCGTCTGTGCAGGAATAGTGTAATCTGCAGAAATGTATTCTATTACTAACCGAATACATTTCTGCAAATTACAAAACGGAGGCATGACAACTCAAAAGAAAGCATGTATTCAATTGAGTAGGAATGCCAATGGCCAAATATATGGCCATTGGCATGAAAAATATTTGAAATGTTATAAAAAAACAGTTTTTTTTTTTGGCCAATCTTGGACGTTTAAGCGTAGGGCAGTGGTGTGCAAACGGGATCGCCACGAATATAAAATAAAGGGGGAAGTCAGCTTTTATACCCAAATCAGCATTTTGCCATAATAGTCAATGGCATGCATAAGACAACAGTACCAGGGAATAGTGGTTGCTAAGGGGGAAGGTTCAGTGTGAGTGTGATAACTATGAATTAGCATTCTGGTTTATGTAAATGAGGGGATTGATACTGAATCACAGATTTCCTCTCAGTGTTAACTTGCACCCAACCGTGCAGGTGCAGCAACACCATTGTATAAGTAGAAGAACTGGATAACCTCATCAGGGGATGTGTCATGCATGCTGTAAACTTATTAGAGCTCTGTGGCCCATGTTTGCCCTTAGCTAAGCACAGCTAAGGAAGGGGGTGTGTCTCAGATTGTTGAGCATTGTTTTCCTTGCTTATATGGGTGTACGTGCCGCGCATGGGTATTTTAAACAAAAAAAAAAAACAGGGAATAGCAGCACTGTTCACATCTGAGCACTGGGTATGCGCAGCGTACCTCGGGACTTAAACAGAAAAGCAATGGGAAGGGAAAACAGCAGTAGGAAGGCAATCAAGGAGAACTAGCATAGCTATCAGGTGAAATGTATCAGAATCAGACAATTACACAGGCAGCAGCCCAGCACACTACTAGAAACTAGACAAACACCTTTCAGTCTGTTTTTTCCCACAAACTCTACACCACTGGTGTACAGAGATGGGGAAAATTTACCTGACAAAACTAACAAAATGTTAGGGGCTGCTGTCACTCTCATACACCAATATGTGCAAGAGACTGAGGGTGGGGAGGATTTGAATGCTAATGGCCATCCCACAGTGAGGAGGAGGAGAAGAGTGTACAGACCCAGGGTAACCAACCAGGGGCTACATGAACTGGAGATAGTGGAGCACTATATGGTGGACAGGGGCATTCTACATCAAATTGTTGAGCTGTGCCGGTCCCGCCTCACACACAGAACCAACAGAAGGGAACCCATCCCAGTGGATACCAAGGTATGTGTAGGCTTAAGAATACTAGCCACAGGTACCTTCCAAAGGCCAACTGGGGATATCAAGGGGATCTCACAGGCATCAGCATCCAGGGTACTCCACCAGTTCCTGGATGCCATGTCAACACATGCCAGTGAGCACATATATTTCCTCAACACCCATGACATGTTGACCAGCAATATACGTCTCTTCCACCAAATAGCAGAACACCCTGAGGTAGTGGGTGCTATAGACTGCATGCATATACACATCAAAGCACCACCTGGCAAGTGGTGTAGGGTCTACATAAACCACAAGGGCTTCCCTTCCATCAACTGCCAGGTCGTGTGCGATGCCCAGGACATTATCATGAATGTGTGTGCTGGCAGACCTGGAAGCTATCATGACTCCCACATCTGGCATATGACACAGCTGTACCAGTTATTTGCCAGTGGGGACATCCCATATGGCCACTTAGTGGGAGATGCTGGCTACGTACTAGAGCCGTGACTTATGACACCCCTCAGAAATGCTCACACACCTGAACAAGAACTCCATAATGAGGCACACTCACAAACCAGAATCATTATAGAGCATATGTTTGGGATGCTCAAGTCATGGTTCCGCTGTCTTGACATATCCGGTGGAGCCTTGCAGTACTCACCAGCTACATGCACACAAATGTTCATAGTATGTGCCATGCTACACAATATGATCCTGTGGAAAGCGCTGCAGCAGGAACAGCATGGGGCAAGGACACACAGCCCTCCACCATTGTCAAGGCCATCACAGGCACAGAGTGACTCGGAGGTGGAACTACCTGAGTCTGTCCCTGTAGGCAGAAGGAGGCATGACCAGTATGCCCAGGCCTTGGCAAAGAGGCAACGCATAACACATACACTGCATGGTAGGAACCCAGGGAATGACACCTCTCTCTGACTCGTACATACAGTAAATGGGATGCCAAACATGACACTACCTGTGCTTTACCATGTATAGGGAGTGTACTATGTGTATCCAACATAGTCAGCCATCCAGCACCATCCACAATACTGGCCCAGCCACAAGGTAAGTCACTCTTCCTATCAAATACTGAATGGAGTAGTATGTTCTGATAGTTATATCTATGGTATGGACACAAGCATGCAAGGGAATCGGGTGGCTGAATGGGATGGCAGCAGATAGTGGGCACCTATATGGGGAGCATGAAATCCATAACAAATACTGGTGTCAACATACTAAGCAGTACTAGACAAGGTGACAAATCCTACCACAGTACATGTGGTGGCCCAAATAACTGTGGATGTCCATAGCATGTCAGTGAGGCTCAAATACCCACCACCAGCCTCAGCCAACAGGACAGGTGTAGATGACCATAAAGAAAGGCTGGGCTAAGGCCTCCAAATGATGGCAATGGTAAACATCCCCTCTCCAGACCTACACAGGCACACTACAACAAGTCTTCAGTTGTATGTTAGTTCTGAAGGGTAAGAAGTCTGAAACTGAAATGTAGGTCAATAAAACCTAATATCTGTACTATACTGATATGCCTCCAGTCTGCATGATAAGTCAGAATACAATATGAAATGGAAGCCCAAAGAGTACCTGAAATACCAGTACAGTCATAGCAAATGTTTAAAGTCATCAGGTGTGCTCCCCCCACAATCCTATGTAGAAATGCAGTAACATGTAAGTATAAGCTGGCCCAATCTACAGGATAGATTGCTGCATGTGTATAATATGCAGGGGTCTGTATGTTAAGTTGTTGCGTATTCAATATTGTCTGGAAGTGGTCAGCATGTAGGCCTGGAGGCATAGCCGGCTTTAGGCACCAGTGAACCCTGCGGTCGCTGGGGGCCCCCTGGTCCTAGGGGGCCCCCAACTACTGCAAGTTACGCTATCATGATATTTTGTAATGTCTGTCAAACCAACAAAAGCTAGTGCAGCAGTCATGTATACTTAATAAAGCAGGGGAGTACCAATAACTTTTATTATCTCCTTCAAAATTCAACGATCTTTAGTTATAGTAACAGTGTTTGTCAAGTAACAAGCTTTACAATTTCATTAAATATTTTACCACTGACATAATGCCCTTGACCTATTTAAACCCTGTTGGTGGACATCCTCTTCACTAAAGCTAACATAGCCAGCTTTAGGTACCTGTAATAGCTGTGGCTGCAGGGGGGGGGGGGCTCCTTAATTATCTTTGACTCTGTGGGAGCCCCACGAAAGCTGCTTTTGTTTGGGGAAAAGTGAGGAGGAAAAATGTATTAATTTTTGATTACACTCTTTAACCTGAACACTACTGTGATATAACCCTATTAGGACAAAGCTGGTAAAGAACATAGTCAAAGTAAGCACTAGAGAGATCAGCAGCCAAAGGTGATCAATCTCAGTGCAAACTGTGGAGTTTAAGAAGAGATGATGCTTCTAATCTTCAGGGATGGTTCTCTTTCAGGTTTTTATACATACTGGCAGAACAACTGATACTATAACTATCAATGTCTTTGCTGAAGAATTCTGCTCACTGACAAAAATAATAACATAATAAAGTCTCAAAATAAACACATTTTAAATAGTACTCTAATTCACTTAAAAAGTTGCTAGAATAACACATTTTGCATCAATATGCATTTTTTAGACAAGAAGTCTAAAACTCTGATGACTAGATTTATTGTGACAGAGCAAAATTATGAGACAAAATCAAAATCAGGGAATATCTGTGAAGTCAGGGATAGTGATAGGTATTAATTTACTACTCAGTGAGATAAATAAAAACGACTTATCCCTGCTGCTGTTTGATGACTGCTAAACAGCACTCACTGATCTTGTGTAGCAGTATTAATGTTGTACAATGTATTGCTATTTGCTGAAATAAGTACAAAACTAGCATTGCTGTGATGCACGCATGTATGTGTGTGTGTGTGTGTGTAAAAAAAAATATCACAAATTTTTATCAATGCACACATCCAATAATGCAGGGACACAAACATTCTTCTGGGTTTCAATAAAAAATGTAGCTAACAAGTGATTATATTTCAAAAGTAAGGCTTAAAATATGTCACAAAACATTCAGGTACTTGGATACTCTAGGAATCCGGTGCCCCCCACTCTCTAGACTGTATAAATGGATATAGGGAGTTCCTTTAATCATCCTTGACTGTGTGGGGATCCCAAAAAAGCTGTTTTTGGTTAAGGAAACATGACAAAAAATACTTTCATTTTCTGATTGCACTCTTTAGCCTGAATGGTGTTGTGATATGACCCTGTTAGGATAAAACTGATAATGGCCTCTGCCCTCAACCGCACCACAAACATTCTAAAATATCCCTGCTCAGATGTTTGTGTACAGAAATTTACAGTAAGTTATTTGGTGGCTAGGAATTGTGTAGTCATTGTTTCCTTTATTTTTCTAACAGATCTCAGAGGTATACAAAGAAGGTTACTTTAGTTCCTGTGGGGCGGTGTACTGCCTGGTAGCAGCAAAGTAGAATACATTATTGCAAGCATTTTTTTTTCACTTTCCTCACAAACATCAGGCACGTTTACAGCTGGTTGCCATTGGGAATTAGGATTGATGAGTGAGTAGGCATGCTATGTATATATTTCAGCAGTCACTTGAAATACATGACTGTGGCCATTTGAACCTCTGCTTTCCTCCCAGTCTAACACCAGAGAGATGCATAGGAAGTAACTGTCTTTTTGGAGGGATTAGGGAGGTGGGCAGTATTCCCAAACAGGATCTGTGTATCCTCACGACAACTGGCTTGTTAATTTATTTTGAGCCACTATTTTGTCAGCTTTGAACTTTAAGCCTTGGGCACAACTTATGTCTTCATTGAAAGAAAAAAAAAATAAGACTGAAATTCTTTATCTTACTCATAATTTTTGATGTGAGGTTGTTCAATCACGTTGTTCATTCTTCACTGATGGGTTCAGCGCTGATCCTCGGCTCTGACACGGCCGACTAGCAAGCTCAAAGGTTTCCAGTAGCTCGAGACTCAAGCCCTTATCCCACAATGCACTGCTGGAATTACCTCAGATCTAGTTTGCCACGGCATGGATCTCTTGGTTTCCAGCATTGCTCGAGACTATTGTGGGAATTTTCAACTTTCAGCAAGTTTTTCCATTGCATTTTTATATCTTTCTACTATTATATTTACATAGTATTACCTAGTTAGCAGATTTTTCTGTTTTTCCCCTTTTCCCAGTAAATCTCTAGTGCTTGCCTTCGGCTGTTGGCCTTGGGCCTTTTCTAACAGCTTGTTAGATTAGAGTTGCCCTTTTTGGGCTTTTTGATATTTGGATTACTCTTGTTACTAGTTGCCTTTTGGGCTGTTTGTGCTGTCTTTTTGCATTGCTGTTTGTAGTGAATTAGATTACTCATTTCTGAGTTAAACTATTTTTATATAGTTAAATAGTGTTGTTTTTTGATCTTGTGAATTTTTTTCTGGAAGTTAGTTGCTATGTCTGAAGAAAGGGAAAAGCATCCTAAGTCTGGGTTTAAAAAGTGCCCAGACTGTGGACAAAAGATGTCCATTATGGATGCCCATGTACAGTGTGTGTACTGTTTGGGTGAGGTGCACCTGCAGGAGTCATGTAGTATCTGCCACTCTTTTTCTACTCGAGTGCTTGCAGAAAGAAAGAGGAAGGTATTTGACAGGGGTATTATTAAACACCCTTTCTCAGAGGCATTGTCTGACCAGAATGGGGCCAGCAAATTGTCCAAATCTTCCTCAGAATCCAGGACAAAAAAGGTAAAAAGTTGGAAAGTGTTGTAACTTCAGCTCCACTGGCTTCAGAGCTGACAGTCTGTTGTTTTTGGACCAGGGACATTGCTTTGGAATCGGTTGCCGAAAAACCTCCCTCTCTACTTCTCCAATCGGCTCCATCTATTCACTCCTCCAGGTCTTTTGTCAGCCTGTCTGATCTGGATATGGAGCAGCTGGTTCAGAAGCTCTTAAAGGCACCAGGCCTAGCTAAATTGCTGTCGGCTCAGACCCATCTGTCGGAGCCGAAGACCATTACTCCTGAATTGTCTGCTCCTCCTCTGAGCCATACTGGACCTTCGGAGCCAGAGGAGGCTGACATGATGATTGTGGATTCCTTGGCGCCAACGCCTGTTCCACTGTTGTCGGCTCAATCTGCTTGGACGTCCTCGGCGCCGACTGGGGACTCTAGAAGTCGACACTCTTCGGTCGGGTCCGGGGAGGATAGTCGCATGGACTTGTCTGTGCCGACTCTTCCTCTCGGGGCTTCGGCTCGGGTGAGCTCGGCTCCTACCTCGGGCTCGGAACCCACGGCTTCGGTGCAGGAGGGGATCGCGGCTCCTTCTGATCCGTCGACTCCTCGTCAGAGCCATTGTGCATTCGAAGCCATGTGGCGAGTGTTGTCTCCTAAGACTTCCTCATCTCCAATTCTGGCCTCTTCCTCCCCTAAAGTGCCTGTATCAGTTTCTGTTTCCTCTGGTCATCCCAAGCGTAGAGACCCAGAGCCTCAGGTAGCCACACAGGGTGCTCTCTGCTCTTCTGAGACTTCTGCAGAGACTCCCCCTGAAGAAGTTCCCAGGAAGACATTATGCAAGAGGAGGCATTTGGACTCCCCGCAGGAGTCTCTAACATCAGACACCAACTTGGATGAATCAGAAGAGTCCCCTAGATCCCTCTCTGAGGACACCTCTTTTGTGGAGATTCTTGAAATTCTTAGGCAGAGGGGTGATTGGCAGTCCAAGATCCCTACTGAGAATGAGTCAGTTCTTCTGAAAGTGTTCGGGTCTCAACCTTCCACCTCTTGGGTGTCTCTGCCCTGTGATGAGCTTATGGATCTGGTCTCTTGTAGGATGTGGGAGTCACCAGAATCTATGGAACCTGACCCTAGGAGGCCTAATAAGTATATTTCTGCCCTCGTAGATAAGTCCTTTTTGACCAAGGGAGTCCCTGTTGATGTCATGGTGGTGGCGGCAGCCACCAAAAAGGAACTGTCTGAGACTTCCTCATCTATCCATCCTCCTAACAGAGAATCCAGGATCATGGATAGATATGGGAAACGCATGTTTAGTTCAGTGACTTTCTCACTCAGATCACTGAACTACTTGACCCATTTTACCAGACTGCAGGGAGATCTCCTTAAGGAGTTGGGAGATACTCTTCAGGGTGCTGTAGCTACGAGTGTATCTGACAAAGTTGCTACCCAGCTTGCTACCCTTAATTCAATAGTTAACTCGTCCATGTGTCTCATATCTTATGCAGCTCATGGTTCAAATAGAGCTACAGGTACAGGAATTGCTCTTCGTAGGCATGCCTGGATGCAACTCTTTTCCTTCAGGGAACCCTTCAAGTCTTCCTTTATGAATACCCCGTTTGACGGCTCATCCTTGTTTGGGCCAAAGGTGAAGGAGACTTTGACCAGGTGTGAACAAGAAGGAAAGACTGTCTGCCATCGGAGTCCATTTTTCCACCCCCACTCGACCCTTTCCTAAAAGGCAGAGAGGAGGAAGTATGTGGTTCCGGAAAGTCCAAGGAGCTTTTCAAGACACACATGGAGACCCCCCCCTCGCAGCAGAGGGGGTCCGCAACACCAGGGTGACAGAGATCACTTCTCTGGTCAGTCCTACCAGTGCTCCTGAAGGGAGGCCTGGCTGTCCTACTCTGGAGACAGTCAAGGGTCACTTGTCATTGTACACAGAAGCCTGGCTAGATATAACAAATGACAATTGGGTACAAAGTATAATTTCCAGAGGGTATTTCATACCATTCTCCACCCAGCCCCTTCCAGTCAAAAAAATCCCGGATGTTCCACCCAGTCACAGGGAACAAGCAACAATAGAGGTATGCTGATTGCTAGGAAAAAGTCATCCAACCAGTCCCAGCAGACCTAATAGGATTCGGAACTTACTCAAGATACTTTTTGGTTCCAAAGAAAACAGGGGACTGGAGACCCATTTTGGATCTCAGCAGACTCAACCAATTTGTGAGGAAAGAGAAGTTTCGAATTGTCATGCTACAGTCCATACTTCCCTTTTTAGGGAAAGGCAATTGGATGTGCTCGATTGATCTCAAGGATGCATACTACCACATAAAGATGGCCAGACCATCCAGGGATCACCTGTGTTTCCAACTGGGAGCCAATTATTATCAATTCCGAGCTCTGCCCTTTGGTCTCACTACAGCCCCCAGAGTGTTCATCAAGTGCATGGCAATAGTCACGGCTCATCTGAGGCATATAGGATTCCAGGTGTTTCTGTACTTGGACGATTGGCTCCTTACCGCCACCACCAGGCATCAACTTCTTCAAGCGAGAGAGGCTACTCTGACACTCTGCAATCGGCTAGGCATTACAGTCAACTTCAAAAAGTCTGCCTTGTTGCCATCGCAGCATATCGTTTTTATAGGGACAGAATTAGACATGTCAACCACCGCTCTTCGTCTTCCACCAGAAAGGGTTTGTATTCTTTGCCAACACATCACATCCTTGGTATCAAAGAACAGAGCACCAGCTGCAGAGGTATTGAAAGTACTAGGATTGATGGCAGCAGCAGACTTGGCAATCCCGTTAGCAAGGATGCATATGAGGATTCTTCAACGGCTCCTATTCATGCAATGGTCTTACCAAGAACTTCCAATGAATCACACAATCCTGATAATGAATTCTTGCAAGAAGGATCTTCAGTGGTGGTTGACGTCTCTTCATGTCACAATAGGATGTCCCTTCATGCTACCCACTCCAGTTGCCACTGTGACCACGGACGCTTCCCTGATAGGGTGGGAGGAGGCATTTTCAGGGAAAGACTGTCCAAGGCACATGGACAGATCAAGAATCACATCTGCATATCAATGTCTTGGAGATGAGAGCAGTACTTCTAGCTTTGCAATACTTTCAGGACTCTCTTCCTCTAGGGACAATTGCAATACAGACAGAAAACATGTCAGTAGTCTGGTACCTAAACAAGCAAGGCAGGACCAAGTCTTACCCCCTTTGCCAAGAAGCCCTCAGAGTATGGAAGTGGGCAGTGTCATCCCAGCGCTTTCTGTTAGCAATGCATATCCCGGGCAAATCCAACGTCATAGCGGACAAACTGAGCAGGGCAATTTTATTGCCCCATGAATGGTCCCTCAAACAAGAGATTGCAGACAGGATTTTCTGCAGATGGGGCCAGCCTTCCTGCGACCTGTTTGCCAGTCATATCAACAACAAATGCAGAAGCTATTTTGCCCTGATTCCCCTGCCAGGTCAGTCCCAGAGAGATGCTCTTGTCCACGATTGGCCCCCGGGTCTCCTCTACACATTTCCCCCAATTCCTCTGATACCCAGATTTTTACAGAAAGCAAAGTTGCTGGGATGGACAATCATCCTTATAGCCCCTCATTGGCCTCAGCAGATTTGGTTTCCATTTCTTTACCATCACATTCTGGAAGACACATGGATCCTGGACCCAGTTCCAGATGTATTGACACATCCATCAAGGGATCTCCATCCTCCATTGCAGACACTGATGCTAACCGCTTGGCTGCTCCAATTCCCAGCATAGCCAGGCTTTATAATCTTTCCCATGACACTAGTCAAATTTTGTTGGCTTCCCATAAGCCTTCCACTAGAAAGTTGTATTGTAGTAAGTGGAAGAGATTTTTCATTTGGGCTTCCTACCATAATATTGACCCTTACCAAGCGCCATTGTCTTCTATTTTACAATTCTTGACATAAATTTTCAACAAAGGAGCAGTGGCTGCTACGGTGCATGTACAACTAGCTGCTATATCTAATTTCCATCTAGGGAATGGTGGATTGAATATTATAGCTCACCAATTGTCTAAAGCTTTTCTAAAAGGTTATTTTCACATGAGGTCTCCAGTGAAGACTATTCTCCCTGGAATTTGAATTTTATGTTATCTCACATCATTCTTCCTCCCTTTGAGCCTGCATCATCTTGTGAGCTAAAATTTCTATAATTGAAAACTATCTTCCTAGTAGCCATCACTTCAGCCCGCAGAGTGTCAGAGCTCCAAGCCCTATCCATCAAGCCTCCTTATATGGTCTTTCATGCTGACAGAGTATCTCTCAGGACAAACCCATCCTTCTTGCCTAAAGTATGTTCTGAGATTAACATCAATCAAGTCATTGAGTTGCCTGTCTTCTTCCCCAATCACACCATCAAATTGGAATATATGTTGCACAAACTTGATGTTCACAGACAACTTAGATTTTATTTAGACAGAACAAAAGAGATTAGGAAATCAGATCAGCTTTTTGTGTCTTTTTCTGAGGCCAGGAAAGGTAAACCAGTCGCCAAAACAACTCTAAGTGGCTGTCGGATTTTATCACTTATACCTATTCTTGTCATAACATGCCCTTGTCTAGTAAGGTGAAGGCTCATTCAACCAGAGCAGTTTCTACCTCTTCAGCCTTTCAAGCCAAATTACCTCTAGACAACATCTGTGCTACAGCCACATGGTCTAAACCTCACACTTTTATAACTCATTACAAAGTGGATAAGGCCTCCAGGAACAGGGCTTCATTTGGTTCTGTGGTTCTGAAGAGTGTACTTCCGTGAGCCACCCAGTGTTAGGGTGCTAGTTGCACTACCCATCAGTGAAGAATAAACAGCGAGATTGAACAACTTCACATAAAGAAGTTATGTATTCACTATAATGTTCCATGTGAGTTGTTCCATCTCGCCTTCATTCTCACGTCCCTCCCTCCTTCCCCCTCCTGGCTGGCAGTTGACCTGGAGGCTGTCTTCATCCTGGTTTCTCAATGTGTCTTCATTCCTAGGCAGAATAATTATAGTATCTCTATATGGTACGCAGCAAACAAGATCTGAGGTAATTCCAGCAGTGCATTGTGGGATAAGGGGTTGGGTCTCTAGCTACTGGAAAACTTTGAGCTTGTTAGTCGGCCATGTCGGAGCCGAGGATCGGCTCCGAACCCATCAGTGAAGAATGAAGGCGAGATGGAACAACACACATAGAATGTTATGGTGAGTACATAACTTCTTTTTTAGGCCACTTTTGGATTAAAAAGTTGGGAAATGCTAGAAAATACAATCCAGAGCATCTACAACCCCTATGGCTTCTGGGGGCACTGGCATAATTGAGTTATTTTCTAAATGGTTATTACTGTGCTGTCTTGGTCAAGAAAGTATATTGAAAAGATGCAAGGAAAACTAAAGCGGAACAGCAACACTGAATTTCTTTCCTTAATCATAATTTTTATTCAATCCATCATTGGCTAAAAAGAAAAAGTACTTAAAAAGTACTTTAGATCATATATAAAGTTATGGCTTCTTGAAAAAGTTGAAGACTGGCCAGTTTGGAGTCTTAGATTTGGTGTGTTACTCACACATTTTCTGTCTGTATAAATGCATTAGCATACACTGATGATTGCAGTCAGTAAATGGTAACATCCATGTGTGTTACTGACTTCATATCCCTCAGAAGAGATATGTTACAATAAACCCTGTTACACCAGCAATTTTCTCAGTTTATAACAGCAATATGTCAATAATGGCCCTGTGTTTGTCTCTGTCCCCAGAGCCAGTCATCCTTTGTCCATATGTCATGCAGTAAGAGGTGGATATGTATAGTATATCATTATTTACTGACATCATTCCTGATATCAAGCCAGTGATATATATCAGATTGCAAGACATGTCATGTATAGGAGGCCTTATATTTGAGGAGAAAACCTGGACATTCTGTTGTAGTCTGTACAGTAGTGAGGTCTGTGTACTTATGGTGATTGTTGACAGAGTGTCAATATTGTGTAGCAGTGTATTGTGAATATGTTATTTGGCCTGTGTACAGACTGGGGTAGATGTCAGTGTTCCTGGTCTTGTTCTATCTGACGTTGCATGCTGCTTCAGTTTCTGGTACCTATCAGCTTATATGTTTGTAGGGCCAGACTGAGACATGTCCCTACCACAGTCAGGCATCAGACTATACTGCAAATTGGGCCAGTATATATAGGGTTAGTGTGTGAGTAGCAAACATGATGATGGGTTTTGTTCACACAGTCCATATACTGTACTATTAATTAGGCTTAGCATTATGTGACTGTGATTGTGTTGAGATTATTTCTGGGTTTGCACTTTCACACTGGTGTCTCTTACTCCATGCTGCTACATGCCTGTAATGCCTGCTATATTTGCAATTACATGTGTATTCCCCCATAGGAAAATTGGGTTAGTGTTGAGGCAGTCTGCCTGTAGTTTAGACATTTCTCAGTGACATGCCTAGCAGCTCAGTGTATTTACCCTAGTGTGATGTTATGTCCAGATATTTGTCAGATGTACTGTTGCCTGGCTACCATACATGTTGTGTATTTCTGACAAAGCAGTGGGATGCTATGAAGATGTATGACACGAACTAGTGGGAAGTATGTGGTCTTGGGACCTCTGCTACTCCAGTTAATATATGTTAGGACAGACAGGAAGGTGCGAATGTATCATCTGTATGAGCTTATCTACTCCAGTATTTGTGATATATCCCCATTTTCATGGCTTTAAACATCACCTTTGTCAGGCTAGTCCACATTTCTTGCACTAAGGATTTCTGTGTAAACCTCTCGACTGACCAGATTGTTTCAGACTGTCCACGTTTATTGCTGATATTTATGCTGTATTCCACAAAATCATTACTGTGATTTGTGTGGTACTTCACTATGATGATTTTATGATGTCTGTCAGTAACTGATGGTGTAAATGTCAGTTTCAGAAGAGCCTTCCTTCAGAACATGTATGTTGACACAAACCCTGTTACTGTAGCAACATTCTACATTTAAAACTGCAATACTTACATTACGTTCCTTTGCGCTAAAAGGCTGAGAGTTATGGTGCTGAGGTATGGCTCCACTACATGTTATGGGCATGTTATATATATATATATATATATATATATATATATATATATATATATATATATATATATATGTATATATATATATGGGTCTACTGCTCTACATCGAAAATACACTTCTTCGAAATAGAGCAGTGGACCCTACACTTCAGCGAAAGTCCACTTAAATAAAAATGCACTTTCACTGAAGTCTAGTTCCCCGGGCTACCCAAAAAAAAAAAAACACTAAAATACCTGCATTTAGCAAAAGGTAATATTCCCAACTGTTTAAACACCAAAACTGTCGAAAGTCAACAAGTGTCCTCGTAAAAGTTTCAAGTAGTGGACGTTTCGGTTGAACATTCGAGTAGTGAAGATATACATATACACATGGACTCACACTATATACATAATGTATATATATATATATATATATATATATATATATATATATATATATATATTATATATAAATATATATATATATATATATATATATATATATATATATATATATATATATATGTGTGTGTGTATATATATATATATATATATATATATATATATATATATATATATATATATATATATATATATATATGACACACACTATATATATATATATATATATATATATATGTGTGTGTGTATATATATATATATATATATATATATATATAAATGGTGAATGTTTGAAATATTTAATGATTTCATATTTGTTCTTTTCTGATTGTGATGTTTTTCCATATTTCCTGAATAATTCTGTCCTGTACTGGCCTGCGGGCTCCAGTTACTTCCTGCCCCTCTCCAGCCTTATGTTACTGGCTTCATTATTGTGTATTTTATAGTGATGTTCATATTCTTGGAATCCTTTAGCAATTTGTGACTCAATTAAGGAATCTGTGGGAGGATAATGATGTGATCAGGATGAGGCTCAGACTTGGGAATTATCCTTATATTGTGAGATATTTGTGAATACCTTGCTCAATCTTTGTGTTATATATTAATCTCAACATACACAAATCAACAATGAATTTGATGTATTTCTACGTGACGTGCTTGATGTAAAATCAATACCCACTCGTTGTCGCTGGTGTATTGAACAAACTCCAAAGATATTCCTGTGTCCTCCAACTAACTAACTCCAACAGATATTCTTGTGTCCTACCAAATATCCATCTCAAAAAAAAAATGTTGCTGCTCTCATCATCATACCCGAATTCCCATTAAGTAATAACATATAAGAGAGTCTGACCCAGTATCAGGAATGTCTTCACAAACTATCTAAAGATTTACTTGTGATGAAAAAAAAACTCAGAAAACAAAAATTGCATACGTTTCAAAGAGATTTGAGGAACTATGAGCAAGGTAAACCTTTAAAGAGAAAGAGAAAAATAAAAAACTGACAACATAAAAGCAGCAGAGGAGGAGGAGAGGAGGAGTCTGTGAACTGACATGTGTTGCTCAGGGTATCCCCAGCTTATAAAGAAACAGAAAAATGTTAGCCCCCTTTTTAGATTTAGAACACAGGTGTGGGGGAGAAAACATCACAAATGTAGAAAATCTGGAAACATTGCTGCAATGGTTAGGTCTAGGCTCAAAGACACGACTGAATTCCCTATAATTCTAATGGCAGAACATGTCCTTTAAAAAAACATCTTCTCCTTTCAGAAGAGGTTTTTTGTGGGTGGCAGTAATGCTATGGGGGGGCATCCTTTGCCCCATTTATGTGGATCTCTTTATGGTGATACCTGACCGTTCGTTGGTTAGTTTGTATGGACACAGAATATCTTTTGGAGTTTGTTTAATCCTGGATATATATAAATAACCAGTAACTGGGCCCCACGGGGCAGGATAGGACAGATTATTGAAATATAATGGAAAAACATGAGGAACTATCCATCTCCTTCCAGATGAATGTAAGATCTCACCTTAACCATTATAAATCTTGGACAGAAAGGGACCCTATGCAGGATCAACTAACTATCACAGGAGAAACCTTGATTGGATCATTTTCCTGTGGGCATTGCTCTTTTTGTAAACATATGTTAAAATCTAAGGAGTTTACCAGTAAAAATACCAAATTTGTATACAGGATTAAACATTTTGCAAATTGTAGTACCGACTGGGTGGTCTATTTAGCTACCTGTTCTTGCTCTTCATTTTATGTTGGGCAGACTTCTAGGCCATATAGAATTAGGATGTCGGAGCATTTAGGCGACATCAGGAACAAACGCATGACCAATGCACTTTACAGACATGTGTGCACCCAAAAAACAGCGTTATTCCACTTTTGTATTATTGACAAAATATGGGGTGACAGATCTCTAAGATTGGGTTGGCACAGCTTATTGAATGAAAAAGAAAAAACTGTGGATAGTCAAGTTGGGGTCTTAATGACCATTTGTAACTTTTTAAATGCACTCCCACAAAATTATTTCATGATTCTTTTCATGATATATAGGGATGCATATTTCTTTACTGTGCCTTTAAATGTCTTATTGATTAATTGACAATTAATGCTGGATATATAAATGTGTGACTGACCTAGCTATATGGTAATCACTGATGAAGGTAAATGTGCTGAAACCGATCTGATTTTTTACACTCAGAATAAACCGAGTTATCATTCTTGGTGCTGGCCTCTTTTTTTACTTTGTGCTTACTTTTTCGGCCTTTTGCACCTGCCCTACTTGCAAAACCTTTCTTTGGATTGATCTTTAATAAGTATATTTAATTCCATGTGTATTACATGCTTCTATCTGCTGTCATTACAGTAGCAAGGGGTGTGAGCATACTGTATGGTTCACCTGAGTATACATGGGTAGTACCACAATCTTTTCTCTTTGTATGTGTTTCATACTTTTGTAGTATCTCAGGTAATATGCAGTCACACTTGCATGTATTGTATCATTATGTTACTACTTTTAACTGTGCTTTTCCAAGTAAGAGTAGATTGCAGATTGTAGTACTGGAACCATACACCCCTGCATGCAAAGCTGGACTCTGAGTACTAACTATCGTGTTCTTGGTGTTTGAGCTGTATGATTTTATGTATCTCCTATTGGATAGTGATCTCATATGTTGACATTAATTATAGGCTACTATGTTTTTAGGACATGTCATTGAAGACTGCTGTCATGTAGTAATGGCATACCTATCAGTTTCAGATGTCTATCTGTCAAAACATTCATCCTAATGCATAACCTGTTGGCTATCTACTTTCTGTCTGTCCTCTGTTCAGATGTGCAGATGTCAGGTATTCATCTTAGCTGCTTACAGGCAATTTCTGATTGACTGATACTGACATGTCTGCCTAGCTGTGCTATGAATGCCACAGCTAGAAAACCCCACTCTGTATGCACAACATGCCATGGATACCTTAACCAGACTACCACAGTCAACAGAACATGTTTGGGTACAGGTCGCTAACCCTGACACTGGCCATGTTATGCAATATATTTTGCATGCATATCAATTGGAGCACCTCGCTGTCCATCTTCAAGAGAAAACCAGATGAGTGGATGTTGAATTTAACTGTCACCCTGGGGAACACTCAACTGGCAGTAGTTGATGGATGGCCTGATGACAAATGTGAGGTGGCATGATACCAGTGTACTCACATGCCCTACTCTTCTCATCTCTCCATGGACATTAGCCTGGTACACACTTAGGAATACCTGCACCTATGGACCTTAGTACTGACAAATGTGTCTGTGTGCATTACTGAAAATAACAGTGTCTGTGTGTTTGTAAACTTGTAGGTGAAAATACTCTGAGGGCCTTCTTACCCACTACAACCTCCATTGCTATACTTAGAAAGGGCTGCTGCTGTAATTCACAATAAATGTACTGTGTGAAACTCTTCACCCTATGGGCTACCTGGAACCTGCAGTACCAGCATAACACTGTTCTACAAATGGGTAGATAGACATGGTATACCCTCTGAGTCATGGTAAATGTGAGTATGTGTGTGTGTATGTGTGTACAAGGGTGTGTGAGTGTGCATATTTGTAGGAGACAGCATTCTGAGGCCTCATTCTCCAAATACACTAAACCTTGCCATACATTATAAGGGACAGTGATGCTGCTGACATTAGGAGAGCCATGATAAAATCCTCACCCTACTATCCTTGTGGCGTGTGCCATAAATGCATATCCCTGTAGTAGCAATGATTAGATAGACAAGGGTGTGTATTGCAGCCCTGGTAAATGTGTGATTGTGGGTATGTCAGAGCATTATCATGGGTTTCAGTAAGTACAATATCCAATGTGGGCTGGGGGTACTGGGTATATTGTCTTTACACCATGGTACCCACAGTAAATGTCCCAACGTCCACTGTATGAGGACCCCTGACACCATCAACCATACAGGTAACTGATGACACTCTGCAGCCCAATAATGCATGAGCTGTGTGCAAAAACTCTGTAACAGTATGGCCTCACTGACAAGGTAATCAGCACTGCTAAACCCAGGTCTGCCAAATGTGTGTATGACTGTATGTGTTTGTCAATGTGTATATGTCAGTATGTTATAGTATGTATTGTCCATTAACACCCAGTACATCCCACATTGCCATACTGTACAAGGCCTGGTGATGTTGTTCACTTTACAGGAAGCTAAGGACACACCTCACCCTACAAACAGTGTGGTGTGTGCAATTAAGACCAAGCACATTAGTAGCAATAAGTACCTAGGTAGGGGTTCTAATCTCAGTGTTGCCAAGTAAGTGTGTGTGTATGTGAAGGGATCTACTTCAGTTTTCAGAAAATATATTTCCCAGGAGATCATTTGTCTGAGAACTAACTGGCAAAAGGTAACATTGCAAAGCAATCATCTTGTGGAAATTCATTCCATCAAAACTAGTAGTGGATGTGTAAATGCCCTTTTCCCCACTGCACAGCTGTACAGTGATGCTGGAGTTGGCATATATAGTTGGGTGTGGTTGTTGTGGGCACAGCCACCCACATTAGGGGTATTGTTGTGCGTATCCCCATGCTTAGTGTGCTGTTATACTGTCCAGTTTATGTTAAGAGGTTAAGTAGTTGTTAATCACACTATGTGTGATTCTACGCCATCCCACAACCTCCACCAGCACATCTTTGTATACCAAATCCAGGATTGCACTACATTGGGGAAAAGGACATATACCCTGCCGATACCATTTTCAATTAAATTAAATTTGGTGGACTGATTATTTACTGATGTGATGTTTTGGAAATTTGGTCTTGGTGGAATTACATAGGCCAAAATCAGTTATCTGCAAAATGAAGTGCATCCATGTGAACAGTATTCTCTGTGTATTGCATCAATACAAAAGCCTCTGTGTGTGTGTTATTGACAAACATTTGGTGTGTGCCACTCAGTACACTTACCGTTGTCCACTGTAGAAGAGCTGCTTACATCAGCCGCCATGCACTCACCAGTATACACCCCTCAGACTTATCAGCCATGTGGCACAAGCAGTAACTGTTATACAGACCTGTTACTTCTGTTCAGCTGCACTCGGGATATGACACAGTCAATGTGTTACCACAGTGCCACACCACTTGTCAGAAAGGAGAGCAGACCAACATCCTCCTGACACACAGACACCTAGAACACAAACAGAATACATCATGGAGACCACATTCAGTCAGTGTTAATAACAGCAATAATGCATCATGGCTGGACAGCTACACACTCTGACATGTAAGCATTAAACATTCCAGCTGACAACACTTTAAACAGCATTACATTGCTAAACTTTAGTACATTCACCCTGTACTTCAGAACCATATTAGCATGTCCCTGCATTGATGGTATGGATGACAGGAATGTGTCACAGGTATTATCATATGCACAGGGTGTAGTGTGGGTTTGCCAGAGGCTTAGGCTGAGCCGTTTGGTTGATATCATGTGTGTGGGTTAGGTGGTTGTTTTTTTAATGGCTTGTGCAGACATGGTGTGTGTAGGAATTGAGGTGCCCTAACTGTGTTGGTGATGTGTGTGTGTGTGTGTGTGTGTGTGTGTGTGTGTGTGTGTGTGTGTGTGTGTGTGTATGCACACAGTTCTGCCATGTGGCTTCTCTATACAGGGTATGTTGGACAGCTGTGGACAGTGCATGGCAAGGTGTACAGTTCACTGTGTCTGACCTTGGACACAGGAACTTAGCCTGCCAGGGGTTGCACAGGCACCATCAGGCAGAAGCCAAGATATGGTACTCTCACCTGATGATGGCAATTGTCTGCTGGATCCGCGTTCCTGTTGGGACTGGCCAGGACCATGTGCACATGGCCTGCTGCATTGCAGTGTGGACAGCCACTCCCCTGCAGTGCTGGTGCTGGCACTGCCACTACGGGAGCGGGAGTGAGATGTTGCACATCCATGTAGATCTCCACCTGTTGGTGTTGCTGACCTATGTCCATGTGGCTGACGCCCTACTCTCACCACATGCCCTACCACAGACACCACACGGTTGAGGATTCCCACCATCTCACCCAGCCATCTATCCATGACCTTTGCAAAATAACAGTTGGTGTCTGCATGATCACGGATGCATTCACATACAGCAGGAGGAGTAGCCCTCTGGAGCCTCAGACTATCTCTGATGTAATGTTCCATTCATGCCTGTGCCTCCATGATGACCCAAAACATGCGTCTGGTGGCACCTGCTGTGGTACTTCTGCCAGGAGCATGATGGCCAGCAGCCCTCCTATGAGCACCCCTGTCCATCTGCCTGTGTGGAACCTTGCCAGTCATCTGGCTATGGCTGCTGTGTACAGACACACTTGCCATAGTCATCACACTTTTTTGTCCTATGCCACCACCCTCCAGCTGTCCCTCATCTATGGCCACTGGTGATGGGGCATGTGTGGGCATTGTGACTGTGTGTGAGGATGTGGTGGATAAAAGTGGGATGCCAACCAATGGCATAGATTTAGCCCCTGACAACCCTCCCTGTGCCTCATTATGCCTATCATCATTGTCAGAGTTTGTATGGACACTAACATAATTTTGCCTGCAGGTGGGACCCTGACCCACCTCTCCACCTGTGAGGGGCAGACAAGAAATTTAAATTAAGACATGTATACCATGGTTTACTTCTACATGCACACACACACACACACACACACACCCACACACACACACACACACACACACACTTTTACAGATGAGGTGGCACAAAGGTATTACACAGACCTCTCATTACCCAACAGTTGACATGCATGACCTATTGCACCCAACAGCATGCCCTGCAGCCATTCATAATCCTTGTTAACAACATTATACATCTCTGTGATGCATGAGTTGGGTTAGTTTTGATGTCCCTTCCCATGGAACACACTGCACCCATGTACACATTATTGCTGTGCACCTGTACAGCACACTGGCATGTACTGTGCACCATACCTCACAAGTGTACAGATCATTGCTGAATGTGTAGATGTCTGGAAGTTATGTTTGCTCTGTTGCTTACAGCCCCTTTGTGTTTGTCTGACACATAACTGGGATGATATGAGGACTGATGGCAATAATTAATGCCTGACCTTTGATTTGCAGATCTCATCATCAGCAGTGCATGTATGTGCAATAAATCATGGTTACACTGACAACCTTCAAAGCTTAATGTGGATATGAGGAGTGTACTCACCCCTGTTGACATGCCAGCCTCTTCTTTGATATGCAGTAGGGCCACAATACTGCATTTGATAACATTACACACACCTGATATGTGACATATGACTTGTGCAATCCAATGCAATATCAAACAAATGTGTTAGTTGTGGAGATGCTGAATGAGATGCACACAATATGTGGGTTGCATAAGTGTGCACACCCTTAAAACAATGGTTTGTTGAGGCACCTGTTAAGTGAACTACAGCAGTCACTATTCCTGGAAGGGGTATACTAGCATGGCCCATCTTTACTTGGCATTATTTGATCTGTCTGCCCTAAAAAGGACTCCCAACTCTGCCAGATTGCAAGGTCAGCTCATGTGCACAGCCCTTGGAGGTCACACAGTGGCTTCACTATTGCTGTAGATTCTGAGTTATGTCTGGCACAATTCATTACCTTGACTGTGTTCAGATACAGCTATTCTTAGCTAGCTTTGGATGTCTGCTTCAATTCACTGTTGTGTTTCAAGCTGACACCCCTCCCCATCCTCAGCCTTATTGCAGATGCCTGACAACTATGGGCCACACATGAGTTATATTTTGCAGCGTTCCAAATTTCACCCACCATGTCTACCTGCCTAGTTCCAGCTAATGAACAGAAACCCTAAAGGTGTACAATGGCACCAGCAAGCTAAAAGTTGGGGATGGTGGCCCTGAGGTGGAGTGAGGTGTTGCTTGTGCACCACATGTATCTTTATGAATACTGTCTGTAGGTTTGAGCCTTGGTCTTGTGACACCATTACACACTGCAACATATGCTTTGGGAGAGTTGATGTTATGCTTATGCTACCTGTACAGAGCCCTGGATGATGTTTCATGTGGGACAAATATTCTGTCTGATTACCCTAACCCATAGGCCACACTTATGCAGAATCCAGGCAATTTGTCAACACAGGTAATGCACAGGTAGTGCTTGCTAGACATTCCTGCAACTCCCTCAGTGTTGCTGCATGTCTCTGGGCAGCCTACATGACCAGTTTGCAACATGTTTTGTCATCTGTTTTGGATGGGCATCTGTTTATTTTCTACATCACTGTTGTCCCATATTTAATACACCTCAAGATGACTGTCTGCACTGTTTGCCTTGTATATGCAATGGTGAGGTAAGGTTACTTTTCCCACTCCTGACTGATACCTTTCGGATATGGTATCCATTTCATGGTTTGTAAGATGTGTGCAAGCCATGGCTGTCTCTGTTTGAGGTGACTCGGAAAATGTCATGGACATACTTCTTGGACAGTAGACCATTACTTGGTGTGACATCGAGTCCCTGTACTTTAGGACAGGTGTGTACTCAAGAAGTGCAAATGCTGTCAGTACATCACAAGCTGCCTTCACAATATGTTATTTGGAGTGTGTGCACACATATGCTTCCAGTGTTTTGTAAGGTTTGTATTCCCCGTATTTGTTCTCCTAACATAGGATTCCATATGACACATCCATTGCTCATGTTAGGATCACATTACAGGTTTACAGGTTTTAAAAGGTGTGGAATGTGTTATTGTGGTCTGTCATTGTATATATCAGGAACAGTTGCCAACCTTCAAAGCTTAACGTGGATATGAGGAGTGTACTCACCCCTGTTGACATGCCAGCCTCTTCTTTGATATGCAGTGGTGCCACAATACTGCATTTGATAACATTACACACACCTGATATGTGACATATGACTTGTGCAATCCAATGCAATATCAAACAAATGTGTTAGTTGTGGAGATGCTGAATGAGATGCACACAATATGTGGGTTGCATAAGTGTGCACACCCTTAAAACAATGGTTTGTTGAAGCACCTGTTAAGTGAACTACAGCAGTCACTATTCCTGGAAGGGGTATACTAGCATGGCCCATCTTTACTTGGCATTATTTGATCTGTCTGCCCTAAAAAGGACTCCCAACTCTGCCAGATTGAAAGGTCAGCTCATGTGCACAGCCCTTGGAGGTCACACAGTGGCTTCACTATTGCTGTAGATTCTGAGTTATGTCTGGCACAATTCATTACCTTGACTGTGTTCAGATACAGCTATTCTTAGCTAGCTTTGGATGTCTGCTTCAATTCACTGTTGTGTTTCAAGCTGACACCCCTCCCCATCCTCAGCCTTATTGCAGATGCCTGACAACTATGGGCCACACATGAGTTATATTTTGCAGTGTTCCAAATTTCACCCACCATGTCTACCTGCCTAGTTCCAGCTAATGAACAGAAACCCTAAAGGTGTACACTGGCACCAGCAAGCTAAAAGTTGGGGATGGTGGCCCTGAGGTGGAGTGAGGTGTTGCTTGTGCACCACAGGTATCTTTATGAATACTGTCTGTAGGTTTGAGCCTTGGTCTTGTGACACCATTACACACTGCAACATATGCTTTGGGAGAGTTGATGTTATGCTTATGCTACCTGTACAGAGCCCTGGATGATGTTTCATGTGGGACAAATATTCTGTCTGATTACCCTAACCCATAGGCCACACTTATGCAGAATCCAGGCAATTTGTCAACACAGGTAATGCACAGGTAGTGCTTGCTAGACATTCCTACAACTCCCTCAGTGTTGCTGCATGTCTCTGGGCAGCCTACATGACCAGTTTGCAACATGTTTTGTCATCTGTTTTGGATGGGCATCTGTTTATTTTTTACATCACTGTTGTCCCATATTTAATACACCTCAAGATGACTGTCTGCACTGTTTGCCTTGTATATGCAATGGTGAGGTAAGGTTACTTTTCCCACTCCTGACTTATACCTTTCGGATATGGGATCCGTTTCATGGTTTGTAAGATGTGTGCAAGCCATGGCTGTCTCTGTTTGAGGTGACTCGGAAAATGTCATGGACATACTTCTTGGACAGTAGACCACTACTTGGTGTGACATCGAGTCCCTGTACTTTAGGACAGGTGTGTACTCAAGAAGTGCAAATGCTGTCAGTACATCACAAGCTGCCTTCACAATATGTTATTTGGAGTGTGTGCACACATATGCTTCCAGTGTTTTGTAAGGTTTGTATTCCCCGTTTGTTCTCCTAACATAGGATTCCATATGACACATCCATTGCTCATGTTAGGATCACATTACAGGTTTACAGGTTTTAAAAGGTGTGGAATATATTGTGGTCTGCCATTGTATATATCAGGAACAGTTGCCAACCTTCAAAGCTTAATGTGGATATGAGGAGTGTACTCACCCCTGTTGACATGCCAGCCTCTTCTTTGATATGCAGTGGGGCCACAATACTGCATTTGATAACATTACACACACCTGATATGTGACATATGACTTGTGCAATCCAATGCAATATCAAACAAATGTGTTAGTTGTGGAGATGCTGAATGAGATGCACACAATATGTGGGTTGCATAAGTGCACCCTTAAAACAATGGTTTGTTGAAGCACCTGTTAAGTGAACTACAGCAGTCACTATTCCTGGAAGGGGTATACTAGCATGGCCCATATTTACTTGGCATTATTTGATCTGTCTGCCCTAAAAAAGACTCCCAACTCTGCCAGATTGCAAGGTCAGCTCATGTGCACAGCCCTTGGAGGTCACACAGTGGCTTCACTATTGCTGTAGATTCTGAGTTATGTCTGGCACAATTCATTACCTTGACTGTGTTCAGATACAACTATTCTTAGCTAGCTTTGGATGTCTGCTTCAATTCACTGTTGTGTTTCAAGCTGACACCCCTCCCCATCCTCAGCCTTATTGCAGATGCCTGACAACTATGGGCCACACATGAGTTATATTTTGCAGTGTTCCAAATTTCACCCACCATGTCTACCTGCCTAGTTCCAGCTAATGAACAATAACCCTAAAGGTGTACACTGGCACCAGCAAGCTAAAAATTGGGGATGGTGGCCCTGAGGTAGAGTGAGGTGTTGCTTGTGCACCACAGGTATCTTTATGAATACTGTCTGTAGGTTTGAGCCTTGGTCTTGTGACACCATTACACACTGCAACATATGCTTTGGGAGAGTTGATGTTATGCTTATGCTACCTGTACAGAGCCCTGGATGATGTTTCATGTGGGACAAATATTCTGTCTGATTACCCTAACCCATAGGCCACACTTATGCAGAATCCAGGCAATTTGTCAACACAGGTAATGCACAGGTAGTGCTTGCTAGACATTCCTGCAACTCCCTCAGTGTTGCTGCATGTCTCTGGGCAGCCTACATGACCAGTTTGCAACATGTTTTGTCATCTGTTTTGGATGGGCATCTGTTTATTTTCTACATCACTGTTGTCCCATATTTAATACACCTCAAGATGACTGTCTGCACTGTTTGCCTTGTATATGCAATGGTGAGGTAAGGTTACTTTTCCCACTCCTGACTGATACCTTTCGGATATGGGATCTGTTTCATGGTTTGTAAGATGTGTGCAAGCCATGGCTGTCTCTGTTTGAGGTGACTCGGAAAATGTCATGGACATACTTCTTGGACAGTAGACCACTACTTGGTGTGACATCGAGTCCCTGTACTTTAGGACAGGTGTGTACTCAAGAAGTGCAAATGCTGTCAGTACATCACAAGCTGCCTTCACAATATGTTATTTGGAGTGTGTGCACACATATGCTTCCAGTGTTTTGTAAGGTTTGTATTCCCCGTATTTGTTCTCCTAACATAGGATTCCATATGACACATCCATTGCTCATGTTAGGATCACATTACAGGTTTACAGGTTTTAAAAGGTGTGGAATATATTATTGTGGTCTGCCATTGTATATATCAGGAACAGTTGCCAACCTTCAAAGCTTAATGTGGATATGAGGAGTGTACTCACCCCTGTTGACATGCCAGCCTCTTCTTTGATATGCAGTGGGGCCACAATACTGCATTTGATAACATTACACACACCTGATATGTGACATATGACTTGTGCAATCCAATGCAATATCAAACAAATGTGTTAGTTGTGGAGATGCTGAATGAGATGCACACAATATGTGGGTTGCATAAGTGTGCACACCCTTAAAACAATGGTTTGTTGAAGCACCTGTTAAGTGAACTACAGCAGTCACTATTCCTGGAAGGGGTATACTAGCATGGCCCATATTTACTTGGCATTATTTGATCTGTCTGCCCTAAAAAAGACTCCCAACTCTGCCAGATTGCAAGGTCAGCTCATGTGCACAGCCCTTGGAGGTCACACAGTGGCTTCACTATTGCTGTAGATTCTGAGTTATGTCTGGCACAATTCATTATCTTGACTGTGTTCAGATACAACTATTCTTAGCTAGCTTTGGATGTCTGCTTCAATTCACTGTTGTGTTTCAAGCTGACACCCCTCCCCATCCTCAGCCTTATTGCAGATGCCTGACAACTATGGGCCACACATGAGTTATATTTTGCAGTGTTCCAAATTTCACCCACCATGTCTACCTGCCTAGTTCCAGCTAATGAACAATAACCCTAAAGGTGTACACTGGCACCAGCAAGCTAAAAATTGGGGATGGTGGCCCTGAGGTAGAGTGAGGTGTTGCTTGTGCACCACAGGTATCTTTATGAATACTGTCTGTAGGTTTGAGCCTTGGTCTTGTGACACCATTACACACTGCAACATATGCTTTGGAAGAGTTGATGTTATGCTTATGCTACCTGTACAGAGCCCTGGATGATGTTTCATGTGGGACAAATATTCTGTCTGATTACCCTAACCCATAGGCCACACTTATGCAGAATCCAGGCAATTTGTCAACACAGGTAATGCACAGGTAGTGCTTGCTAGACATTCCTGCAACTCCCTCAGTGTTGCTGCATGTCTCTGGGCAGCCTACATGACCAGTTTGCAACATGTTTTGTCATCTGTTTTGGATGGGCATCTGTTTATTTTCTACATCACTGTTGTCCCATATTTAATACACCTCAAGATGACTGTCTGCACTGTTTGCCTTGTATATGCAATGGTGAGGTAAGGTTACTTTTCCCACTCCTGACTGATACCTTTCGGATATGGGATCTGTTTCATGGTTTGTAAGATGTGTGCAAGCCATGGCTGTCTCTGTTTGAGGTGACTCGGAAAATGTCATGGACATACTTCTTGGACAGTAGACCATTACTTGGTGTGACATCGAGTCCCTGTACTTTAGGACAGGTGTGTACTCAAGAAGTGCAAATGCTGTCAGTACATCACAAGCTGCCTTCACACTATGTTATTTGGAGTGTGTGCACACATATGCTTCCAGTGTTTTGTAAGGTTTGTATTCCCCGTATTTGTTCTCCTAACATAGGATTCCATATGACACATCCATTGCTCATGTTAGGATCACATTACAGGTTTTAAAAGGTGTGGAATATGTTATTGTGGTCTGCCATTGTATATATCAGGAACAGTTGCCATTGTAATAGTGGAGTACACACTGTTGTATCCACTGTATAAGGGTGATGTTTCATATATGTCCGTACTCTAGGCCATTTGTCCCACCATTTTGTTTATCTCTGATGAAGTCTAACATTTTAGATGAAAGCGCTCAACTTGTGTTTATTTTATTAAAAAATATTTACTGAATATTCTTCAGCGGATTCTTGTGGCTTCCACAGTGGTTTTTTCTTCTGTTTTTTTCGTGGTTGTGACTACGTGGATTTTGGTTTGGATTATCTGTCCACACAACTTGCACTGACAGGTTGTGAGGTATACTGCAGGAATCATACATACCCTTCAGATATGCCACCATGGCAACCACTGTGATGCAGTGCAATTAACACCAGCAAAAATGAAATGTACATCATGCACTATGGGTAGGTGTGTTAAATGTGTGCATGGCGAATAGTATGGCCTTAACATGGCCAGTGTATTGGCAAACCTGAACAAAACAACTTCATACTCACCACCTACCAACTGCAGTCCCAGTTGTATACCAGAGGGACTTAAATATTTGTGTGAGAGAAATAATGTCATCAGCCACATCAGTGGCATTGGTACTGGATGGAAGCAGAATTTCAGCACATCAACAGTACAAACTCCAGTACTAAGGATTATGCACATCTGTGCATTGCTACACTCCAGCAACTGACTATCTTATCTGACATATGCACGTAGATACTTTACAGATAAAAATGGATAAGCAACAGCATTCTAGTAATGTGCACTCAGGCCTTACCTGCATGCTCCTTGTCCATTGTGTGGGTGGCACCCACCTCCGCAATGCTGTCTTCAGCTTGCTGGCTTGTCTGGCAGGCAGGTGCCCCAAAGTTGGTGAGGAGATCCTCAGCATGTGTCAGTGGGGGCTGGATGGCTTGACCCCCACCTGTGGCTAGATGGTCCCTCGCAATAGCAGCAGCACGCTGATGGGTGTGGCGGATGAGGTCAGTGCAAGAATGCCACACCTGCTCATAATTTCAGATGTGCCGGCCAACATTGTTTACCCTGTGGATGAGCTTGTTCCACAGGGTGGTCCTCTCCTGAAGATCCTGGGCTCTGCGGCTGAATAATATGTTGTAGTGCTGTATGACATATTGTATGATGGTGTCATTCTCTATGTTTGTGAATGCTGCCAGCTGTGGATGTTACATATTACCTGGAAAACATAAATAGGAAAACAGGTCACAGGACCTCACACGGTTGTCCACCTGCACATCAACAGTGGATATTACTTGCAAATAATCCAGACTATAACATAACACTGTAAGCTATCATGGCTTTGGCATCTTGCATTATAATCCTGGCCCTGACCTGTCTAGTTCCCCCAATTTTGGACACTTAATTGCATAATCCTCTATTTTCCATTCATTTATGGGTAGAGGGATGACAGTGGCCATCTTCCATGTGGATGGTGTGTCAATGGTGGCAAGTCTGTGTTTGACTGTAGTGTGTGATGGAGCTGTGAGCACATGCCTGAGTTCATGTAGGATGCAGGCTTTGATGTTCTCATGCCCCATGGAGACTTGCTGTTGTTGCCATCAGTAGGAATTATGTACATGCTCACCAATGATGAGGGCAGGAGTGTGGTTGATGTGCATATCTGCCTGTATAATGTTGTTGACAGGATGGCACTGTTCCCACCTAACCTGTCTGATGCAGGTTGTCTGCATCCATGGCATGTGTCTATGAGGTGTGCTTTACCCCCAGTACAGGTTGAATTGTGTTACCTCATCTGAGACTGGTTACATATGTGGAGGCATTGTTGAAATTGGCCTTGGTGGTGTGGATATGTTTGATTTATAGTCATGGTTAGCTTTACAGGAAATCACCTGTGAACCTACATGCTTGCTCAGGTAGAGCTGGACTTGCTTCCAAGTTGTTGTCTGCACCTATGGGCAGCCACTATAGCAACCTATTATGTACTTTATGTATTGCTGCTGTCCACCAAGGGGGATTACTCTGTCATTGGTGGAGGCTGGTTGTACAGGTCAGGTAATGCTGATTCCATATAGCTACAGTGGCTATAAAGTGTACGCACCCCTGTTACAATGCCTGGTAGTTGTGCAATTGAAACATGACCCAACACAATCTCGTTTCAATAAAATCCCCACCTTTAATGTCACCTATAGCCTGCTCAATTCAATAGTAAACCTAATCTGTTCTGTGAAAACATATGGGAAATAATACTCAGTACAGTAAGCCATTTGAATGTGTGTGCACACCCTTAAACTGATATGTTGTGTAAACACCTGCTGAGATGATTACAGCATCCATTTGTCTTGGTTTGTACTCTAACATCATGATACATCTTCACTTGGCAATGGTTACTCATCTTCCTTGAAACAGCTTTGTTTCTTTTTCAATAGAATTGTTCAGGTTATGGTCACATTTGAGGTGAGAAACATTTTGAAATGATTTTCTGTGGTGTCATTGGCATACAGCACACAAACTTGGCATTCCAACAGGGGTGTGTACACTTTGGATATCCAGTGTATATGGGTGTTGATATAACTATTAGTGGTAGGCATGGACAGTGGGTCATAACACTTCTCTGATTACTACCTGATAATCATGCCTACTGTAATACCCATATCAGTGTCATGGAAATGTAACAATCAGTAGATGTGCACATTTTATTTTGTTGTATACAGTGACACTGATATTATACACATGTGCAACTTGCACAATCTATTTTCTGGACTGCTTTTAACCCATGTTATTACTTTTGTGCCTTTCAGCTGAACATATGTATACATACACGTGCTCAGGGGATACCTAGTATACATGTGTGTTCCATGTCAGTATGGCACACTGTATTTACAGTCTTGCAGCTCAATCATACTTCTCAACCTGTTAAACCAGGACTTCTGAACAACGGTCCACATCAATGGGTGACAACAGGGAAGTCAATATTGATAATGTATTAATATAGCTGATATAACACAAGTATATGTGTATGTCTCTACAGATATCAGTCACAACTGTGGCTATTGCCCAGCAGAACACTGTGCAGTTGAATGTTATTAATTCAATATATCATATGCAGTTTAACACCCACATCTGCAACAGTACTTTACTATGCTCATGCCCTATATATGTATCTTAGATTTGCAATACAAACATGTATAATACTCATATTCACAGATAACATATGGATATGTGCAACATCCCATCAACTGGCCTAGCACTGGCACAGTCACGACTGTTTGACAGACACTCTAGTGGTTGCCATATGTGAGCTGTCCTTTCCCAGTATGAGTCAGGCTTCTCAGCTGTGACCCTACCTCTCCACCTCTTAGATCATCACATCTGGACAAAGCCTAAAATTAGGGGGGATAAATAGGGACAGATCTTAAATATGCCTGTTACAAACTTATGAAATTTGTAGCATAATATATTTTGCATTACCATGACTATTCTGAAGGTGGTGGGATCTGAAACTAAAGTGTTTGTCCTTACTTCACAACTTACAACCCCCGCTATTTGCCAGAATAATATAGATGTTAGGAGGAATAGACCAAACACTATGATGGGTAAATCTTGACATTCTTTGAAGATCTGTACAATTGACAGGTATGGCCCACTACAGACAGAGACAGATGCTATCTCCATAGCACTTGTTCAGCAGGACATCATTACAGCAAGTGTTGTTGGCACATATAATTCTTTCGAAATCATCTATCCCATTATTACAGACGAGGTACTACATTCAATTACATGCTTACATGTTTCACATACCTGTTTTATTATTATGCTCTCTTCTGTGTTCCAGTTTATGTCTTCCTTGTTTTGTTTGTTTTTTTTTTTTTTTTTTTTTTTTTTTTGTATTATTTATTTCTCTCTCTCTCTCTCTCTCCACTACTGGGATCAAGCTGGTTTGAATAGGTTGCAGCATGGCTTTTGTAGGTGATGCTCATGATCAGGTGATGCCCTCTGCATCAATTGGTGTTCCCCACTTAGTAATTGCATGCAGGCAGCTGTGTAGTTCTTCCAATAGCCAATGGCATAGCAATCCACTACTATAAATGACTACTACATGCGGGTGTTGTCCCTTTACCTTGCCTGTATGGAAGACATCCTTTATGTGTGGGGGCAGCAGTGTTACAGACAGCAGGTAGGAATACCTCTTACAACAGGACTTGTGGACACAGGCCAACTACATGTTTGTATAAGGTTCCAGACCTAGGGGCAGAGTGTGAGTATTGCTGTTATATGCTTTGAATACTGCTAGTTTTACAGGGATTGTGTGTACATGCTAGTTTTGCATGGAATGCAGTCTGTCTGCATAGCTCTCAACTGTGGGGCTATCCACATAATGGCCAGAAGTTTGGCTGCTGTGTTTTGTCTATTCCCCAGACAGGTGTTGCCCTTAAATCAGTGGAATTCTCTCTGTTGACTGCTGTCAGTACATGGTAATATCCATTTGTGTTTCTAATGTCATATTCCTCAGAAAGGGTATGTTGCATCTAATCCTGTAACAAGAGCAACTTTCACAGTGTGTGACAACCGTATTTCAAATATGGCCCTGTGTTTTGGCCTCTGCCCTCCAATTATATACCAGGCTTTGTCCAGATGTCATGCAGTAAGAGGTTGATAGATATGGCCTATCATTATTTAGTGCTGACATTCCTGCTATCATTCCAGATATGTTGTGGACTTCCACACATGTTGTGGGGTAGGGGCCATAAATATGAGGGCTACAGCCAAACAACATGTGTGACCCTGTACAGTCAAGAGATCAGTGTATAGAGAATGTTGTTATATGTCCTTGTAAGACATTTTATGGGGGAGGAGTATTACATGTTTTTAACCTAGGCTGTTAGAACATGTGAGGAATATGACTAATAAAAAACATAAAGGTATACGGCTGCACATTTTCATACATTTCACCATGGGGGCAGTGTTGGGTTAGTGCCTACTGTTTTGCACACAGTTCTGTTTGTCAGTGTGATAATACAGTTTGAGGTGAAGCATTGTTATGTAAAGGAGCCATTTACATTGTAACAATTGATACTTTGCCCCCCTAGGGGGTTAACTACAGAGTGTAATTGGAGGCTGTTGAACTAAATCTGTAATTAAGTGTTGATTGATTCTTGTCTTCAAGGCAATTGTGTTTTTTACTGTTGTACTACTTGAAGGCTTTGGCCAAGACAGCAGAGTATCTTATTTTTTGCTGATTACTTTGGGTTTCCACCCTGTCCATCTTTGCGAAGGACAAACCCTCTTTGTGCATTTGTGTCTGGCTGATAAAAAGTGACAAATGGCAATAAACCTGAGATGGTATTACCAAGAATGTATCACATGTTTTCTTTAATAGTTGCATAAATCAGTTATTTTGTAATTCAAAAACATAAATGCTATAAGAAATGGCATAAACAACTTAAATAGTACACAAATAAACGTTTATATTTATGCAGAAAGTGTGGTGTTATGTCCTTTGCAATGAGTATGGGTATATATTTTAATGAAATAATTCTCATTTCTAGGAAAGAATTAGACTCTGGCCATTTGAAAAGGTGGCAATTGTAGGATTACTGGCTGTTTGATTTTCTGTGCACTCTCTATATATACTTTATATATATATATATATATATATATATATATATATATATATATATATATACACACACACACACACACACACATATATATATATATATACATATATATATATATATATATATATATGTGTGTGTGTATATATATATATATATATATATATATATATATATATATATATATATATATATATATATATATACATATGTATATCATTTGAATGTTTAGTGCTTACACATTGTACATTCCCTCTGGTAGACTGACTGTTCTTCATGATATGTTAGAGAAATCATCAAATCATCATACAGCTCAGGTGGCTTAATCTTTAACTGCTGTGAGTATGGTGTACAGGGTCCTATGTTCAAAACTGACAAAGTTTTTTTATTTTGTTGCTAGGCAGATGTAGGCAGAGTGATTAAGGTACCTTAAAGTGGCTGTAAGTGCATTTGCGTGGGTTTCTGCGATGCTTTGCAGAGCAAAAACACGGTTAAATGTATAGGTGCTTACACTGTGTATGCTTTGGTTAGCAACGCTTACCAATGCACAAACACACTTAGCATTTTATTTAAGCAAGTCATACACCAGCTAACCACATCTGCGCATTGCTAACTATTGCTCACTTTTCCTTTTTAGTAGATATCACACTAATAATAACCTTATTTTCTACAGCTCAGGTAGCGTAGTAGTAATTTGCTATTGTGTATAGGGTCCTGGGTTCAAGACTTGGCAGCACTGATTATTTTGTTGCTGGGAAGAACAAGGGCTGTAGGGTGTATATATATATATATATATATATATATATATATATATATATATATATATATATATATATATATATATATATATATACATATATGTATGTATATTTATACAGGTTCATAGGTGTGTACTAGGCTAATGGCCCTGGAGCTTTTACAAGCCTAGCCCATAGGATTACCCTGGCATCATACCACCCAACATTAGTTCCTAGTGCCTCTGTCAAATAGAGCCACTGGAGTGATCCCCAGGGTGAATTATGTATTTCCCATCCCCTCATCAAGATTTCTCTTTGCAGAGGGCCAGTGAGGTGGTCAGCTTGACATGTATGTTAAGTCTGTTCCATAGCATAGGCAATCTGTGGGTTATGAACCTGTCCCTCCAGCATGTTCTGTTGCTTGTGGTTATGAGGTTGAGTTCTCTGAAAAGCATGGTGTGGAGGGAATGGGATTTCCTTAGATATAGCATTTCTAACAGAGCTGGGTCAGACATGGCTTTGTAAGTCAAGCAGAGATTGCCTCTAAGTAGGCAATATTACACAGAATATTTGGATTTTTTTGAGTCTGTCCATATGGGACAAGTGTTTGAGGTCTAGGATCCTCTTTGTGAGGTATGTTTGCAGCCTATCCAGTTGTTGCAGGTGTCTAGTGAGGTACATGCCACATGGGGCACTGTACTCAATGATTGGCCTAATGAGGGAAGAGTAGGGGGAGAGAATGACCTTTTTCTTCCTGGATGCAAAACCCATAGTAATGAGATGTGCCACATAGAAGGACTTTCTGATGACAGTGGCGATGTGGTGGTCAAAAGAGAGTTTGCTGTCAACTTGTGTTCCCAGATCTCTTATAACGCCTTCTGTGTTCAGTGGACTACCATCAATATGGTAATTCAAGGGAACCAGGATTTTCCCAAGGGGGATGACAACACCTTTTTTGGCATTGAGCTTATGCCATGGTTCTGACACCAGTCGTTGGTCTCATTGAGGCCTTTCCCTATGATGTCAACATCACGTGGGGCGTTAATAATAGCTCCTAACTTGCAATTGTCTGCAAACTTTGTCAGCAGCCAGAGACCATTCATGTTGGCCTGGACTTCAGAGAAGTAGATACCAAACAGGAGAGGGCCCAGGACTGAAACCTGTGGGACTCCACTGGCGACTGGTCAGCTGTTTTACTTGGAGTCAGCTACTTTCACACTGTGGGTCCTATCTGTGAATCAGTTTGCAACCCACCTAGTAATATTGGGGGTTGATGCCTAGCTTAGTGTGTTTTTCTAGGATTCCTGAGTGGAGAATGGTATCAAAGGCCCTGACCAGACCAAGGTAGGCTGTATGAACCACCTTGCCTTCATGCACAGCTCTGGTGACTGACTCAAAGAAGTCAACCAAGTTGAGCAGGTATGATCTACCCTTCACAAAACCAAACTTTGTAGTATCCAGAGTTTGGAGATTCCCTATATCCTTGTTTATTAGGTTTATGATGATGCATTCTATAGCTTTGCAAATCAGATTTATCAAGCTAATTGGGAGATAATTGCCAGGGTATATAGTTGCACCACCTTTGTGGGAGGGATGACTGTTGCAGTGTGCCATTCAGTAGGGACAAAGACTGAGGTGAGGCTGGGATTGAACAGGGCACACAGGTGAGGTGACAGTTCAATCTGTAGTTCATGTAGAACACAGCCAGGGATATTGTCAGGTCCCATAGAAGCTGTATTCTTGGCTTTGGACAGTTCTGTTTTAACCTGTGCAGCAGTAATACTGGGTGCCTGGCATTCTACTGATATTGTGATTGGTACTTCGGGGGGGGGTGAGACAGGTAAAGTTAGCACTGAATCTGTCAGCCAGTGTATTGGCAATATCTGTTGGCTCGGTATAGAAGATACCATTGTGCAGCAGCTCAGAGCAAATCTGGATATTGTTATGGAGATTCTTTACATAACTATAGAAGGTCTTGTGGTTGTCTTTGCTATCTGCTGAAATGCTGGTTTCATAGCTAGCGTTAGAGGATTTGATGAGGGTCACAACCTTTTGTTGAGGCTCATAAGGGAGTTTTTCCTTATTCCTCATCAGTTTCCTATATATATGTATGTGTGTGTATGTGTGTGTGTGTGTGTGTGTGTGTGTGTGTGTGTGTGTGTGTGTGTGTGTGTGTATGTATATATATATATATTTATATATATATATATATATATATATATATATATATATATATATATATATATATATATATATATATATATATATATATATATATATATATATATATATATATATATATATATATATATATATATATATATATTTATATATATATATATATATATATATATATATATATATGTATATGGGTTCCCTTTTTAATTTCAAAATACTGAAATCCTGAATTTCAGTCTGTCGAAATTAAAATACCGAAGTCTTTAAATACCGGTAAACCAGAAGCGCGAAATTCCAAATCCCAAAGTACGGAGATTTTATATTAGCTCTTCTGGTGTTGTGGGGTGTGAATGGTAAGATGTGAGTTTGGGTACATATATATTTTTATGTATGTTGGTTAGGGGCTTTAGTGTCTGTCAGTGTGTGTTTTGACTGTGATGTGTGTGTGTGTGTGAGGGTGTGTATAATGTGTGGGAGTGAGTTGCTTGTGTGTGTCTGAGTGTGCAATCTCAAAGTTAGTATATATAAGTAGGGGATGCAGGGGGGCTTGCCCCCCTGCTTATCTGTAGTGTAGGATATTATATTTGAGTTGGGGGTAGTGGTGTGGATGTGTTTGTGTGTGCTGTATCTGTAGTGTAGCATCGTGATTTTGAATTTCGCGGTTTTAGGGTTTCGGTGTTTGGTGTCTTCGGCTATGTAATTTCAAAATACTGAAATGCGGGATATCAGTATTTAGAAATTACATAGTGAATCTATATACATGCTGCATGATATGTTTGAATAAACATCAGCCATGTCTACAGCTCAGATGGCTTAGTGCTAACCTGCTGTGGCTAGGGTGTTCAGGGGCCTGGGTTCAAGACTTACAAGAGCTGATTATTTGTTGCTGGGTAGAACAAGGGCTGTTGGATACAGAGTGATTAAGGCACTTTTAAGCAGTTGTAAGTGGGTTTGCATGGCGGTAAGCAATGCTAATTTCTGGTCAATTATGGCTACACACAGCCTTAAAAAGTGCTTAATCTGTGCAGGCATCACTTAGCACCACACAAACAGGCTTACTCCCGCTTACTACTGCTTATTCCCAATTACCTCTGTGCTAATTTCTTTAAAAGAAAAGAAAAAAGGGGTGATAGGAAAGTGGTGAAAAAGGGGGCACAAAGAGGGTAAAACAATATCAAGGATAGCTAGGGATGTGCAGGATGGATGTAGGGAAGGTCCATAGCTGCCCATTTCCTCTACAGCAACAGTTGTGCATATATACAGAATTTGGAGGTACATTTGGACACTCAAACCCCTGAGATTGAGGGGACAATAATGTGTTGTGAAGCCAATTAGACAAGATTACATGTGTGTGAAATGGATAGCTGTGTATGGGGCAAAATGTTTTGGAGGGGATAGTTTGCCCTTTTTTTTTTTAAGATGACAGTGGGATGTTGGGGAAAGATAGTAGATATATTTGGGAAGGTAAGTTGGGTAGGAAGACAGACAAAACAGACAAGACAGCATACAAGGGCGGTATATGACACATGTCAGGATTAAACACCTTGGACAGGGAGGACTGTTTGGAAATTGGAAGCCCATGAGCCTCCAAATGGATACAGTGATACTGAGGTCCCCACCCATGGGCAGTCACCACTGCACCTTCACAGCTCCAAAGGTGGCTGTGCTGGGGGCTGAGCAGAAGGATTAGGCTGACCCTCTAATTGTGCCACGCAGTCCTCTTACTTATGTAGCAGATCTCCCAATTCCTTGCGGAGCTCACTATGCACTAGACCCTGGACCTGATTTCAGGTGACAAGATCCTGCCTGCACCCATGCCTCGGGGGGGTGAGCCCCATCCCCTGAGGCGGTTCCACCAAATGGTGGTGCAGAACCAGCAGACGAGAGATCCCAGAGTGGGTCCCAGACATGCTGGTGTCCGGTGCCATGGCTAGATGAGGCAGAAGAGGCAGATCCATTGGGACTGGCCTTCCCTGATGTGCTATGGTGTTGCAGTTTTAGAACAGATGTTGGTTAGTAATGGTAAACACATTCCAAGATTAGTTAGAACAGCATGCATGAGTATTCCCATTAATTCAAAATAACAGATTTGGAACATTTTCATAGCAAACAGAACACATGCATATATGGAACCGCAGTGGACATTGCACCGGCGTGCAGGTTACATTGATAGCAATAGGCCACCAATGATAGTATTTGAACAGGGAATATTAATTTAAATAACTTTCAACATTTGTAGAACAACAAGACACGTCCCAACAATAGGTTTGGTGGAAAACATACCCATTCATTTATGTGTTTAGATTATTGGTGAAGATAAGGTGGGGGAGAGAGAGAGATGTCAGTTAACAAATGTAGATTCTTGCAGTGGTCACAGCTTTATTGATCATTGCTCTACTCATTACTCTACAGGTATTATTACAACAACTATGGCCTTGGGTTGGGCAGTGGTATGTTTGTACACAGTATAATTACAGCCTTCTTATAGCTACTTTATACTTTCTCTTACCTGGTAGACCTGTGGAGGGAATGTTTGTTAATACTACATGACTGTTTCTACCCATATTACCATAGTCAGGGTTACATATGTGCACTCATACTGTGTGTGTGTGTGTGTGTGTGTGTGTGTGTGTGTGTGTGTGTGTGTGTGTGTGTGTGTGTGTGTGTGTGTGTGTGTGTGTGTGTGTGTGTGTGTGTTTGTGCTACTGACACACTCTGCCTTGATTTCTTTCAGTCACCCTGGTTGTTGTTAGCAGGGACCAATAGCTGTGACAGCATGACGCTTTTGAATATTTCTTGGGGGAAACCACTTGGTGTATGTACTTATCTTGCTGTCATTTGCAGCCTTGGGGTTGGACCATGGGTGTTGGACACAGTATAACTACAGCCTTCTTATAGCTACTTTATACCTTCTCTTACCTGGAAGACCTGTGGAGGGCTTGTTTGTTAGTACTTCCTGACGGTTTCAATACATTTTTCACAAACTCTTAGTTGAAATTATGCATACAGCTTACTATCACTCCCGGGTTTTGAACTGTGGCTGTTTCTGCTAAAAATATAACAAGTGTGTGTTTCATCTGAGGGAGCTACTGAAAAACTGCTGTGTCTTCCTTGAATGATTTCTTTCTCATTCTCCCTTTGTTGTATGATCTGACCTTGTAGTTACAACATTCTTATACGTACATTCCTATACATCTCTTTTCACATAGCACAGTGTGAAAAACAGTGGTTAACATAACATTACTATTCAGATATCAAATCTTGGTGTGTGACATTTGTAATATCAGTTAATCCCGTGTGTTATAGAGGCACTAACTTTGTCAGATGAGACTTGATTGTTTAATGCTTTCAGAGCTATAGTTGCTATGCATAACCTGTGCACATTTCAAATCATACCATGCTAGAGTAAACACAACCAGTCCAGGGTTTTGAATTTTATTGACAGGCACTTACATTTTTATTAATATATGACCTATATGAGACTGTAATATTGTCTGGTTTATTCAGTACAAACCATGCCCATTTTAATAATGCCAGGTGACATTCTACCCCTTTATATTTATTTGGTATGAATACTACAAGCTAGATTGTTACTCACCAGCCTTGCAATGTAGCCTTTGCAACCTGCTGGTATGGGCTTCCTGGTTTGCAACCCACTCAGCTGGAGCTGTAATGACAATAGAGAAACATTTATGCATACCTATCCATCACATATGCAGGCTGGACTTTGGTAAACAGTTATTGCTATGAATACTTACACACTGCTGGGACATCACCCCTCTGTCATGCTTTTTGGACCCACTCTTCCAAGATCTCCCTCTTCCTCCACTTCAAATCAGCATAGTGGTGCTGGACCTGCTCACCAGTCTGAGAGATACCAGTGGCTCTGGTGAGATCATGGGCGAGACTTTCCCAGACTTCCGCTTTGTACTGGGAGCCCTAGTACTGGTACTTCAGCAGTCTCATGTCATGTTGTTTTACAAGGAGTTCTACCATGACCTTGGACTCCTGTAGGCCCCAGCGCTGTGCCTGAAAGCACAAGCCTTCTCCTACACCAGACATACTGCCTACAGTGGGGAGCTACAACCAGTTATGGTCTGTATTCCTGCCTGTGAGGTTTAAATACGGCTGATTTCACACACTTTGCCATGATTGGACAGTTTTGAATTTGCTGAGCTAAGCTAAGCTATGGGCAAACCTGCTTAGCTAAGGTTGACAGTGTTTAAAGGGCAGGTTCAGCACTGCTTACCAGTGGCTAAATCCACTTAGCTTGGCTAGTCATTGCTTAGCATTCATATTTACACAATGCTTACACTCAGTCAGCATAGCTGTGCAATGCTTAGCATTGCTTATATTTTATTTTATGGACTACCACCTGTATGGGACTGATTCATCATTCCTGACATATTATAAATTTGTTTACCTTCCCTGACATTCCCCGATGTGCTTTCACAGGTTCATAGGTTGGTACTAGGCTGTCGGCCCTAGGGCCTATACAAGCCTAGCCATAACAATTCCCTAGATATTTCTTCCTACAATATTTACTTCTCTGGACCCCTGTCTATCAGGGTGACTGACATGATCCCAAGGGTGAATTTCCTGACCCAGAGACTCCCCATACTCTGGAATAGACTGCCCATACATGTCAAGCTGAGCGCCTCCTTGGCCCTCTTCAAAAGGAACCTTGATGAATGGTTGGGAGCATGTTTTGTTCATTGTGATGACAAGGTTTAGATCCCTGGAGCATGTGGCTCTGAGGGATTGGGATTTCTTTAAGTGCAGCATGTCCAACAGCTCAGGGTTTGACATGGCCTTGTATGTTAAGCAGAGATTGCCTCTCAGTAGACGATATGCCACAGAGTATAGCTGGAGTTTTTTAGATGGTCAGCATATGGCATCTGCTTCAGGCCTGTGATTTTTTAGTGAGGTATTTCTGTGGCCTTTCCAGCTGTTGCAGATGTCTTGTGAATTACATACCAAACGGGGCATTGTACTCTATAATGGGTCTAATGAGGGATGTGTACAGTGGGACAATTACCTCCTTTTTTCTGGATGAAAAGCCCTTAGTGATGAGGTGTGCCACATAAAAGGATTTCCTGACTGTTTTGGCGATGTGGTTATCGAAATTGAGACCACTGTCCACCTGTGTCCCTAAGTCTCTCATCACACTTTCGATGTTTAGTGTACTGCCACCTATGTGGTAATTCATGGGTACATGTTTTTTTTCCAAAGGGGATAACTATACATTTCTTGGCATTAAGCTTGAGCCCATGGCTCTGGCACTAGGCATCTGTTTCTGTAAGGCCTTTTTGTAGAATATCCACATCATTTGGGGATTCAATAATGGCTCCCAGTTTGCAGTCATCTGTGATCTTTGTTAGCCAGAGTCCCTTAGTGTTGGCCTGTACTTCAGAGAAGTAGATGCCAAACAAGAGTGGTCCCAGGACTGAACCCTGAGGTACTCCACTTGTCACTTGTCTGGAGGTGGATTTGGAGTCGGCTACTTTTACAGTCTGGGTTCTGTCAGTAAGCCAGTTGGCAACCCATCGAGTGATGTAGGGATTTATGCCTAGCTTAGTAAGTTTATCTATGATTCCAGAGTGGGGGATGGTGTCAAAGGTGTTGGCGAGGCCTAGATAGGCTGTGTGGACCACCTTACCCTCGTCCACAGCTCTGGAGTCTGATTCGAAGAAGTCAATCAGATTCATGAGACAAGATCGGCCCTTCACAAACCCAAACTGGGTGGGGTCCAGTGTTTGAAGGTTGCCAATGTCTTTGTTTATAAGTTCCATGATAATGCGTTCCATGCCCTTGCAGATCAGGCTTGTCAGACTGATGGGACGGTAGTTCCCAGGATCCAAGGCGGATCCCCCCTTGTGGAATGGGATAACTATAGCTGTGCGCCACTCAGTGGCATGGAGACTAAGTTATTCTTGTGTGACTATACTGTATGGGGCACTTGTGTTTATATGGCAGTTTCACAACTTTATTACGCTGACACCTCACATCTGGGCCTAATGCACTACTCTGGTTGAGAAATATAAGTTCCTTCCTAAATTAATTATATAAAAAAATTAAAACTGTAATGATTTCACATACAAAATGGAAATAGCTTTGGTGAGGCTCAAACCATGAATGATTACATTCAAGGTATGCATTCTCACCACTTCACTATTGCACTACTGCTTATGTTGGATGTCTATTGCTACTTAACTTGTCATGCCATTTAAGCTGGACTAAGCATAGGTAAGCAACGAGCACACCCGCGCAGCTACGCTTAAACTTTTTTGCAGATGTGAAAAAAAAAAGATTTATATTTTGGGGGCTGTGCTTTGCAAATGTTAATGGCATATAAATTCACAGTATGTCCGGATTTTTGCCTTATATTCTTGGTCCACTTTTCATAAACTTGTGGCTCTCTGGCAATGAAGCTGATTGAAGTTTGACAGTAATGACAGACATTTGCGTTTTATAGTTCGTACCCTTCCGAAAATTAATGCTAATGCAAAACCTGGTATTCTATCATCTTTGTAATACCGATATTTCACAGTTGTCCCTTATGGCTTTGTCCAGATTTCTTGCTCTAATGGGTTGAGAGGTGCGCATTTAGACTTTATACCCTTCACAATATTCATGCTAATGTGAAACCTGTTATTTTATCAACTTTCTAAGTTTGTAATAACAATGTTTAGCAGTTGTCCCTTATGGCTTTGCCCAGATTTCTTACTGTAATGGGTTGAGAGGTGTAATGAGCCATCTCACTCTTTTTAAATTGCTGTATGGCAATTCTGGTGTGCAGGGCCCATGTGTATTGTGAGAGCCCTCTTCTCAAACACACCCACTGCGCTCATACACATCCCTGTGTATGTATTACAGCACAGCAGCGCGCCTTCATACATATGCATGGCACGCTGCTGTGCTGCACAGGAATGGTCCTTTCCATGCAGGAATAAGTTATTCCTGCACGGACATTTGCTGATACTGGGGGTCTGACTTTCAGTTTTGTAGCTGAGGAAAGCTAAGACAAAAAATAAAATCTGCTAAGTCTACTCACCTGGCTTCATTCAAAACAGCCTAACATTAGGCTTTCTTCAGCAATCTGAAAAGAGCAGTTTTCCTGTTGAACATGTCAGAAACGTAACTATCTCACTGAGCTGCTGTATGAAGTATTGAGTAGCCCTTCCTGTTGGCTCAGTCTACCGCAGATGACTAAGGCAGCATGAAACTGAAAGGAAAAGATGGTGTTAATGTAAGAGTGTAGATGCAGGAATGATTTGTTTTTTTTGTTTTAAACTGTGTGTGTGTGTGTGTGTGTGTGTGTGTGTGTGTGTGTGTGTGTGTGTGTGTGTGTGTGTGTGTGTGTGTGTGTGTGTGTGTGTGTGTGTGTGTGTGTGTGCTGTGTATATATACATCTATCTATCTATATAAATAGAGATATATAGATATAGATATAGATAGTTATAATTTATGTTGAGGAGCAGCTGCTGTCCACAGTTCCTGATTTAGTAGAATGCCTTTGATATTTTTTTCTTATTTTAGCCATTTCCCATTAAAGTTTGCAGCTTTTGTGGCAAATCATTGAATATTCCAGTTACTAAATAATGATGACATACATTTCAGTTTCAAGTATAATAGCTTTCCAAAAGCAAGCTAATGCAAAGGCTATCATTCTAGCATGTTTCTAAGTATATAAAGGCAGTATCTGTCCCTGATTTGATACTTAGCCCACCGTTTTTTTAGCTAAGAGGTTGACAAGTATATTGGAGGAATGTTGTAGTATGTTGTACACTGCATACTGTCAATAGTGAGTTGTAATGATAAATACTTGTGTGACATTTATGTATGTAATTTTTGGATTTGATCACAGTCAAAGTTCTCTGATGTACAGTCATAGTAATATAAGTAGTTGTAATTGATGACCACTTGGTTTGTGTGTGGGGGATTTAAATAAATCTCTATGACTAATTGTTACTATTTTATTTAATTACAATCTCATATTTAAGATATACACAGTCCATAAGATTGGCTTTATTTCCTAGAAACTTGGGCTTTTCTTGGATGAAAGTGAGTGATAGTGCTTTCATTTGTACTGGTTATGCCATCACTGTTCTGGCCTTGCAGAAATAGTAAACATTTGTGTGAAGCCGGCTGTAAATTTTCCTTAACACAATCAAAGTGTGCACTTCCATTAAAGTGTATATAACTGATGAGTATGGGGGGTGTTTGTCATAACTAAGGAAATGATTGTTTTGAGTTGGGATACAGGAATTGAATTGGCTAAAAATAATAAGGTCTTGTTAAGTTTAATTCTGTTGGCTGCCAAAAACTAAATTACTATAAAATTGAAATCAAAATCTAAACCAACCGTATTTGAAGTAGTGAATACTGTAACATACATAAAATAATTGGAAGTGGGATCTTTTGAAAAGAGTAGGAGTAAGATACATAGAAAAGGTGGAAAATGGGGGAGCAATATGTGCAAAATAATGGTTGAGAGGAAAAGTGAAGTTTAAGGGTAGGAAGGAATTGACCAATTTATGTATGATGATAAGTATACAAAATAATAAATGTGGCATATAATGTATGCAACCAAGAATATGTTAATATGGTTTGTTTTCTTTTATGTGAATGTATGTTTGCCTATGGCTTACATGATAATTCAATAAAGGTGTTTAAAAAACAGTGTCTGTGGGGAGAGGGTTGCAGTTTATCTAAAAGTAGCAAGTCAGCCATATATTTTCACTTTCCACTGCAGTCAGACATTGGTGTTGTAATTAGTAGGTTGCTGTCTGTGGTGACCTTGGCAGGGTGTGTGTGCGTGCATGTGTGTGTGTGTGTGTGTGTGTGTGTGTGTGTGTGTGTGTGTGTGTGTGTGTGTGTGAGGTAGTAACTGGTCATTGGGCCAGTAGCACAGCTAGCAGTATTACCATCTAACAGAGGTATGTACTCCTTATTTATTTATTTATTTTTGCATTTTTTTCATGTGCTTTGGCTTCTTTTTCAAACCCTCGGCTATATAATACATGATCCTTGATATTTGTCTTTTACTTTCATCCCAATCTACCACAAGAGGTTTACATAAAGGTGACAGTTTTTCTTTTTTTTTTTGTAGAGGTAGGAAGAAAGTCAACCTTCCCAGCCATGATTTATATATCTTTGCAAACATTTGTCTTCTTAGTTTATTGGATAATTCCTATTTTGTCATCTTTGAAAATTAAGCTTTAAGCACAACTATTTTTTTCCCCAAAGAAAAACTAAGGTGGAATTTCATTCCTTATTTGTGATTTTTTTGCTCAGGCCATCATTATATAAAAAGGTTCAAAGTAACTCTAAGATACACATCAGGACATTTAGACTTCTATGACATCTTGTGGCATAACAATCTCAACCACCATTTTAATGCATTTAATTCCTCCAAACAAATTGCAGTGGAGTCTTGGACAATTAAGCTGTGTTAAAAGCATAGCTGGAGCTAAAACTTAAGACAAAGATGTAAACAAATAAGTAATTTATCTAGATGCTATAGGCCCAGGATGAGAAGAAAACAGGAGATAAGCACTGGGGAGATGCAGGGAGGGAAATAGTGTGCAACAGGGGAACTCATGGAATCCTTTGTTTCAGGGTCTGCGTGGTCAATGAGAGATTGCTATCAACTTGGGTCCCCAGTCTGAGATTGAACAGTAGTTTATGTTTTTGGACTAATTTAATGCTCCCAGTCTATGTTTGAATGACACCAATACTTAAGCCAGTTGTTGAAATTGATCATATTGTGGCATCATTCTTGGTGAGGGTAAGATGCTACTCAAGGTCAGAGTCATACCGGCCTGGGCTACATGCTCAGAGAGCTCCTCTATGTCTCTTTTCATGTAGTCCAGGGAGGTATGTCTCAGGTCATTCACACCAGCATGGACAATGACCGAGTCATATTTGTAATTGTTATTTTCCAATAGTAATAGATCCCAACAACATTCCAGTTAGACCCACCCGTCCAGCTGTTTCCTGCAAATCCCCCCTTCCTTTGAAGTCACCAGCCGCTGCTTCCTTTGGCTTACTATGACCAAAACTTCAAGGTAAGGAAATCAGTAAACCAGGGCAAGAAACCTGCATTTTCTCATTTTCATTTTCCTGTTCTGTATTCTGTATGATCAGTGTGATCTTCAGTTAGTTATTTTGTTTTCTGATCCATGATGGTCATGTGACAGACTAATAACACATTCAAGCAGTGCCACACTGTGCTGCTGAACATGTAGCTGTGCACAGAAAAAGTGAGCATTTGCAAAAGAATTTCTAATGAATCTAAAAGCGGTGTTAAGGTGGTTATGTCAGATAAGATTGTTGTATATACAAACACACTAGTATGCAGTTAAATCCATAAAATATACTTCTGATGCTGTCTTTAAGATCCTTAATCTTTGTTTATTTGAGTCTTTTAAGCAGATGTAACTCGATCAGTGACGAAGCATCCTGAAATATTATTTTATTTTCAGCACCCCAAAATCTATTTTATGCCCCAAAAGAACTAAAGTACTTATATATGCATTGTAATGAAAGCCACATCTGATTGAAATATGTCCATTATGCAGTTCTCTGAAAACATGACTGCAGAATGTCTTCTATTTTCACTCTTCGTTTAAACTGATTAAATCATGAAATAAATCCAGTTTTGCTTCTTGTACATCTAATTTTAGGCATCCCGACAACAATAGCCATGTTTCTTATCTTTTTGATTACTGGAACTATTAATCTATTATTATCTGTATAAATAAACTGAAAAAGAAAGAAAGGTAAATACATAGCTGGCATGTAACCCACATATTTGTTAATGTAGTCTGTTCTTAAATCAGTAAAAGATGCCAAAGCAGATGACTTAACAAATGAAACTGGCCTCTAGTTACTAAAGTCTCATTGTTGATATAAATCTCAAACTGAGGTATGGGACTTTCCTTTATGTTTGTAACATGCAAAAAGAAGTGTTAATAAACTTGAATATTTATTCAGCCAAACACATTAATAGTGCTGAATTTGTCTGACTTTTTCTAGCTGATGCATTATTCTGAAGGTGCCATACTACATTAGCAACTTGTGTTTGACATTTATATAGACAAATGTGATTACACCCACTCTTGACATCATTCAGGTCGTATTCGACACAGTTGTCAGCCAACTAAATGATAACATCCTAGCAACTGGATTGCAATCACAGAACACCTAGGAAACTGTAATGTTCCAGTACAGCTCATTTTCTCAGTCATGTGTACGCCTCTTGTGTAGTATGGAACTGCATGACTAATTAAATACTTTCTTCTTCAAAACAGGCAGCTTCATTTTCATGAATCTGATAATTCAATACTGGAAGAAAGTGTTGATCCAGCATATTTTCTGCAGGTTGGAAGCTCTGCAACACCCACACACATTAATCCCACCCTGAATTAAGAAATATTTGATTATTAAAGTTATATAAGAGTAACTATAGAACATGCTTTATATATATATATATATATATATATATATATATATCTATAGAGAGAGAGAGAGAGAGAGAGAGACACTTTCAAGCTCTGCAAGGAAAAAAATAAAGAAAAAATAATAAAGTGAGGAAATGCTACTAAAACATTACAGCAATTATCTACTTTTTCTTTGAAATATTTTACTTTCATATTAATTGCCATCCTGAAATTATTTGTTATTACTATAGAATGTGCTTATACAATACGTAAGACCTTTCTATTGCATTTGTGAATTAATATTTGTGTGGATGAATGATGTCACTAAATGTCTTATTTATAAATCATACCAAATGGTAAAGAAGGCAATAAGATTTCCTAAGCATCTGGTTCTCCGGTTTGCTTCCTGCTTTTGATGCCTTATATGCAGTGTTTGGATGCTCTCCCTGGTTTGCCAAAAGCTTTCACCCTGATCTCTGGGTGAATTCCTTTAACATTCCAAAGACATGCCAGTTATACCAATGGTGATGTTCCTAACTGCCGCAACTTGCGAGTAGGATATACTTGTGAGAAAAAGAGAGAAGGAAAAAGAGAGAATGCCTGTAGGTGTATGTGTGTCTGTGTGTGTGTGTGTGTGTGTGTGTGTGTGTGTGTGTGTGTGTGTGTGTGTGTGTCTGTGTTGTATGTGAGCACTTGTGCACGTACGTGCATGTATGATTGAGTGTGTTAGTATACATGCATGCATGCATGCACATTTGTCTGTGTGTGTGTGTGTGTGTGTGTGTGTGTGTGTGTGTGTGTGTGTGTGTGTGTGTGTGTGTGTGTGTGTGTGTGTGTGTGTGTGTACATATGTGTACATGCAGTAAGAGGCTGGCATATTTTGCTGGACTGGTCCTCTGCCTTGTGTCCTTTGCTTGCTGGGTACGGGTCTTGTTTCTCTACTATTCAATTAAGTACTAGAAAGTATGTAAATGAATGAATATATGATTCAAGGAATATAGCAAAACCACAAACAGTGTACATCATTTTTAGTTATCTGTATACCTTAGTCGGCATGCATTATTGCTTGATAACTATAGAATAAGTACATTACATATGGATTTCTTTGTAGGAATACTCTCAGTTGCTCACTCAAACAGTAACATCAACATTTAATGCATTGATAGGATATAAAAACACTATTATACTGCTGTTATGATGCTGCAGTAGCAAGACAATGACATTAATTTATCCTCCGTTAATGTTACTGGCAAATGAATCTGCTGTTGGAAAACTCATATAATAGTCTGAAACCACTGATGCATGACAATAGCAAGGCTAACTTTTGGTTTTAGTATTGGATAAGCTTTTGCGCTTTGCTTTCAAGGTTAGCATATACCTAATGAAAGTGCTTTCTTGTTGCCCATCATTGATTTTATACATTACTGTTATGTCTGTAGTTGTTTATGTCTAAAACTGAAATAAATCACTAAATGTCAGCTGTTGCATATTAAAATAAGAATTTCCAGCAAACTATAATGAAATTTCCTCTTAAATAATCAATAGTTGTCTAGTATTTGAAATACACAGTCTATAAGATTTTATTACTTTTTAAATATTGGACTTAAATACCATGTATTCTTAGCCTGCCTACAAAGACAAAGGGAATATTCAGAAACAATAGCATTATGTAAAGCAATGTGCTGAGCAGGGACACACAAGAAGGGGTGGGTTTAAAGACACACATCGCCAGACTGTGTTACAGGAGAAATAGTATCATTATGCTTTGAATGCTAATGACTGAATATTGACATGCAAATGAAGTGCAACTGATGCAGTAATGCTTGGCAAAGCAGTTGATAAACATATAAAATCAGCATGACTAGTCCCAGTAATTATCTACTCTGTATACCAAGATTTTTCCATGTACAGATCTTCATTGATGTTATATTGCTGAGATGTGCCAGCATTAGCAGAATAGCAAGTGATAGTGGAAATCTTTCTAGGTAGTCTCTGTGATGTTGCTTGTCATCACCCTTAGCATTGCAGATGGCTCCAATAAACTGCTAGCATAACCTCAATGACTGGGACATTGTCAAGCACTATTGATAGCATAGAAATGCCATACAGGAGTTAGTATACTTGTACTGCCTTCATGTGGAATTAAGGGTTATATAAGAATGTCCTATCCGAGTGGAAATGAGTGTTGGTGCAGCATTAAACATCTTTGCTATGGGGACTTTATAGCATCCAAATGTGTACATGTTATAAATTATGAAGGTGCTAGCCTCATGAATCCTACATTAGTTTTGGTATGCCACTGCAGCATATGGAGGAATATATTTAGTTTGCATGGATAGTAGAGATAGAACCACTACTATGCAAGCTGTCTATGACATAGCCCATTTCCCTGTAGTTCTAGGGGGCCTCTGGCTGTACCACATTGCTATCAATGCCCCCATTGCTCCACATGTCATCTGGTATATTAGACAGAGGGGCTTCCACTCTGTCATATGCATGTTGGTGTGTAGTGCACAGGATATTGCATACAATGTGACCGTGCACCATATAGGCAGTTCCCATGGTTCCCCCATTTGACATACACACTACCTATACCAACATTTCATTTGGGGTGATATTCTGCAGGGTTGATTAGTTGATAGATGCAAACAGTGCCACCCACAGTGCCACCCATATAATCCTTAATATACTGCTCTGCTGGTAATAATGTCCACTTTTTTGTGTTGCAGGTGATGAAGGATATGCACCAGAACTGTGGATAATGACACCATTCAAATGCCCAAGTCATGAAAGGGAGGTAGGGCATTCTATAAGCCTTTTACCTATGCTGGCTGTACATATTACAGAGGGCGATGTAGAGAATGATGTGGGCAGGACATCCAAAACTAAGCTTAAGGGATGCTGGAGGGTCATATTGCCTCTTCAGTATCATTTCAACTGTGGGTGATGTGAATACTTATTCCATTGTTAGGGCTGCTGACAGTATCATTGTGTTATCAGACTGTTCTATGTGCATGCATGATGCCATCATAATCAGCCACAGATGACCGACTGACATGAGGCATATTCTGGCCTGTTATGCTAAAATCTTCCCCAAGGTGAACTTGTGAATGTATACAGATAACATAATTGTGGTAATGCTGGGTCTTACTTGTGAAGCCCACCACCATTTGCATACTGGCTGCTACATGCCAATCATTAACAGAACCTATGGGCACATAAGTACCTTATGATGCAGAATGTCATGTTGCAACCTCAGTGTCCCTTTGTAAAAGATATGCATATGTGTTTGCCTGAGTAAGCCATTTCAAGTTGCAATGTATTGTCCTACAGTAATGGCACATGCCACTGCTAAACTGATACATACACTATAGACACTTGCCTAGTTGTCACCAGCCCAGACTCCATATCCAAGATATTACAGGGCATGAGAGCTCTCTCACCCTTCCTGGTGAGGGATATCAGGAATTCTTCAACCTCTATAACATGCCTCTTTACTTGTGGTCCACCATGTGTATAGCGCATCATGTTAATGCATACTGCTGCATTATCATAATGTAGTTAGGTAGGGGTTTGATTCCTGCACTTGCCAACTGTGTGTGTGTGCCTCCCTGGGGAGGAGCAACCTTTAACTTCTGTGATGGCTTAGTGGATAACTACTGGGACTATGGTGTATAGGGTCCTGGGTTTGAGACCTGTTATCAAACAAAGCTCCTCATTAGCACTATTCAATAAAAATCTTGATGATTGGATGGGAAATAGGAAATTCACCCCGGGGATCACCTCTGTGGCTCTGCTCGACAGTGGCACAGGAAAATAATTTTCTTGGGTGGCAAAAGCCAGGGTACTTTTTTGGTTGGGCTTGTATAGGCCCCAGGGCCGATAGCCTAGTACCTACCTATGAGTGTTCAACATGTCTATGTCAATTTGCATTGCATTAATTTTGACAGGGAATAACATACCATTGATCTTGTTGTGCTCCTGTACTGTTGCTTTATTATGGGCTTCCACTGAAGAAATGTCCTTCCCTAATCCCTGCTATATCTGGTCATGGAAGGTCTCAACTGCTTTACCCTTCTCAAGGATATGCATGCCACATGTGTGTAAGGCCCAGTAGTAGTACATCTGTCTCTGGTACTTTGAACTTTTTGAGCTACTGTTTTCCTTTAATGCTATGACAAGACGTATACACTTGTGGGTTACACATGTTGATCGGTATATGCATGTGTGACTGTTCATGCCATTCAGTTTCTCAGTACTGTCCCCATTAATAATTTGGTGGTCACATTCCTGTGTGCTACTATACTTTCACCATTCTAACACTGATGTAGTGGAGTAGCAGTGGGCTTGTTATTTATATGATGAAATGACTTGACTAAGTGCAACCATTTAGCTTCAGACATACCACCTGAATTTGGGTCACATAACAATCCCACAGCAAAGTCATTCCAGTATCACAGTTATTGCATTTATCGCAGAAGTGTAGTCTCATTATGCAGACTCAAACCCATCAAGATGGCTCTATGTCAGTTTCAAATTATAATTTAAAGACCCACAATTGCAAGTACCAGAGTGAAAAAAAATAGAGAAATTAAAGGAGAAAAAGGAAAAAAATGAATGTTGACAATCACTGTTCTTTTTTAAAGTTATTTTTTGCATGGAGGCAAACCACCCTGCACTCTCCAATGTATGATGCTGCAGCCCTACAAATCCACTGCTTATATATATATATATATATATATATATATATATATATATATATATATATATATATATATATATATATATATATATATATATATATATATTGTGTGTGTGTGTGTGTGTGTGTGTGTGTGTGTGTGTGTGAGTGTGTGTGTGTGTGTCTTTATCAAAAGCCCAGCAGTCAACACAACCCTGGGGATTCAATAAATGCAGTGCTGGCTTCATGCGAAGCCTACACAGACTGTGTTTGCACAATGAGCAGCAATAGTAATTGCATATGCATGCTGCACATCACACTTACATAAATACAAGTGACATTTTGTGACCAGCAACAGTGCTGGTGGCCAGGAAACCATGCAGAGCAGCATGAATGCAGAAAGAGTATGTATACAAGTTTGTCTAAGAACAAACCTGCTCTGTGAGATTGCGCGAACAGCCACAGTGACTAACAGGTGTGAAAATACTGCAACAACTTCAGTGTTAACACATTATAGAAAAGTGTCCTCAGTGCAGTGTACACTACAATAAGTATTTGCAGATTGAAATAATAGATGGTGGCGTGAACAGCAAGGGCAAATACAATGAAACATAAATACACTAGGCAGGGAAATTTGTAAGGCTGCAGCATCATACATTGGAGAGTGCAGGGTGGTTTGCCTCCATGCAAAAAATAACTTTAAAAAAGAACAGTGATTGTCACAGACATGAATGAAGAAAGAGGAAGAGTACATGTAAAACATGGCAATGTACCCAACACAGGATGGGTTAATATATGTATACTCCTAAGACAAGTCAGTAACATGATATTAAGCACATGTGTAGATAGCACAGTCCGTAATGCTGTTTACACCTCCTGTGTGAGGACAACTGTATCATCACACGTGATAGTGTATATATATGACTATGACACAAGGTTACATGTAAATAGAGATGAATGGTTGTGATATAAACATCACTGACATGCTTTCTTGAGAGGACATTTAGTAAGGACGGTATGTACAATAGTACACACATGTTGTGAAAATCTGCAAAATGACTTGCTTGAATATGACTGAAATGTTATTATACTTCACAACCAGTCATGGAGACATAGCAACAGGCTCATGAACAACTCCTTACAAAAGCAAACACAATCAGAAACAATTTTAAAATATTAATAACATTAATCTGTGACATTGCTATAATATATATGTTTAAGTTATTATACATGTTCTACAGGAACAGCTGTGTGCAACTACAATCATTTTTCAGTATTCTATAAGGGGAATTCACCATCCCTTTTCCAAAAATAAATTGTCTTTAGAGAGGTTAAGTGGGACAGTGTTAATCCTAGAGTTGACTTCAGGGGCAATCCTGGCCATTTCAGAGGTTTGCATGACACATAAACCACAAGCCACATGTGCAAGAATCAAACTCATGCCATCAATGTTATCAATGATCTCTGTATTTAATGGGTGCAATAAAGAAAGGTGTATCACGCATGCATCTTGTATAACACCTTGAAGGGAAATCTGCATTGTCAATTCCTAATAAGTGTGCATACTAAAGGATAGCTCTGTATGGGTGACAAGATTTGTGAAAGCTCACTGTGCCAGATATAATAGACTTGACTAAAGCATCCCTGGCTAACATAGGTATCAGCCATAAGAATAATAACACTTAAAAACAGTGAATTCCCTGCTCACAGCTGAATATTGCATGTATGTACCACATGTAATAGCGATGGGTATTGTCTGAAATAGCTGAAATTGATGTGTGAATTAAGAACTGGTGTGTTACAATAAATGGTGAAACTAAGGCCATGCGCTAATGTCCCAGACAACATACCCTCCTCCTTCCTCAAATGTGCAGCCGAAGGAATTGCTCTCCCAATCAGCATTCTGATTAACAGATCCTTAACTGAATCATATGTGCCCAAACTCTGGCATTCAGCCTACATTCTTCCTCTCCACAAAGGAGGCAAAAACACCTCTATTTCTAACTTCCGCCCCATTGCCCTACTCTCACCAATTTCTAAAATTCTAGAAAAATGTATCCACCACCAGCTTTGGCCTTACCTAATTTAGAATCAACTTCTAACACCCACCCAGCACGGCTTCCGCCCCGGCCATAGTACCATAACTGCCCTACTATCTTTCCTAGATACTATCAATCAAGCCCGGGACTCTGGACTCATCATATCCACTATACTACTAGATCTTTCTAAAGCCTTCGACACCATCTCCCATACTCACCTTCTCCATCATCTCACCAACCTTAATCTCTCCCCTAATACTCTTTCCTGGTTCTCCAGCTACCTATCCAACAGGTCTCAAGCTGTCAAATGGAAGAACTCCTCCTCTTCCTTCTTGCCTACACCTACCGGCGTTCCTCAAGGGTCCATCCTTGGACCCATGCTCTTCAACATCTTTATAAATGACCTTCACACCATCATCCCTGACACTACAGTCATCCAATACGCTGATGACTCTACCTTGGTTTGTGCTACCCCCAACATTTCTGAACTACTGACCAAAACCCAAATAGCTTTTTCGACTACTGAGAACTGGATGCACCAAAATCACCTTTCCCTCAACTCCAGTAAATCTAAAATTCTAATATTCCTCCCCTCCAAGGTTTCCTCCTTTGACAAAAACACTTTCAATGTCATTAGCCAATCCTCCACTACTATAGAAGTAGTCTCATCTGCAAAACTCCTTGGCATTACCATAGACGAACACCTCAAATTTGATCTTCACATACAACAAAACATAAAGAACACTCACCAAAAACTAGGTTTGCTATATAGAAACAATCAATTTTTCTCCAACCCCTCTAGGCTTACCCTGGCAATCTCCTACATCCTACCTTCTCTTCTATATGGTTCCCCACTATTAACTAATCTGTCTGCTTCCAACACCTCTAAATTTGAAGCTTGTTATAATAAAATATCCAAATTTGCCACTAAATCCAAAACTTCAACTCAACACTGCCTCTGCCTTCAATCTCTGAATTGGTTAGAACTACCTAACCACCTAGACTATCTACAACTAACCAACGCTCACAAATTAATATTCTCCCCTGATAAATGCCCAGCCTTAAAAAACATTCTTCCCCCTTACACCCCAAATAGATCTCTGAGGTCTGAACACCAAAACCTAATCGCCATTCACAAACCAAAACATCCCGCTGGCCAGCTTCTACTCTCCTTCTCTCTAGGTAAAAAATGGAACCCCCTCCCTCTCTCCCTCACTTAGGACAATACCTAACATTGAATCCTTCAAAAAACAACTCTTCCAATATCTCTCTTCCAAATGGAAATGCTCCTGCTTTCACCCTACATAACCCCCCACTAAACTCTCCATACTACTGCTTTACTATACTATCTAGCTTAATCTTAGCTTAATCTAATTTCTCCTATACTCTCAAGCTTCATCTAATTTCTCCAAGAACCTGAACTAGCAGACTTAAATAGACTCCATATTTGTAAATATTGTAAAAATCCGAAAAAAAAAAAAATCAGTTTTTGTTATATACTGTCTCACAATGAATATTACCGTTTTTCCTTTGAATGTATGTAATTCCACTGAATGTATGAACCATACTACTGTATCTCATCTCCAAAATTATGTAACCTTTCTCATTGGTTTGTAACCCTTATCATACTACTATTGTACATGGAGCTTTTCTCCCCGGGCCTCCACTGAAAATGGGCACTTCTTGGCCCATTGGACTTCTCCGGTAATCAAACTGAAATAAAGATGGCAAGTTATCGACTAGACCCATGTGTACAAAAATTACAGCAGTGCAAAGTCTAGTGTCAATGAGTGAGGAAGCTGTCACTGTGATATTTTGTTCTCATAGAAAACAATGCATGGAGCACACTCTCTAAGCACATGTCCAGCTTCAGGACAAGTGTCACACGATCACTGTCCCTCTGACCTTGCCAGTGAAAATGTCATACTGATATGAAATCATGACATGCTTGCATATGCATTCATGCTATCAAGTGGTAATACTGATGTGATGTACTGTTACATCCTTGACATTGTACAGTCACACTATAGCTATACTTAGGATACGAGTGGACTTCATAGATTCATAAGAAAGTATAGGCAAATGTTCCAAGATGACATTAAAGCCTAGCCATAAGAGTTTCACAGTTTTAAATAGCTATTTGAACACTGTTCACACAGTTATGAGACTATGCCATGTTACCTAAGAAAAACTGCCTCTTTCCATGAGGGACATGGATGCAACACCAGGAGTACAATTACCGTTAACCATCCATTGATGTAGACTACACTTGAATGGGAAGCTTGTTCCAGAAAATGGGTATTATCTGAGAGATGTTTCTATCTCTCCAATATGATTTATTCTGTCAGAAGCTAGGTTAACATCCTTGGAACAAGTGACCCTCATTAAGTTTGCTTTACCTTTGTATAACATTACTATCAGGGATGGATTATAGACTGCCTTGTAGGCCAGACACAAATTGGCTCTTTGTAGCCTGTAGGAGACAGAATACAGTGATGTGGGTTTCAATCTTTCCACATACAAATTGTTTTTATTTATTATTTATTTATTTATTTATTTATTTATTTATTTATTTACTGACTTTTGTTGACTGGGAAAGTCCACTGGGTCAGAAACCTATTTTAAGTGGAGGCCTGGGGAGAAAAGCTCCACAAAAAAAAAATCAAAAATTTTAAACAAAGATACAAAAATTAGTAAGAAGATATATTTACAATTACATAAGCCAGGGGTATTGATACAAGGTAAAACTTTAGATGTGCATAGATGTTATCATACAGTATAAAAAGTATATACATTACATACAGAAAAGTACAACCATCAATATAAATTTAAAAAAATTATTATACAAAGGAAAAAACACTAGTAGTAGACAGGAGGAAGAGATTAGTATACAAAGGTTTAAAAGAGGGATAAAGAATAATAGATGTGAAGGATTAAGGAGACTTACATTGTACTCCACATGTACAGGTGAGGTTACTTATTTAGATAGTGGGGTTTTAGTGCAGCTTTAAAGGCTTTTGGGGATTATAGTTGAGTAATCTAAGAAGGAAGGGCATTCCATAGTTTGGTAATATTATGGGAATATAGGGATTGCCTTATTTTACACTGGGTATTTCCTAGTGCAAAATCTCTGAAGTTGCTCCAGCTATTGCACATGTGTGGTGAGTTACATGCAAAAATGGTGCATTGTTCTCAATTAGTGTTGTGATGTGGGCTAGTACAATGGAATTATAATGCCCTGTGATCTGGATGACATACCCATACTCATGAGTTGTGCCACATAGAAGGGATTTGCCCCACTGTGGACATATGGGGGTCAAACCTCTAACTACTATCTACCAGAGTACCCTAGCACATACCACTGGGTCTACACATTGGGTATTTGCTTTAAAAAAGGCAATAATTATGTTTTTTGGACATTTAATGTGTCTATATGGCTCTGGTACCAATTATTTGTGTGTGTTAATGCTTTCTATACTTTCTACAGTATACCAATACCATTACTGGATTCAGGGATTGTCCACAATTTGCAGTTATCAAAAAAGTTGATTGGAGAAAGGTTGTCTAAGTTTGCCTTGACTTCTGTGAGTTAAATACCAATGGCCAGTTGAGACACTTCCTCTGAAATACCCGAGTGTGGAATTGTGTCAAATTTCTTGGACAAGTCAAGTTATGCAGGATGTATATTCTTTCCCACATTCATAACCATGGTGATCTTCTTGAAAAAGTCAGCTAAATTTAACAGACATGACCTAGCCTTAAAGAATTAAAAATGGGTTGGCTACACAGTCGGAAGATTACAGATGTTCTTGTTGATAAGGTCTATGATGATTTTTTCCACTGGCTTACAGATGAGGCTACTAAAGCTTATGACTATACAATTCACTGTGTCAGGTGATGGTCCCCCCGTGTTCAGAGAGATGACTATTGCTGTTCACCATTCTGCCAGAAAATAGCCTATTTGGGGGCTAAGTATGGATTCAACTGTGTCTGCTAGGTCATGTTTTAATTTATTGATAAGGCAACCTGGGATTTTCTCAGGGCTCATCAATGCTGTGTTTTTAGCTTACAGAGTGCACAAATGAGCTGCTCTCTTGAGAACATATGCTGAGTAATATTTGCATATATACTTTGGGTGATGACCAGTGGAGACAGGGGGTGAAGTTTCATCAAAATCTGTTAGCTAGCAGGTTGTCTATTGCCTCCAGTTGGGTATTGGTGTTGCCATACACAACCATCTGTGTGCATAGTTGTTTATCCCCCTTAAGATTTTGCATTTACTTAAAAAAAGATTTGTGACAACACCTCCAAATCCAATTTTGAGTATGCATCACTTGACGCACAGTCATACAATTCTACCTGTTTCACATCATTACATCACTTGCACATCATATATCTAAATGTTTATCATGGGATTGGAAAGATGTGTGTGAGGGCTCTGATACCATATATGGGCACATTAAAAATGAAGTAAATGTGGTTCATGCAGAACAGTTAATGACACAAATAATGACAATCACACAATGCTGGTAGGCAACACCCGAATAATCCTTGTGAATAACAACACAATTGTGCATATAATGAAATCCTGAAGGTTGCAAGTGAATCTGAATTGGTTATATGTTTGTGTATATAACAATATTGCAATATGCAGATGAAATAAGGCATATGTGCACATGTAATTATTAAGATGTAATATTGCTATATGTCACATAGCATTTCTTGATGGTAAGTATAGACATGCACACATGCCATATTGCAAGTGTCACTGTAATGGCTGAATGAGAAATGTGTAGAATGTTAATATAGTCCACTACAAGAATGCATTCCATACTATGGCAGCAATATACATAGAATCATCCAATGACAACAGTCCTCAGGAGGTATATTACTAAAACTGTTGTGGAAGGAGCATGTAATCAAATGGCAACAGTGGATATCAACACATTACCTCAAATCACAGATTGAAATACACTGTTGTAGGCCTACCGTACATCTACACCTCAACAGAGGACATGTGGATGACAGCAACATTCACATGTGTGATCTTTATAGAGCATAGGACATTGCTAACCCAATATCATATAATATCCTAGCCATTGTTATATCCTTTAAACCAAAATCACTATATCTATATGATGGAAGATGGGTATGTGCATATGTGTGTATGTGTTTGATTGTATTACATACTGCCTCTGTCCATATGCAGCATGTGCACCATCCCATGATACCATTAGCAATCACACATCCAGTGGTATGCAAATGGCTTGCAGAGTGTCATGGAATGGCTGTGCTTCATGATGTGTATATGCATCTTTGAGATGATGACACCCTCCAGTGCTCTGCAGAAAGGATGCTATGTGGACAGAGGGAAAAAGAGGATGCTGGATTCAAATGAAAAGAGATTCAAAAGATCATATAATGACTGTAATATACCACCAACTACATGCACATCAGTTGACTGAGGTCAGATTTGAACATTAAGCATGTGTAGGTATACAATTTTGATTTCATACAATGCAACACTAGCACCACCACAGATGTCTCACTTTACAATATCACAATGCACGTTATAGAAGATTATAGCATCACTGCATACTGAGAAAGAAGATATTGAGAGGAGTGTGTGACATAGATGTGGAGTCACATCTCAGTGTAAAATTGTCTCCATACTCATTTGAATGAGCACACACAAGTTGTCTGTTATGAGAATAGAACCCCAAATTATCTAGCTACACAACTTAGAAAACGCAGTAGTTAATGCTTGTGTCAACACAGATGTCTGAGCACAATACCGAAATGTATCTCCAGACTGATAGTTGAATGAATATACACACTTGCATTGACTGCTGTGAGAGTACAACCCCTACCTACCTAGTTATACAAGTTAGAGAATACAGTACATAATGCTGGCACCACAGAACAAGTCTCACCTTCGTGTAGCAAATGATGTCATCAGCATCTGGTGAGAAGAAGATGTTGGTAGGAGTGTCTTACATGCTGCTGTAAAATTGTCTCCCGACTGATAGTAGACTGAACACACACACAAAAGTTGATTGCTGTGAGATTCAAGCCCTTACCTATTTACACAAGCTAGAAAATACAGTACTTAATGCAAGAACCACAGCACAAATCTGACTTGTATATTGTCAGACAACACTTTATAACAGATGACAGTATGGTGAAAAGAAGATGTTGGTAGGAGTGTCTCACATGCTGCTCAAAATGATCTCCAGAATGAGACTGACTGAACACACACACACACACATGTTGACGGCAGTGAAATCAGAACTCCTGCCAACCTCAGTTACAAAAGCTAAAGCACACAGTAATTAATGCTAGCACCATGGCACAAGTTTGACTTTCATATTGTCAGAGAATTCTTTAGAGCAGATGACATCACCAGTGTATGGTGAGAAGAAGATGCTGGGAGGACTGTAAGAAATTGCTGTGTAGTTGTTTACCACTATAAAGTTGTGTTCTCAATGAGACTTGAGATAGGACATTAGGACATAGAATCATGCTTTTCCGACTATGCCACACAGCTAGACATACAGGCATACACACAATCTGACTGTTGTGCAATTCAAGCCCCTATCTAACTAGTTAGTCCAGCTGGAGAATAAAAGTACTTAACATTCATAGAAATCTGATATCATTATTGTCATAATGTTTTTTATAGAGGACGACATCATCATAATCATGCAGGTAATATACTGTTATTAGACTTGTGTGCAAAGGCTGGACTTCAGATTTGCGTTTGTGATTGCAATGTGCAAAAATATTTTAAAAGACATTTTGGTAACTTACATGAAATGAGGTGACGTGAATGTATGTTTCAGAACTGAGACATACATGTACCTGTTTTTCAGAATGTTGTTTAGGTAGCAGTCACACACACACACACACACACACACACACACACACACACACACGCACACGCGCGCACTCATACTTTGGAAACAGCAGTACTGCAAGTGTTAATGTGTTCACATTCTGATGAATTGATGTCCACAGTACTAGATTTTTCTGACATCATCAATGTGTTTTTATCAGTGATGACCAATGCTTAGTGTCAGTATAAACCTATAACAAATGTAAAAATGCAAATGTGCTCTTTATTTCTGTAGTGCTTTTGACAGTGGACCTATTACTGAGATATCATTTGCAAGTGCATTGATGCAGGGCACACATGAGTCTGAGTATGTATGTCTTCAATGAATAACAAATCTCTTCCCTTCTGTTGAGTTAATGAATGTCTTTTAATGAGATGGAGGATAACTGGACAACAACCATAGTAATGAATGCTAAACACCTGTTTACATGGCACATAACTGAGAAACTCATTTGCACAAATGATGGCAAACGTAGTATGTGAGATTCCCATTTCATGAATACAACTTGAACATGAGAATTAGTTAGGAATATATTATTGGAGAAATGCCTAACAGACACTATGCTGTTCATACTGTAACTTATATAGGAAATATTGTGTCATAACTTTTATGATGTTAAGAAGTGTTGCTATTGCCTTCTCCATTTACATGGATTTAAGCGTGAGCAAACATGGTTCTCTGCTGAAATGGAAATATTAGTAAAATTTCTATTTGGCTTTCATGCAGTTTAAGTGGCAATGTGTAGCCATTAGCACTGTGGACAGTACTGAGTGCAAATAAATACACTTGGTGCCTAGCTTTCTCTGTGGCAACAGGTACAAGAACAATGAGCTGCTGGTCAGTGCACCAATAACACAGTGTTTAAATCCAGGTTGGTCACGTTTTTATAGATGGTGTCAGGATAGCATTAGCTAAGTAAATGTGATCACTACTGCAAATGTGACAAACAATGACTATAGTAAAGTATGTGTCTTACAGATGACTATAGTAAAGTGTCTTACACAGTTTTTATCATTAATGCCCACCACTAAACAGTTGTACAACTATTAGCTACTTTGCAGGCCTCACCTCAATTCACAATTTAATTGTGCATACATATTTCTAGCAATGACAAGGGGTGGTACATGATTTGAAAGGATAATTCTAACTCAGCAGATATGCTATTTGTGTATGGCCATATATGCTGAACAGCCTGTGCAGTATAGTTGGTCACAAGCATTATATTAGATGAAGATTTCATTCATCATCATCTGAGTATGTTACAAACATAATCCTACAGATTATTTTTAAAACATTACACAATACATGAGCAATAATAAACTACTGAATTAAGGTAACATGTTAGAATTATTCAACACCACAGTGAAGTCAGTCTGCAGACACCATCCATCAACCTAAAAGATACACACATACAAAATATGTGTGTATTTATTAGGTACACACATACAAAGTATATGGATGGATGGGATGAATACAAGGAGAGATAAACATATACCTTGCTGTGTTTTTAATGGCACATTAATGGCCATTTTTTTATCTAGGTGTCATTATTAGCATTACATGCTGTGTAGCAAGAAGTGAGTAACATAAAGGTAGAGAAGGCTTCGGACAAGCAGAATCGGACAAGCAGAACAATGCTCACTGAATATGTGATATCAGGGGCAAGGATGTCACTTCAGATAGTCACTTTTGGGCAGAATCAATATATATCTCCGTGAAAAATCATAACTTTGATAAGTTTTAATATGTGGGTGATTAAATATATCATACACATATATCATCACACTAAGAAATGATGAGAGACAGATCAGAACTCGAACCCTTGAAGATATTGTCAAAAAAAATCTTCAGTCAAGTGATTTATGTCAACACTCCTCATAGGAATTTATTTTTTGTTACATTCAGCAGTCTAAAGAACTGTCAGAGTAAATATTTTAAAGTACTGCCTTTACTCTGCTTTAACTCTGTGTTCTTCTAGCACATTGAGTCTAAGCAACATTGTACTGAGATAACCAGACTAGTGCAGCCAATGGCAAAAACTCACCAGGTTTTGCCGTAGGACATGAAGTGCTATTCACCACCACTTGGTATTGGTGGATGATGCCAAACTTTGCTAAATGCAGAGGACAAAAATTGAATGCTTTATCAGGGGCCATTTCTAGCCATGTGTATGGTGTGTGATTCTATTATTTGACCAGAATAAAGGTGTGAAAATGAGATTAGCAGGAAAGTGGTGAAATGGGGGGAAAGCAGGGAGAAGAACAAAAGGAAGCAATAAAGGAATTTGCAGGAAAGAATCATAGCTATGCACTTCTTTAACACTGTAATATGAACATGGATAGAAAACTGGATGAATTTCAACTGTAAGCAAAAAACACATGGGTGACAGCAACACAATAATGTTGTATAGCCAGGTGAGGTGGAAAGCATTGTATTGAACAAACTTTTTTTTTGTGGGACAGGTGCCTTTTTTTTTTTTTTTTTTTTTTGGATTTCAAAAAGAGGAATATCGGGGAAGGGACATAGGTATATTAGGATAAGGTAGGTAGGGTGAGTGGTGAAGAAGCAGGTGCAGACAAACAGGAAAAACAAGACAGACACAGGGATGGTGATGGATACAAAAGGTTGGGTGACACCATGATTGGGGGAGGTAGGTGACATCGGAGGCACATGCCATTTAAGCATGGGAACAGTAAGAATATAAGTCCTCATCCTCAGAATTGTCATCACTGTCCCCTTCCTTGGCTCCCAGTGGGATTGCTTGATGTGGGGTTCATTTTTGCAACTTAAGGAGCAACTTCTCCAGATGGCTGAGTCAAGCTTCTCCAGATGTCTGAGTCAATCACTAATGCCAGTTTCTATTACCTCACATACCATATGTAGCAACTCCTATCAGTGATTTAATCCCCACCTCTACCAATATTCCCAGATGGTACCAGTGCACCAGAAGCCAGGACAATGCTACCTGATGTGGCTGGGCCATCAAGTACAGGAGCTCAGGAGGCAGTACTGCCAGTTTGCTTCTCATATGTACTGGATTTTGGTGTAGCAGCCAGTGGAGGGCTGGCAGGCTGAGCCACAATTGTTGGCCTACCTCCCTGTGCTGAACGTGATTATGCTTGCTGGCAGAAAAGTTTGACATCAGAACAGTGTGCTCAAAAAAAAAAAAAAAAAAGAGATAAGGGGTGGGCTTAGACAAAAAAGAAAACAGATTATTAGAACCATTATATGCACATTCAAATTCTTTATTACAATAAGTATACTTTTATTATGATAATAGGTATACAGCTTTCCAAATCTAATATATGATTCTGAATTGTAGCACGTAACCCTTGCAATATGCATATATTGCATATATGCTTTTAAAGACAATACGGATTAAGTTAACAACATGGCATGTAAGCCAATTTTGCTGAACTTAAAACAAAGAAATTATATTTTTGTAACTGGAATGTATATTTCCATTGTGGGAGATAAACCCACAAAATCTGAATACACTATTATACTCGCCTAATACAATTACCAAGAGCTACATAAGAAAGCATGCATGCCTGCTTTTGCAGTTAAGATCTGCATGTTTAAGTTGTTAGTAATGTATAGAAGAGCAATACATTTAAAGCAAATATGTTTATTCATGCTGCATACATACCCATTGCCTCTCTGTTTCTTTCTAATCATCGAGCAAGTGCCTCACTGTCCACTGAAATTTCCTGAGCAGCTGTAAAATAAACAATGAGAGAAAAAAAAAGACATAAAAGCATTATGTATACCAGTCTTGGCTATCTATGTCTTTCCATATAATTTAAAGTTGCTTTATTTGTATACTTATGCACCTGTGGGATGGCAGCAATCCTAAACTCATCCAGCCACTGGTTCAGATGTCCCGGCTTACGCCATTTCAGGTCATTATAATGGTGCCTGCATTGCTCTCCACTGCATGGTATGCCAGTCACACTGGAGACCGCCTTGGCTAGAGTGTTCCAAGACTCAGTCTTATATTGAGACCTAGTATAGTCCCCATGCAGCAGCTTATGGCTGTAGCATTTTATGAGGAGTGCAACAAATATTTTTCACTCCTCCACACCCCATGTTTGATCCCTGAATTGGGCACCATTTTTTCCAGCTCTTCCCATTTCTGCTTAGGTCCACCAATGACAGTAAAAGTGTTTTCCTTCCAATTTGTGATATCTCATTTTATGGCCAGTACACAAATCAGCACAACCATGACAACCATGTTTGCGTGATGTTTGGCATAGAGAAATGTTGCCAAACAAAGAAGAAGGCAGCTTATGAAATAGGAATGACAGTGTAACAGCTGGCATTAATTTATGGCATGAATGCTGCTATACCTGACAACAGTTTGTCCAGTAATCAACACTGATAGTTAAATGAGATGACTTTTAAGACCTGAATTTGAGGGGATCAGTTTTATGACTTGACACATATGTTTTGGGGCCTTGCACACTGGTAAAATCAATTTGTACAATGTGGGATTCAAACCTATGTAAGAAAGAGAATACATATATTTCCAAATAGGTGTTTTTTTTCCTCATTACTATGGAAGTGTTTTCCAAACATGATCGTTGCTAATATACACCTTAAAGAGTGAGTGGTGCTGTACTTCGATTAACTTTGCATGTGTGTAACAAGACAGGGTCCTGTCTTATGTATTTTCAGGTGTGATGCAGGAGTGATGTTTGACAATATACTGGAAATGCATATACTTGTATTACTTTAAGAGTAGATTTTTGAGCTCTGGTTCAGACCACAATACATTCTGTTTTACAGCTATACTTGTGTTATAGGAGGTGTGTGCATGACTGTCAATAAAATATGAAGTCCATTCCAGGTCTTAAAATACATTAATAATTATAGAATCATAGCTGTCATGCTACACCAGTTATACCTATAATATAGATGATACCATGCATATGCTCAATCAACCTGCTGTATAGAGTTGTTCTTATGTATAATTATCTTTATATTATAATTTTTGTGAAAAAAATTAATGTGGGACACCATTAATAAAAAGTGGAGTGTGATGGATTAGAACTGTGGCTCATCCAGGTTCTGGCCATGAACTTACACTTACTGTCACAGGGAAAGCTAGACAGCAGGTGTATTTTTCACACTCAGTACTGTACAGAGTGCTGTCAAGTAATCATCACCACTTAGCCTATTTGCCTGAAGGAAGCTAAAGCAAATAAGATTGTTTCCGCTTTTCCGTAAGCAGTGAATTGTGTTTGCATATAGGTGAGCAATGCGCAAATGTAACAGGCAATAGTGAATATATACTCCTCCTATTAATACTCATTATGATGCTTCCTCTGTAAACATATCTATTGTGGGACTCGAACCATGGTTTACCTATCTTAGCTATTGTGTACCTCAACGTATTTATACCTTGTGCTATACACACAGTTGGGTCACAGGTATAAATTCTGCTGTCATTATCATCCAATTTGCTGACTGCCTAGCAATGCTACTAAGTGTATTTGCCCTTCTTAAGGCAATTGGCATTGCTTTTTACATTTTTATACATTTAACCATGTTTGTGCTATGCTGCATGCTGCTCAAATGTTAAAAAGAGAAAAAAAATATAAGAAAATTAAGTTAAATGGTAAATGATTACACAGCTCTGTATTTCAACTATCACAGTAATGAAATAAAAAATACACTGTTGTAGTGTGTTCTCTGTGTTTGCAACACTAATCAAATCATGTTCATACAAGCAATTCATATCTCCACTACAGTATCAACAGAACATATACCTGTACATAGGCAGCTGGTTATAGATGTGTGGCTAACATATTTATTGCAATAACTGATCACACAATCATTTCTGGGTTTCCAGTGGGAGTGGGTGTTCATTTCTGAGCCCACTGCTGTTCATATCGATGATGGACTACATTAGCAAATAGAGTGGTGGGGACAAATCAACAAAGTTGCTGTATGCAGATGATGAGGCATTACAATTCAGTTCAATTCAACTTTATTGTCATATGTACTAGAGACAGTGTCATAAAGTACAATGAAATTATCTAACAAGTCCTCCAGCAACATATAAGAAACAATGATAATTAATAAGAAGTAATCTAAGACAACAGAAAGACAATAATATAAATACTAATATCAATAAATATATATAACTGCTCAAAAGAGTGCATTGTGCAAAAAAAAAAAAAGCTTGTCTTGCTCCATATGTGAACTGATCTATAATACTGGAGGGAAAGGCAGTATATGAGTTTTATTTAACAGTCTAATAGCTTGAGGTTTAAAACTGCCTTTCAGCCTGGTTGTTCTGGCTGCCATACTCTTACATCACCTCCCTGATGGTAGCAGCAGAAACAATTTGTGTTGTGGGTGGGTAGTGTCCAAAACACTTTTTGTGTAGATGTCCTCCAGTACAAGAACTGTTACTCCAATGATGTTTTGCACAGTTCTTTTTTTTTACTTGCTGCAGAGCTTTGTGATCCAGTATTATACTGTTCCTTAACCATACTGTAACAGAGTGGGAGAAAATGTTCTCAATTGTCCATCTGTTAAAGTTGTTAAGGATGGTGTTTGGCATGCCAAACTTCATCAGCCTTCTCAGAAAATACAGTCACTGCTGACTTTTCCCTATCAAGTTTGCGATGTTATTAGCTCAGGTAAGGTCATCAGAGATGTTAATATCAAGGAATTTGAATGTATTTACTCTTTCCAGCTCAGATTCACCAATATATAATGGTAAGTTCTGCCCTTTATTCCTCCTTATATCAAACAGACTCAGAGCAAGAACATCAGCAAAAGATGGGGGAATGAAATGCAAAACTGAAGGCACATGGAATGAAACTAAGTACAGATAAAATAGTGGTAATGGTAGCAAATGGGGGAAATCAGAATAAGCATAGAACTGAGATAGAAGAGAAGACAGTGGAACTGGTTAACAGCTTCAACTATTTGGGAGGGATATTTGAGGAGAAGGGAAATTTGAATGAAGAGGTCAGTGCTAGAATCAGAGGGCCTGCAGCCATCATAGAGTGTCAGATGTAGTGTATGACAGAAGAATGTCAAAGAAACTGAATTGTAGGTTGTACAAAACAATGGTGCAAGTAGTACTACTGAATTGTACAGAGATCTGGACAGTAAAGGCAAAGCAGATGAGGAAGCAAGAGGTGATGGAAATGAAGTATCTGAGACAAGTGTTAAGATACAGATTGTGGGACAGACAAAGAAATCAGGACATAAGAGCAGAAGCCATAGTAGCTCCAATTACAGAAAAGATCAAAGAGAACAGATTACAGTGCTTTGGGGACATGTGCAGGAAAGCCGAAGACAGTCTGGTAAAGATGATTTGGGACAGACAGGAATAAAATAAGAAGAAATGAGGGTGTCCAGCAAAGAGCTGGATGGATTCTGTGACAGAAGATCTGCAGCAGTCAGCCATGAGTGTCAAAGAAGGCAGTGCTATAGAACTGAATCAAAAGAGATAGCAATAGTTAACATGACACCATGATCCTATGTAGAAACTAAGAAAAGGGGGGTTGGTAATGATAATGATGATGCTGCTGCTGATGATGATTGCACAAACGCAGCTCTGTCTTCTCTCTGTATTGTACTCATTCTTCCCTTATCTCTCTTGTAATCTCAGGTATACACTCTGTAGTGAATTTCTGTCTTGTTTTCCTTTAAATATGTGATAAAAATACATGACAATGAACAACAGTTTTCAGCAAAGGCAGGAGAGTTTTGACATTGGTGAACAAAAAATGATAAAGGTGTAGTGTTTTGCTTCACTTAAAAGCTCAGTGAAGTTAGCTCCATACTTGGTAAGTATGTGTATCCTCAATGGCACATCCATTGCAGTGAAGACTATCTGAATTGTTGTTGTGTTTTTCTTCTCTCTCACACTAATCATTCATAGCTGCAAGCTATTAGTAACTAACAATGGTGTAGAGCCTACACTATGTTTGCATCTGCTACACGAAGTCAGATGTTTGGTGTTTAGCAATTATAATGAGTTCACACATCATCTGCATCTTCACAGTGATCAGAGGGCTGAATCAACAATATAAAACAGTGACTGATAATCTAGGGAACTTGAAAGTGAGGAGCCACATATATTTGGACATAGAAGATTTGTATTCCTTTCAAGGTGATTTCTGTGCAGAGAAGGCTTATAATTGAGCTTATAATTGTGTGCTTGTATTATTAAGTACATTCTAGATCTTGTAAAATGCTACACCTGTATTTATATATAGAGGAGAAAATAGAACTTTTATCTGTAGGCACTTCTTATACTTCACTGTTAGCAGAGGCATTTTTGGCAGATGTTTGCATTTCTGGGATAGACAGGTTATACTTTTAGCACAATTATATTTTTAAAAGATTGTTCAGTGTTCTGTCTTATTGGAGAGAAATGTGATGTACATGCCGCTGATATAATTGTTATGCTTCTGAGATGGCCAAGGGCAACCTCCAAAGGAGTAATGGGCACAGTAAAAAAGGGACTAGCATTCATAAATTGACTTTTCAGTTGAAAACGTGTACACATCCTGATAATTGTGTGGGAAGCATAGATAAACTACTTCCTGGGTATTCCTTGGTTTGTACAAACCTTTGTTTCCTTGGTGTTTTGGGGTGGGATGTGGTCCAAAAAGAAAAGTGTGTTTAAAGTTCTTTGCCTTTGAAAATGTGTAGGCATCCAGATACTTCTGTGGGAAAATATATACATTTTACTTATGTGGTATTCCTTGGTTTGTACAAACCTTTATTTGTGTGTGGGGTTAAGTGGGTCAACCACCTAACATTCAGCTGTACTAAATGAAAAGCATGTTTCAAGTGCTTAATGTTGACAAAAGGGTACACAAGCTCATTATTTTTGTAAGAAATATACTAGCTATGTAATATTTATCTGGTTTATCCTTCTCTATTTTATATCACATAGATTATGGTACCCAATCCTATAAATCCAAGATAACCCCCTTTCAGTGAAGTAGAAAATGAGGTAATAATACAGGCTCTGAGGCAGAAAGGAGCCTTTAGCTTGAAAGAGGCCATGGGGATATGGTTGCCAGAAAGGAGATTTGGAACTGGTTAGTCAAAGAGGCCAATGCAGTCTGTAGTTGTAGCCAAAATTTGATCAGGTGTGGCATTAGGCCACTAATATGATTTCATCAGCTCAGAGGAAGGCAGCTGCAGTTGCCTGAGAACAGCTGTCTACAGGGAGTGGAACTGCTACCAAGCCCCAACTGACACCAAAGGAGAAGTTCCTGTCCACTGTCAGAGACACAGACACCTCAGCAGAGACTGTCCGCCATGTGCTTGATGTCAGTGCTGATATGGCTGGGAGGACAAGTGTGTTCTAGGTAAGCTTACATAGGGAACATTTATATTTGCTTGTAGAATAAAATGTATACTTTGACTACTATTTTCTGTGAAAATTTCTTTGTAGCTGTATCCATCAATAAGTAATAGATTTAAACAAAAGAGTTGTTCGGTACACATGGGTGTGGGTGGATGTCTCAGCCAAGTTTCAGTTTTGGCAATTTCTTACAGGACATATAGGCAATTGTGTATTCACCGTCCCCTATGTTATTCCCATTGTGATGCTTAATTGCTTCATTTCTTCCAGGCCATCTTCCCTGCAAAGTGTGTAGATATCTGCACATGGTAAGCAAAGGTTTATTTGCTTACCACTAAGCATTATTTAAATATATAATTATCTGTATGTGTGAGGAGGATGTAATGAGCATCTATATTGCTGTACCATCTGCAATTCTGTGACCAGTGTTAATTTTTTATCATCTATATTGGTTTAAGATTTTAGTGTAGTAGTTTTGCATGTTTTCCCTGTGGGTGGTGCTTATTATCACAGGTGATCCTGACAGTAAAAGTGTAGGACCCCTCCCACCTGTTGTAGGAGTATCAGTAGGCTCTGATGATGATAGTGGCCAAACAGAGGCACAGTTGGGGGTGCAGAGGTCGAATTTGATACTGAGTTTGTGACCCATATATCCCTTAGATATCCTTCAGAACCAGTCAGTATGGCTACACATACACATTCCACTGAGCTCTCAGATAGTGGACATGTTAAGGGTGACACACTTGAATAGGTCAGTGTGGTTTCTGTTGCTTAAGTGCTGGTTAACTCTGGCATAGCCAAAGTGTGGATGAGGTGCAACACAGGAGGGTTGGTAGGGGTGCTTGGATGAGGCTTATTTTCCACCCTCCTTCTGATCCTAGTGTGTCATTACTTGCAACTCCACAAATGTCTAGGGCAATCATGGTGGTACATGCATGTTTCACTAGGGCTTCTGAGAAAATCCTTAGGGTTCTAGATGTGGCACAGGCTGACATGGGTGACTGCCTTACTATGTGGCTGATTCAATGGATTGGATGAATGACACATTGGAATGGGTAGTGTCTCTTATGGGACATCTACTGGGAGGAGGAGGAGGAGACCATCCACATGGCCATAGGTCCACAACCTCATCTGCTGTTAGCCAACATGGCCATGGCCAATCCCACTCCCATAGTGGCACTGCTTCCACTGGTCTTACAATGGTTAAGGTATCCACACCCAGATATGGTAGGTAACTGGTTCATGGACATGGACATAGTCATGAGGAGAGCTCATCCAGCAGACATTGCTCATGTAGCACCAGCATTTCTGACCATGGGCATGGATGTGTCCGTATAAATCTGAGCTGTGCCAGTTCCTGCAGTCAGGGGAAACAATGATGAACTGATACCTCTACCATTCTTGACTTACACTTGTCTGACATGCCAGGACATAGAGCTAGCACAGAATTAGCTGGATTTATGCAGACACTCACACACACATACATTCCACATTGAGTGACCTTATAGACACCCGCACATAACAGGTACATGAGGCATTCATGTGGCTTGCTGTTTATTGTGTCTCAGTGGCCATTTGATAATTAGCTGCATTTCTGCCTATCTGTCTTTCTTACTCATACACTCACTACTTTTTTGTCATCCTTTGTCTCCTGCCCGACCAACTCCACCTTATGCAAATGATGATAACTGTGCCATCATCTTGTTTCTATATTTTCAATTCAAGGATACGTACATACTGTTTCTGACTGAGTGCTTAGGCTATGTGTGTATGTGTGTATATATATATATATATATATATATATATATATATATATATTGGTGATGCTATTTTGAAACTTTTACTGTTTTCTTGCAGCCTTTCTACTGTTGAGATTAGTAACTTGAAATTGTTGATACATCAGTGAGACTTATTGCTCCACTTGTGAGAATGTAGGGCTAATGAGGCTTTGGACTTCTTTTCCTATTGTGTATAGATTCAATGCATGCAGCATGTTAGCTTATAAATGGCAGAAATCTATCAATGCACATCAGTCCTGTCACATATTGAGGCTATTGCTGGACAACTCACACATATTCTACTGAGGTACATTTTCAAGTTACAGTATGCAATTAATTGCCATTCATTTCTGTTCTTACCTATTTATTTTCCTGTTCCAGGTTCAACACTTACCTTGATAGTCCTGCAGTTACAACTATTTTAATTCAGGATTGTCTCTGTCTGATGCTAGGAGTACACAGCCATCACATGGGTAAGTAAAGGCTGTGAGCATTGCCTGACATCAACTTTACTGTATGTATGTGCATAGGATGAAAGTTGTACCCCATAGGTGGTCAATATGTATGCTATACATCGCCTCTTGGCCAGGGTGAGGGCATATTGTGCACATTTACATCTACCTACACCCACAGTGGCTGGTGGTTCCCCCTCTGAATCCTCGCCTACATGTCGCTGTGGTGACCTTGCCAGTGATGGTGGAATGTGTGCTTATTCCCCTTGGTGTTCCTGTTGCAGCTGTGTTCTCAGGGTCATTTGTGTAGGACAGCATAGAAAGTGACAATTCTGGCACAAGTACTGGGATCGCTGAAACATTGACTTCAGCATCCCAAACACATGCTTTGTAATATTTCTTGTTTCAGCATGTGCCTCATTATAGCATTCCATTAGTGTGTGTGCATTTCTGATGCACATCACCAGCCATAGTTCAAGTGCATTCCCTGCATCCCCAAGTAAATGACTTTGTGGTTATCCCCCCTGGAAAACCTCTGGTAGATCTGTAAATTGTGCCAGACATGGGAGTCATGGTAATTGATAAGGTTGCCAGCACACACATTCAGGATGATTCCCTTAGCATTACACAAGACCTGGCAGTTAAAGGAGTGGAAGTCATTTCTGTTTATGCAAAACCTTCCATTTCCCTGGGCGATGCTTTGATCTCAATGTGCATGCAGTCTATGGCACCCACGTCTTCAGGGAGGTGTGCTACAGGGTAGAAATCCTGCATAGTTACAGCTCAGTCCTTCAGGGAATTGGAGAAAATATATATAGCCAATGGCATGCTGTAGCATAGCATTCAGAAACTGATGTAGGATCCCGGATGCTGATATCTGTGACAACTCCAGCATGTCCCTTGCTGGTCTCTGGAAGGTTCCTGTAGCTAAAATTCTGAGTGCTACATGCACCTTGTTCTCCACAGGTATTAGTTCCCATTGGTTTGCCCTTGCTCTTAGTTGAGCATGACAGAAGTTGCAGAGTTCCTAGATTCTGTTTCTGTCCATCTTCTAGTGCTCTACTGTTTCCACTTAATGCAGACCATGAAAATTTAAAAGGGGTCTAACCACACTTCTGCTTCTTTCCTGAGGTTTGTGAGCTGCAGCAGCATAGATTTGTGTCTGTTGCACATAGACATGCAAATAGCAGCAGCAGCCACCTAATATTCTTTCCCTATAATATAGTTTCTATGACTATTTTCCAATAGGTTTTGGAATTCGGGGCAAAAGCCTCTACTAAGTGTACGTGATTATTTTATAGCTTGTTGAATAGCTCCACTATTTTGGATTGATTAATAAGCATAGAATCCAGCTACTTATGCTATAATTAGCATGCCACAATGTTTACCATAAAGTTGCTTACTGAATGCAAATCAGCTCACAACCATGTGCACGTCAGTATGGGCACATGTTTTTAGCAAGCCATGTAGGGTTTGTTGAATATTTGAAAGTGCTTTCATGCATAGAATCTAAGTCAAGGGTTTCTTTACACAAACATTCAATGAATATCTCTAATAAAATATGTACATTTAAAATTCTCAATCACATTCCACATGCAATTAGCTATCATTATTATAATCACTTCCTTAAAAATACAGTTACAAGCTCTAATACCTTGATTACCTTCCTTGATTTTAAACCTAGTTTAACACTATTAACCTCATTTAGACCAGGAGCCATATTGGCTGCCAACTTTATATGCCATTGATCTTCTTTGTTGATCAAAAATAAATCCAAAGCATCCTCAATGGCATTACTGTAAAACTTTTAAAAATGATTCTCTTAAAGCCAATACAGTTGGATGAATACAAACAAAGAAAACCTACACAACTGGATAAAAGTCAGAAATTCCAACAAAGTCCAATAGAAAAAGACAATAAAATAATTTGACCACCACAACTCTTGCGTAATAAAACTTTAATCACAACGTATAGAAAGGTAAACCTTTCATGGTATTCACACTCCTTCCTCAGACCTTGAAATTACGTAATAAAACTATTGCCATTCATAAAAACAAAATCAAAACTTAGTCAACCTATAAGCATCAAGAATAACACTGCATTGTAATAAGGACAAATTAAAATCCCATTCATTCATAGGTTAAAAACAATGATTCCGGGAACGTACATTGAATCAGAACACAAGGACTCATTAATGACCATTGGTTAAAGACAGATACTGAAGGAACACCCATGCTTTCACTCATAGGTTAAAGATAATAGTTCCAGGAGCATACTGCACATCAAATTGCAAAGATTCATTATGAATCCTGATTTTTTTTTTTGTAAGAAACCTTCTTCTCTCTCTCTCTTTTTCTATCTAGCTATTAAAGACAGTCTTGTCTATCTCTCTCTCTATATATATATATACTTGTATATGTCTATTTATATATCTGTCTGCCTTATCTTTCCTTCTATCTATCTATCTCTCTATCTTACTTTGCATAATCTGTATTTTATAACAAAGCCATTTTGTCACACTGTTACATGAACACTTCACATTCTTGACACTAAGGTCCTGAATACTAAGTTGTCTACTGAATACCACTTGGTAGTGAGTTCGGACGAACAGATGGAGTATGGTGGCTACAAAGACTTAGGAAATACAGACATATAAAGAGGCTATCTTTAGGATGACTACCTCATCTTCCAGTGTTGTATGAATTCCACCCTGTGTGTTGAGAGACAGCCTTACAGGACTATCTGCAAATATATAGAGCTGAGTATATTTTTCTGTATTATTCTGTATTATAGAGCTAAATTGTTGCTTAGATATCTGTTGTCTTACTGCTCTGCAAATATATAGAGATCAGTATATATTTTTTTGGTTTTATAATTTGCACTCTGATTCCTCACATCTCTGTTGAAACTGTCTTCCCCACCCCCCCTCATTTTGGTTTCTATAGCTTGTGTTAGGTCCCTTAATTTGACCTGTTAATAGCAGCAGTCTGCATTTAAAGTGGAACCTGTGTGTTGAGAGACAGCCTTACAAGACTATCTGCAAATATATAGAGCTGAGTATATTTTTCTGTATTATTCTGTATTATAGAGCTAAATTGTTGCTTAGATATCTGTTGTCTTACTGCTCTGCAAATATACAGAGATCAGTATATATTTTTTTGGTTTTATAATTTGCATTCTGATTCCTCACATCTCTGTTGAAACTGTCTTCCCTACGCCCCCCCTCATTTTGGTTTCTATAGCTTGTGTTAGGTTCCCTTAATTTGACCTGTTAATAGCAGCAGTCTGTATTTAAAGTGGAACCTGTGTGTTGAGAGACAGCCTTACAAGACTATCTGCAAATATATGGAGCTGAGTATATTTTTCTGTATTATTCTGTATTATAGAGCTAAATTGTTGCTTAGATATCTGTTGTCTTACTGCTCTGCAAATATACAGAGATCAGTATATATTTTTTTGGTTTTATAATTTGCACTCTGATTCCTCACATCTCTGTTGAAACTTTTCCCCACCCCCCACCTCCCTGTTTTTGGTTTGTAGTTAAATTTGGTGGCTTTTGCAGTGCCCGCCCCACTGTAGATTTTGATCTAGGACACTCCCCAGTCCCATCTCTTTACCGCATTCTACCTAATAAACCCTTTCTGCACTTGCTTTTAGTCCTTTTTTAATTTAATTACATTTTTTCAAACTGTGTGTGGACTAATATTGCTACATACTCAAGTGTGCCAGCTTGCACTGCATGTGAATTGTTTTTACTACAGTTTTTGCTACTTTTCTGAAAAAAAAAATTGTAAGCCTGTTTCCTACCTTTCCTGTAATTAGTGTTCCAGATACAGATTTGCTGTATCCAGGACTATTTGTAAGCTTCTGAGCCCCCCAAGCCTTTCTGTGTTGGAGGGAAGCTTTCTAGCTTATCAGTGGGAGTGGTAAGCACTAGGTAACCTATCTACCACATAAGGAGTGGTTCTGGCCCAGAACTTGTAGTTATTGGCCATTTGGGCGGTCTTCCATCTCTCTCAACTTTCTGATTTGAAGGCCTGCATTTGCACTTGTTTCTGTCCTGTAACTCCTGGGCCCATCTCATTTGATCACTCAAAAAAAAATGTATCTGCATTTACTGTATTTGTGTTTCTTCCTTCTTTATTTTGCTTTTGCTTCATCTTAAAAGTACTCAATTGTATTTATTACTGCTTGGTGTAACTCATTCTAAGCCTTTTAGTTTAAGCATTTGGGCTTCAGACCAGTTGTTTTACATTAAGAAGGTTTGTGGTCTGCACTGTAGTGGCAGAACAGGTAGCTTACATCCTTTTAAGTTGGGAACTGCTGATTGAGGCCTCAGTGTCTGTTATTCTAAAAGTGTATTAATTCTGGTTTAAGCACTTGGGCTTCAGGCCAGCTATTTTACATTAAAAGGGTTTGTGGTCTGCACTCTTGTGGGAGGAGAGGCTGGACTCTGCCCTTCTGAGCTGGGAATTTATGGTTAAAGGCTTATAGTGCCTGCATATTTAAACTGCTTCTTACTGAAATTGGTACACCTTGTTTGCTGTAGCATAGACTAGATCCAGGCCTGCTGAATCTAGCTTTGTTTGTATAACTTGAGCACTAATCCAGGCATTCTTTAAAGTATTCAATTGTATTTATTACTGCTTGGTAGTAACTTGATTAAAGTGTAGCTATCATTCTAAGTCTTTTAGATTAAGCACTTGGGCTTCAGACCAGTTGTTTTACATTAGGAAGGTTTGTGGCCTGCACTGTGGTGGCAGGACAGGTAGCTTACATCCTTCTAAGTTGGGAACTGCTGATTGAGGGCTCAGTGTCTGTTTTTCTAAAAGTGTATTAGTTCTGGTTTAAGCACTTGGGCTTCAGGCCAGTTATTTTACATTAAGAAGGTTTGTGGTCTGCACTCTTGTGGGAGGAGAGGCTGGACTCTGCCCTTCTGAGCTGGGAATTTCTGATTAAAGGCTTATAGTGCCTGCATATTTGAACTGTTTCTTACTGAAATTGGTGCACCTTGTTTGTTGTAGCATAGACTAGATCCAGGCCTGCTGAATCTAGCTTTGTTTGTATGCTTGTTGTTTGTTTGCTTGCTATTTCCCTGAAATGCTAATGCCACCTAAAACATGGCTTTTCAGCGCTTCTGTGGATCCCTAGTGATATCTGCATTGCTTACTGTACTTATTAACTTGTTTCACTTGAAAGAAAGTTACTGTTTGTCGTTTTTGCATTTAAGTTACCTGTAACACATTGCATTTAAGATACCTGGCACTTGCTCACTAAAGCAATTATATAAGTCAGCACTAAAAAATTAAAAGCACTACACCCTCACAAACTCCGCTTGAGTACCTTGTTCCCCATTGGCCCTTTTTTTCAATTATAAAGGAATTCCCAATACTATTCTAGCATGTCCAAAGGTCAGTTGTCAATCTCCTCTCCGGTCCAGCTGGTGAATCTGGGAATCTTGAGGCAATGTTACAACTGCCTTATGAACACAGACAACCCTCTCCTCCTCCCAACAAATTCCAACACATGTGAGAGATGCAACCATATAGCCATACTGGAGGCAAAGCTCTCTCAACCCAGTACTGGCGAAACCAGTCAGGAGGAGAAGGAAACCACACTCACTACAATTCCAGTCTCACATAGACCTACCACGACAGCAAACCAAACACATAAACACACAAAAACATACTCGGAGGCTTTAAATAAAAATCTGCCTAAGCAGCAGAGACCTCCAAACACCCAAGCAACCGCTACCCCAAAACAAAACACGTGCAACACATAGCTCACAAAGCCAGTGTGCCAAACAGTCACAGCCTTTAAGGCTAAACAACACACCAGATACACTTGTAATAGGTGACTCTATCATCAGGCACACTGATGTCTCGCTCACCAGACTGAACAAGGAGAAGGTCACGGTGAGCTGCCTGTCAGGCGCTAGGATCCATCACATAACAGAAGCACTCAGGTCACTCCAAGGCAAGTACAAATATGACTCAGTCATTGTCCATGCTGGTGTGAATGACCTGAGATGTACCTCCCTGGACTACATGAAAAGAGACATAGAGGAGCTCTCTGAGCATGTAGCCCAGGCCAGTATGACCCTGACCTTGAGTAGCATCTTACCCTCACCAAGAATGATGCCACAATATGAAGACAAGATGATCAATTTCAACAATTGGCTTAAGTATTGGTGTCTTTCAAAGGGGATCCAATGCCTGTCAGCCTGGGATGACATGCTCAACAAGCCACGATGCTTCGCTAGGGACGGCTTGCACCTGTCACCCCTGGGCTTTTGGATATTGGCAAAGGCTCTTGCTACCCCCATAGTGCCTTTTTTAGGCAAGGCTCAAAAGACAAACCCACCTCCATAGGTATCACAAGGGATAAGAAACTAAGAGTAATGCTAATCAACGCCAGAAGTCTAAACCTCAAGATGCACTCGAAACTCTCCTTAGCATGGAGAACATCGATATCTGTGCAGTAACAGAAACCTGGTTCAAGGCTCCCGAGAGCACACCAGCACTACCAGGTTATACCTCATACCATGTTTTTCGGCCCCAAAACTTGGACCGAACCACAAAAGGAGGGGGAGTATCAATATTCGTCAAAGATACCCACACCTCCAGGTTGGTGGCACAGCACGAAGCATCAGAGACTATCCATGTGCAACTAACAGTGGGTAAAACTGCCTTCCAGTTTATAGCCTGCTACAGACCACCCTCCCAAACCCAGGAACCCCACTCGGCCTTCCTGAGAACACTGGAAAATATGAAGGTCTCTCCAAACACCATTATATTGGGCGACTTCAACTACCCAAACATAGACTGGGAGCATTACTCTAGCTCCAACACCCTAGCCCAAAGGTTCCTAGAATTTATAAACTCAAATGCTATGGAACAACTTGTTACCACTCCCACAAGAGGAGAAAACATACTGGACCTGATCATCACCAACATGGGGACTCTATGCTCCAGACAAGAAGTGTATCCCTCACTGGTAAGATCAGACCATAAACTAATCTCACTGGATATTCACATCCCGACTCCACCCCCTGCCCTGAAAACCACAGTGAAAAACTTCTCTAAAGCAAATTTCACACTCCTCAAAACCGAGGTGGAATCCTTCAATGCCCCTGGGCCTGTGGAAAATACGGCCCAGACCGCAGAATCCTTTATAAACGCATTCTATGAACACCTTCAGGAATGCATGGATCATGCAATCCCAAATAAAACCAAGACCCAATCCTCCAAAGGCAGGCGTCCTGTCTGGTGGACCCCAGCCATAAACAAACTATACAATAGAAGGAGGAAGCTACTACATGATAGAGCAAAATCCCCAAAAGGGAAGGCATCTCTGATCAGTATTAGCAAAAAACTACGGGCACTCATAAAATCGTCTAAGGCCAGCTTTGAGAGAAAAATTGCACAGGACACTAAGGATAATCACAAGGCTTTCTTTAGTTATGTTAGGAACCTGGGTGGGAATTCACAGATATGCTCAGAATTAGTCCAAAATCACGAGAAATACAACGAACCCACAGACATTGCCAACATCCTAGCTGACAGGTTCAGTGCAAACTCCTCCCTCCCCCACCAAAAGGGCAAATATCTATCCCAGCAGAGTGCTGCCCCCCTGACATCTCAGATGCTCAGGTAAGACCTGCCCTCTCCAAAGCAAAAAACACAGCATCAATGGGACCAGACAGTGTCCCAGGCTGCGTCCTACATGAACTCCAAGAAGAGCTAAACCCAAACATAAAACTACTGCTCAATCTCAGCCTTACTACAGGATATGTACCCAAAGAGTGGCATACAGCAACAGTGGTCCCTCTCCACAAAGGTGGTGCCTCAACGGATCCTGGAAACTATCGCCCTATAAGCCTGACTAGCTTGGTCTGCAAAGCTATGGAAAGGATCATCATGGATCTCATAAATAAAGATATTGGGGACCTACAGACACTGGATCCTACCCAGTTCGGCTTTGCTAAGGGCAGATCCTGCCTCTTAAACCTGGTTGATTTCTTTGAAACAGTCACCAAGGCCATTGACGAGGGGAAGGTGGTCCACACAGCCTACCTGGACCTTGCAAAAGCTTTGATACAATACCCCACTCGGGCATTATAGATAAGCTCACCAGCCTAAATATAAACCCCTATGTCACTAGATGGGTTGCAAACTGGCTCAAGGACAGAACCCACATGGTTAGAATTGCTGGAGCTATTTCAGACTCCAAACCAGTTACAAGTGGCATCCCACAAGGCTCAGTCCTGGGACATCTCTTGTTCGGTATATATTTCTCGGAGGTACAGGCCAACACGGAAGGACTGTGGCTGACCAAGTTCACAGATGACTGCAAACTGGGCTCCATAATCAACTCTCCAGCCGACACAAGCATCCTCCAAAAGGGCCTCATAGAAACAGACAACTGGTGCCAGAGCCATGGCCTCAAGCTAAACGCCAAAAAGTGTATAGTCATCCCCTTTGGCAAAAACAAAGTACCCACAAATTACCACATAGGTGGTAATCCATTAAGTACAGAAGAAGTAATTCGGGACCTGGGGACCCAAGTTGATAGCAATCTCTCATTTGACAACCACATGGCCAAAGTGGTAAGAAAAACATTTTATATAGCCCACCTAATCATGAAGGGATTCACATCTAGATCATGGGAGGTCATCGCGCCTCTTTACTCATCCCTCATCAGGCCCATAATTGAGTACAATGCCTTTTTTGGGATGTACCTTACCAGACACCTGCAGCAACTGGAAAGACCCCAAAAGTACCTCACCAAGAGGATCAAAGGGCTCAAACAGATGCCATATGCTGCCCGGTTAAAGAAACTCCAGCTCTACTCAGTGGCATACCGCCTACTCAAAGGCAGTCTGTGCCTAATGTATAAAGCCATGTCCAACCCGGAATTAATGGACATGCTGCACCTCAGAAAATCCAAATCCCATCAAGCTACGCGCTTGAGAGACTTGAACCTCAGCACTGAAATAAATAGGACATGCTGGAGGGACAGATTCGTAACCCAGAGGCTCCCTTCACTCTGGAATAAAATCCCAGTCCAGGTTAGGCAGAGTCCCTTATTGACTCTCTTCAAGAGGAATCTTGATGAGTGGATGGGAAATTGTAGGTTTTCCCCTGGTATCACTTCTGTGTCACTGTTAGACAGAGGCACAGTATACTAACCTCGAAAAAGGGCATAGCAAAATTAATTTAAAATGGGTGGCGAAAGCCAAACACACTCTGGCTAGTCTTATAAATGCCCTAGGGCAGATAGCCTAGTATGAACCTATGAACCTATGCACCTCAGGGCATGATTCTCTAGCATACCTAGAGAGGGCAGAAATGTGGACTATGAATGGTCTACATTCAAAATCTCAGTTATTAAATGGGTGAGAAAGAACTGTGTCAAAAATGTAATCAGTGCTACTCTGAAAGCTATGCTAGGCTACATCTGTGCAAACCACCAACAGAGATGGAAGCTATAAATCAAGGAAAGAAACCTTCTATTCAAGGTTAGGAGGGTAGAGGAATCAAGATCTGACAAATAGGTAATACTAGGCCAGTAAGTCAGCAACTGTGGCATTCATCAAAGTGATGGCTCTGGTATTGGAGGAACTTGTTGAAAGCATAGTGAGTGGTACTCACAAAACCACATGGAGGTTTGAGAAAACCATTCACAAACTTAGGAGGCAGAGACAGGTATTATACAACCTAGGCTGGACAATATCCAAGCTGTTGTTAGCAAGTTTGTTTTGTTTCATTTACTTAGTTGTTTATATATGTATGTATGTATGCATGTATTTCTTTATTTATTTATTTTTGCTGTATGAATATCTTGATCTCCAAGTCTGCTCAATGCCACAAAGACTATGTGTGACTTTCACATGACGGTTAACTCTTCAGGTAAAGCACAGGGGTATATATACTCAAGTATTCTTCCATTTTTGCCAATTCTGACACAATGTCTTGTAATGTATTTTCAGTTTCAGTGTATGATGTTCCTTAAAGCTATGTGCTCTGATTAATTACAGTTCAAATTTTCTACTGCCTAGTTATTTCTTTTCCAGTTTCGAGTTCAGGTGCACATTTTTATTCTGAGCTTCAAACTTCATTGTGGCTCTGCCTGTGCTGCAAAACAACACTTCCACGGCAGCTATATGATTAACTATGCTTTCTGCTTAGTTACATAGAAGTACAGTTACCATGGCATCAGGCTATTTGATATAATTATTATCTTGTTCCACAATTTGTATCTCAGTTAGTATCTCAGTAATTGAGTTTTCATTTGCAGGGAGACTTCCTTTTTCTTCTAGAAGGGTAAGTTAACCAGAGTCATTTTGTTCTGTTTAACATTTAATGCTGAGACTGTGTTACTTGCAAGTCTTCCTGAATAGTAGTTACATTAGACACAGGTGGAATGTCTGTTTCAATAAATTCAATAACTGGACTGTATTCACTACTAGGTTTATCTGAGGCATTCGTTAAAAACCCACTTTGACATAGGTATGCCTTTGCAAATTTAAGTTCTGTAACTGCTTTTTCTGTGATTTTTTAATGATTTCAGAACTTTAATGTGTCTTTTCTTTTCATATTAGTCACTTTTTTCAGCCTAAGGTTGGTTTAAGTTTCTTTCTTCCATTTGAAAGTCTTTTGCAGCAGTATAATCTTCTGTTTTTTTTTTCATCTTAGTATATGATCAAAGGATTGACAAGTACTTTTAATTTGCTGTTTGCTTTCTCCAAAGATTTGCTTTGAATTTTATTTCCAACCTTCAGAATTTAGCACCAACTGTTTGGCTTGAGAATAATATCATAGTATTCAATGGTTCTGTGATCTAACTTTCTCATTTCTTTCTCCAGCATATTAATAAGGCTTTATTTCTTCAACATTTGTGTCACGGCTCCTGATTATTTAGATAGTTAATTCACTATTATTGCACCACTGTGTTTTTTTTTTATATTTTTGAGTCCCTGTCTGGAAAGTGCCAACTGCTGAATTTGATTTACATTTTTTAGATGTCTTTTGTGGTATAAGTGGAACTATTTCACTGTTGTGATGACACGTGAGTATAAACTGCTTGACTTTGTTTTCATTCTGTTTGAGTTGTGCACAGCTTGCACATTCTACTTCCTTTGAGATTAATCAAAGAGTTGTTAAGCTTTTATATCTCCTGCTGCGATAATTTTTTCTCACTCCATAAATGTGTAATGCTAGCTTGGGTCTGCAAGTGACTTATTTACCTTTCAGTTACAACTCCAGTTCATGTTTAACCAATGTAGATGATAATTTTGTAACTCTTTCAAAACAGATGATTTTCTTTTTGGCTTGTAATTTCTTATGACTTTGTACTTTTATGCTTACCCATGTTTCACTGCTCCAACTTGTAAAGAAAGTTAATTTTCTTGGAGAAATCAACAATTTCTTTGTTTTCATTTTAAATCTCTTTTGTTATTCAAGGTTAATGGACAACTTTTAAAAATCTCTGTTATTTTACTCTTATTTTCATAAACCAACTGATCCAACTTTGTTACTGATTATATCTCTGCTCAGAGACAGCAACTCATCTCAACATGTCTTTAACTTCAATTGATGCAATTACTTCTTTTTGCTGAGATACACAATGTTGGTAGAGTGTGTCCCTTATCTTCTCTTGCTATTACTACCACTTTGCTGTGTAGCAGTTTCCTAAAATCACTTTCACTGCCTTTATTACAAGTTCTTGATTGTTTCTATTACTTTTAATTAAGACATCACTTTGCATATTTGTAACACTTAACAGGAAGATACTAATTTGTTTCTGTCAATCTGAAATACTGTGATGCAAAACATTTTTTATTTTATTGCATCACAGCACTGATTGCGACCAGATGTATTTGGTTAATACCACTTTGTTTTATGAATCTATGTGGCAGAATCTCATCAGTACACGGTATGAGTTCAACATTCACTGTAGTAGCACATATATTCTTTGTTCCACACACTTTTTGTCTCTTGTAATTGCAATACAATGAATTTACAACCAGTTTCATACATTTGCATACAATAGCTAGCAATGACTCTTTCTTTCTCAGAGGGATAACTTTTAAATGTAGCACCTTATACAAATTTTAATTTTGTAAAATACCAATAAACTTTTAGTAAAGCAATTCTACCATACATAACCTTTTTTTCTGCAAACTCTAGTATATTACTAACAGATAATGTCCTTTTCCAAGCAACCATTTCACTGCCACAAAGGCTTACTTTCATTGTTTAAGCAAGTCTCTGTATGGGGACATGGAGATTTTTTTATAGTAGGTATAAGCATTACTCAGTATTAAAGGAAAGCTCTCTGGAACTCAAAAGTGTGTCTTCTTTATAGGATATTTGTATTTTGAGCTATTTTAATTAATCAAAATCATCACCCATTCTTCTTGCAATACTTCAGTATGTGCTTCCCTCAAAATGGCCATCATTGGGCTTACCTCATTGCTATGATATTGTTTCACTGCTTTATGGTCTTATTACTAAAATATACTTCAGATATGAAGAAGACACAAAACCAAACTATAAACTGAATAAAAAAAAACAAAAACACTGCATGGACTGGTGGTACAACAAATAAAAACTTGTTTAATAATGATTCTAAAATCACAAGATAAGTACTTTCTTTTCGAAATACGTAACTTCATCAAACAAGGTTAGTAAAAACGCAAAAAAATTTAATATACTCAATATAGCATTTTGACGATCAAAATATTCCTTTCACCAAGACTCCGAGTAATTTGTCTAATCCTTAGAAGCAATACAAGTGGCCAATCTCTTGAAAGATAAAAACAACAATGTATAAACTCAAGCCAGTCATAAACACCAAAAATCTCCCTCATTACCATATAGTGTTAAAGACAGATCTGCAAAGATGGATCGTGCAACTATAAAAAATGCAAATGTACTTAATGTTTAAAATATCTATCTCTGCAATGATTTAAGTTTCAATAAGCAGGCAGCAGAAATAGAGTCATTCACATGGGATACTTGTTTGCATCAGTACACAATTGCCAAAATAATTTACATTTTTCCAACAGTAAATTCCACGGGCCACACCTCTTGTCATGAACTATCTGTTCGAGAATACAAAATCTAAATTCATGTCCAAGATGTAATTGTACATGTTTAAGCAAAGGATTGGTCTCCTTTTTACATCTGATATCATATAAAAGTTCATACATTCTGTCCTTTAACTTTTGTTCAATTTTACTGATAAAGAAACTGGGACAGACAGTAGAGCAAACAGAATAGACAACCCCCTTGGTTTGACAGTCAAAACAGCCATTAATTCTTACCAACATATTATTGAAATTGAGTTCTTCACAACCAGGATAGAAGTGCAGAAATTACAAAAGCCACACTTTTCTATAACCATTCCTTTGTGTCTGACAGATATCTTAGATTTCAGAAGTAGTTTAAAGTTTCTGCCACTTTTAAATACCACAAAAGATCTCATGCCCAGACTTTCTCTAAATTCACATTCATACATCAAAAAACATGATTTTTTTTCTTTCCAATAATATTCTTAATGATATACCATTACAAGAAAAAGTGGCAATAAAGGCATCAGTGTGATCTCATCCCTATTTGTCATTGAGGATGTTCAAATCCGTGTTGGAGGGGTGTGTTATTGTTATGATGACTATTAGATGGTAGTTGTCCACCTGGAAGAGGTGTAGAATGCTTACTCTCTCATTTGTTGATAACCACAATCATAGGTTATCGATGAACTTCATAGGATAACCCCATTTCATAAAAATATTTTTAATAGGAGGCATTCATCACAAAATGCTTTTTCAATAGTAGTTTGGCCACTCGAAAAAATTGACCCTTATCTATTACCCTCTTTTGAGCCATCGGGTGTATGCTGTCAAAAAGCAAATAGCTATTGGAATAAGACTCCTTTCTGTATATTTTAAAAGTGAACTTCTGATTGCAACAGTCCTTCTCTAACCAGATATCAGGATATGAAATTTGCATCTGGTTGCTCACAGAAGTAAACTTAAGAAATTCAGTGGTTTGATTCATATAGTGAAGGAAATGGGGAACATCATCACTGCTACCATCCCAAAGAATAAAAATATCATCAAGGTAACGCATATAAAAAGCAGAAAACTGGAAGAACTCTGACTTAAATCAGTATTTCTTATCCCACTGAATCATGAAGATATATGCAAATAAACCACCACATGAAGCCCCCATGGCAACACCATTTTTTTGTAGAAAAAGATCAGACCCCAAATTTAATAAAATTATTCTTGAGAACCAATTCAAGAAATATCTCACAAGTGTTCTCCAAATCCTGTGGACAATGATTTTCAGTCAGAAATTCACAAAATAATTCCATTCCAAGCTCATGTGGAATGACAGAATACAAGTCCCAGACATCCATCATTATAAAAATGCAGTTTTCTTTGAAAAGCAGAATGTTAATCTTCTCCAAAAAGTCCCAGGAGGCATGAAAAATGTGACTTTCATGAGTCAACAAACCACTGAGTTTGATGTGGAAGAACTTGGCCAGGGGATGAGTGATGGATCCTCTACCATCAACAATGGGGCACATTGGTGGTTGACACATGCATTTGTGTATTTTGGAGAGCCCAAACATTGAAACAATTCTTGGATCAGGTACATTCAGGTAATTATACTCATCAATTGATATTGATCGATCAATGAATAAATCATTCAAGATACCCCTGATTCTTCAATGAGCAACATTACACTCATTTTGAGATACTTCCTCATAAGTATTGGAAGAAAATAACATAGTCATCTTCTTGTGGTAATGCTGTGAATTCATAAACACCAGTCCCCCACCCTTATCTGGCTGCATAATTCTTATCCTTTTATTAACTTCTTCTAGTTTAGAGATTTCCTGATGGATAAGATTAAATTGGAAGCTATGTTTCTTAGAATTGTTAAATTGTTCCAAATTCCTAATGTCACCTTCACAAATTCTTTCATAACACTGTAAAACTGGATGTATTAGTGGGTTAAAGTTGCTAGATAATCTCAACGGATCCATAAATATTCACATCTTGAAAAAGTAACTTAAAATTCAGTTTACATAGAAATCATTTTTTAAAAACATTTGTTCTTGATTTTCATTAAATAAAATAATACAAGGTATATAAATATACACAATATATGTCTTAAAAACATCATACCATGGAACAATAACTATTTACAATGTCCATAACAAATATAATGTCATTGTTGTGATTACATTTTATCTAGTAATTTTTCAAGCTTTAACCAAGTTAATGTCTTATGTGTTGTCATAGTAGTTCTTTCTGAATTAGTTTGCAACTCCCTATTACATACAAGTTTAGCTAATAATAAAAAAATCTGTAAATGACAGGATTTTTTACACTTCCAATTTGACATAATGATTTTTCTTGAAATTGCAAGCAAGGACCAAAGAAGGTGCACCTATATTTTGGGGATATGTGTTGGTATTGGTGCATTAAACAGGAATAATGAGTCAGATACTTCACACTTGTCCAACCACGATGCTTTTATTTAATTTCTGAACTCTTTCCAGAATGGAGTTACTATTTTACATGTAACAACATGTGTACCCAATCTGTACAAAGTATTTCCTCACATCTCCAACATTTAAGATTAATTTTTGATATCAAGTCCATCCTATGTGGGGAAATAAAGCTTCTATGCATGTATTTCCAAGTGAAGATTTTCCAAGAAGGGGATGACATTGTGCTGCTAATTGATTTAAGTACTAATTCTTTATTACTATCTGAAAAATGGATTTGTTTATTCTTTCTGTGAAATTCCATAAGGAGTCCTCTGGGATTTGCATATTGGCTCTTAAAGATTTATATATACTTGACAATGATAGAATATTATTAACATGCAAAGTGTTTATTTCACAAAGAAGAGAAAGTATTTTAGGTATAGTTGTTGTGCTGGTGATATGACATATTTTGAATTCATTAACTATGTATTATCTAAATATTTGTATGCTCAACCAGTTATTATGCTTTATGTTATACCTGTCCATAAGAGGACATGGTTCGTGGATATTATTATTGCATAGAAACTGGTGCCAGAAAACTAAACCATTTTCTTCCATTACTTTTATTTCAGATACGTTGAAGGAGTCCAGACATGTCTTTGTGTATGCTATGGGAAATATTAAAAATATTAAGCTTCTTATCATATGATTTTTGTTTATTATCTTTTTAAAATTATCTAATATATAATTAGTGAAAAGAGAGTTTTTTATTCTTATTGGTATTGTAGAAATGGTCTTTAACAGCAAGGAAGATTTTTTTATTTTCTGAAAACATATTATTGTCAATATTTGTGTCTATGTCAGATAATAAGATACTTACATGGAGATTTTTCCAATTAGAACTATATTTGGAGTTTAACCATTGGCTCATCACATTCCCCGGGATTCATGAAGCTTGCGCCAGGCGCAGGCATAGCATAGGTGGTATAATGCCAAATATGGCCATCGAGCGATTCAGGTACGATCCAAATCCACGTGCACTACTGGCGTACACCAGAACTGCGCAGCCCTCAGCTTAGGTATGCTAATCACCCCATGCGCAGTACCGCACCATGCAAATGAAGGTATATAGTGATTCATGAAGTGGTGCAGGCATAGCGTAAGCCCACGGAAATGTAAACCAAAAAACACGGTTTACATTTTCCCAAACAGAACATCGGAGCTATGGAAGTGGCCCAGACTCATGTATTACAAAGTTAACATATGCCCATGGCTAAATACACAGCCAATGGCATAAGAAAAGATGCACAACATCAAAAAAACAACATTTAATGTCATGTCCGCAGTAACACAAAGTACAACCACAGGGCATGTGTGCGCAAACAGGAACACAAAGAAAATATATACAAATGTCATAAAATCACAATGTAATACAAATCAGGACTTCACCATAATACGCAGTGGTATGCATGGTACAAACAACCAAGCTGCAAGGTTTGCTAAGCGTCTGTGACAGTGTTCGGTGCGGTAACTATGAATTAGTAGTCAATGCTATGCAAATGAGGCAGGTAATACTGAATCGCAAATGTCCCGCCGGATTAAATATGTACCATACGGCGCAGCGCTATAACACCGAGGAGTGGCTCAGCGGTATACATGACATCAGCATTGGGGTGTGCCACCGTAGCTGTAAGCACATTGGAGCAATGCAAATCTGGCCTGGCCGTTGCTAAGCAAAGCTGCAGGACAAGGGTTGGGGAGGCAGGTATAGAATCGTTGAGCTGAGAGCACATATGGTGCCCAAAAGCACATGTGTACGGGGATGAAAACGTGCCCGATACCCAGTAAGTGGGTGCACGCACCGCGAATCATAACACAAACAGGAAGGTCAGGGGAAGAAAAGAAGGAAATGCCGCAGTAGGGTAATTGGAGTACAACTGAGCAATTAACACCTATTAACTCACAGCGGGCAATCGACGGCAGCTGACAAGTCTGCTCGCAGAAACCTGCAAAACAGGATAGGGGAGGCGTCGGATAGCAAAGAAAGGAGAACTGCAAACCTACAGTAGACCAGTAATAGAACACATTACGCAAGATAAGCCAGGTCTAGGAAAGTACAAATGAAAGCAGGCTGCTGGATGCATGCCAGAAAATGGTAGGTGAAACGTGAAGAAATGTAAAGGATAGGGCAAGAGGTAATCCATGGCAGCCAAATGTAATTCAACACCAAAGGCACCACAATAGTAGTTCCTGTAGTAAAACACATAAGATACCCTGTAGCTACGATCGTACATACACACCCTATGACATCATCGGTGTTCACAGTACAATAGTATAAAGTGTGAAAGCACCCTACACACACCTGTGTATTCCCAAACACTGCACCATAGGTGTAAACACATGGGGAACTTTTAAAATGTACATGTTGGGAGCTGCCATAGCTGTGATTCATCACCATGTGTTAGAGACTGACAGTGTTGTGGAGGATGATGCTGACAACCACCGCAGGCCCCGGAGGAGGAGAAGAGTGTTCAGACCAAGGGTAACCTACCAGGGGCTACATGATCTGGAGATAGTAGAGCATTACAGAGTGGACAGGGACATCTTACAGCAAATAGTTGAGCTGTGCCAGCCATGCCTGAGAACCAGAAACAACAGAGGGGAACCCATCCCAGTGGACACAAAGGTATGTATAAGCTTGCAAATACTAGCCACAGGTACCTTTCAAAGGCCAACTGGAGATATAATGGGGATCTCACAGGCATCAGCATCCAGGGTACTACACCAGTTCCTGGATGCAATGTTACCACATGCCAATGAGCATATATACTTCCCCCAAACTCAGGAGGAGTTGGCCAGCAATATGCATCACTTCCACCATGTGGCACACTACCCGGAGGTACTGCGTGCGATAGACTGCACGCACATACATATCAAGTCACCACCTGGTGAGCATGGTAGGCACTACATAAACCGCAAGGGATTCCACTCCATCAACTGCCAGGTCATGTGCAATGCCCAGGGCATTATCATGGATGTGTGTGCTGGCAGCCCTGGAAGCTACCATGACTCCCATATCTGGCATGCCTCACAGCTGTATCAGGTATTTGTCAGGGGGGACATCCCACATGGCCACCTTGTGGGGGATGCTGGCTATGCACTGGAGCCGTGGATGATGACTCCTATCAGAAATGCACACACACCCATGCAAGAACGCCATAATGAGGCGCATACACAAACCAGAATCATCATAGAGTGTGTGTTCAGGATGCTGAAATCACGGTTTCATTGCTTGGACACATCTGGTGGAGCCTTGCAGTACTCTCAAGGCACGTGTGTCCACATCTTCATAGTATGTGCCATGCTACATAATATGATCCTGTGGCAACAGCTGCAGCAGGGACAAAATGGTGAAGGCCTTCATAGCCCACCGCAATTGCCAAGGCCATCACAGGCACAGAGAGATTCAGACCACGAACACCCTGTGCCAGTCCCAGTAGGCAGATGTAGGCATGTCCAATATGCCTATGCCTTGGCAAAGAGGGAACGTATAGCACATACTCTGACAGTGTAGGCCACTACGGACTGACACACCTCTCCACCTACACACACACAGTAAAATGGATGGCACACACACATGACCACCTGTAAATTGTAATGTATAGGTGGCCTACTGTGTGAATCCTACATAGGCAGCCCTCAAGCATTGTACACACAACAGCTATTGGAACAAGGAATGTCAACACCTGAACAGTACATGCGCCTATCAGCATATGTTGGCGCTGTGTGTATAGGTTCCTAGGTACATCGGTAGGTACATGCCCGATTGTCAGAGGCCATACACCAAATGAGGCAAACAGTGTCTGCTGTCACCACAACATCGAGTAACCAACTGTCACTCAGTGGAGCAGAGGCAATCGCGGGATCGCATGTGTGTAAGCACTGTTCTCCACACACTCTGCACGGATTCCCTGCTGTGTTAATGATGGGCTCCACATAATGTAATCATGGATGTTGTGTCAAGGCATGGGGTGCACCCATGACAGGTATTCGTCACCCCAGCATGCTCCACCTATGGTCGTTTGAAGGTGTAGCACATTATCATGTGTGGCTCACTGTGATATACATACCCAATGCTGGGGCACATCCAGTAAACATCACGTGGACATACCATTAATTGGACTCATCCATATGTAAACTAAATGTTTTACCCATGTGAGTGCAGCATGGAGTAACAGCCATAGTATACTCCACATACAAAATGCCATGACACATGTACAAATCCCAGATGGCCAAGTGATAAATGCAGTGACCGTTGTGCATGTTTCCGGTCCCACGTCCTGCAAGGGATGTAACATAATCCCGAAGGCACGAATAATGCATGTTGGATGCAGGTCATCAGATCATGTTTAACACACGTTAGCGGGAATATGCGTTGCCCAGTGCTGGTAAGCGTCATTTAAATATGACTATATAGATATGCGCGAAACAGGGCTAAGCTTCTCTGAATATCGCGCAGATCACGGTCAATGATGTCCAGAACAGGTGAAACCAGCGTTATTCACCCCTGTACTAATAGCGCCTGCTCTGAAGGGTAAAACAACCACTGCCAGGAGTAGAACACGCAATCATGTATACAATCACCTAACACTATGGTAGCCAAGATGTACCTATGGCAGGTGTGTAATGTGACAGGTTCAGACACAAACGTGCGGAGTCCAGGAAACAGTATACACAGACAAGTACACAATGAAATATATATATATATATATATATATATATATATATATATATATATATATATATATATATATATATATATATATATATAGATAGATATATAAAATACAGATAGAAAGGGTGATAGAGAGATATATGTTGATATATACGGATTCACCGATATCTGCAAATATATACATAGGTCAACGACATTCATAAAACCTTGGAGGTACAAATAAATAGGATACCGCCAACTATGGAATGTGACACATACCGATACGCGTAACCACGAGGCTGAAAGACCTGAAAGAACACAGTAACGGAACACTAGAACCGCAAATAATATTATCACGATATGAAGGGACATTTAGTTACCGCTGCCGGTGTTACAGTCCACGTAGGTACTGTGTTCAACTGTGTTTGCGATTGCCGTAGTCTGTGTATGTGTGTGTTGAGGGTGCCGTGTGCGTTTCCGTGTGACTATAATGTGTGTGTGTGTGTGTGTGTCTGCATCATGTGTCTGTTAGTGCCAACTTGAAGGTAGATCATTACAGTAGGTGTGGTTATAGCTAGCCGTAGGCATACGGTTACCACCTGTCCCACATTAGGAGGGACAGTCCCTCCCTGGGCAGTTGTGTCCTGACATAAAACATTACAAAGGGCAACTGTTATTATGTCCCATATATTATGTAATAGTTGCATTAAATAATTATGCCTGTATGTAAGAAACGTAAATGTTACATGCAATAAGATAAGTAGCCAAAGTCCTACAACAATAAGTATGTATTGAGGATAAAAGTATGTGCTATCCTGTGTAATGACCATGGGTATGTGTCGGCCTGTAAACACCAATGTGTGTCCCGCAAGTGGCCCACAATGGCCATTTGAAAAAGTGGCAACCCATGCCAAAGAGGTTCAGTTACCAACACAACTGCAATGACTGCAAATATCTGGGACAGAAATACACGGGACAGCTGTCATTTAGTAACATTCCTTTACATATTGATGTAATTCCGGAGGTATGGAAGTATCAACCTCACCTGCATACTATATAGAAACCAATTAACAACGGCCCAGTGTATATGCCCATAACAAAAGTCTACTAACTTATAGCTCTTTAATTAGGGAAGGAGCCCACACACACATATATGGAATATGTAGAAATGCATGCCCCACAAACCTGTATATGCTACATACACCCACTTACATCCCCCACACACGAAACTATAGCAATACAGACTGTAATTACAGCACAAACATCCAGTCAGTCAATTACATCTGCAGAAGCATTAACATACCTTGTGAAAGATATATTTAAAGGCGCCATGTGAAACCGTAGCCATTGTATAATGGAACAAACGGCGATTTTACAGGTTTTGTTTGCAATAGTCCCTTATCAGACGGTTGGGATGACAGGTACACTCACATGTAGAACCACATACTCTAGCCATCACACACAATCCACAGGGGACATGAATCCAAACTATCCATGTCTCTACACATAGCAGTTGCAATTACTCACAACAAAACACAATACAGGCTGTCTCCCCAAAGGTAGGGCAAATGGGCAACGCCCAAGTGGAGAATTCAATTATACCCCACTGTTGCTGCATAATTGGTGAATGGAGTAGCTGCACAGCTGATGTGCAAGTAATAAGTCACTCAGGAACACCAATTGGCGGCAGGAAACCACATGTTACAGGTATTGACGTATATAAGGATGACTTGCCAGACATTCAAACCGTATGCTCATACGTTAGAACTGTTTAAACAGTGTAAGAGAGATAGTCACGAAAGTCCAAAACAATAACAAGGTATGTAGAACACTCGGTATGTAAGTGTATATATAGCCTGTTTTGTATTAATTATGTTAGTGTATGTATAGCCTGTTTTGTATTAATTAAAAGTGTCCACAATGCATAAAGTGGGAAAAGGCATTATGTAGTGATGTTTTGTTGAGCATAGTAATGCTTGTAAAAATTGTGTGTCCTGCAGTGGGCCACAAGGTAAACATCACAGACATCACAAGGGATGCTCCATGAGGGCTTTAAACAGAACAATTCCATACCACCCGCCATCAGTGTTAGGGTATGTCCAACAAGTATGTGCCATAGCAGGGGATACTATATGTCGATATACTGTCACAGTAGACATGTGTATGGGCATATAACGACAATGACATGTCTAAGGTGGTCCCGCTGTGCAAGTATGCTTTACATTATGGGATACTATGTAAAATATGTGTAATGTACAGTACTGTAGGTAGATATGTCAGATATTTTACACAGCATAACAGGCATATCATGCATACCAAAGGTATTGTCTATAGGCATATACAATATACAATAACAGGATACATATGGCTTGTATTCACGGGACACTGTAATAGCATGATAGCTAATCTAAATGGAAGAGCTACTCAATTAACCATACACAAAGGACATGTAATAGCTTTACAGGTTCATAGTGGGGTACTATGCAATCTGGAAGTCTATGTGTAAGCTCAACTACAGTGTTCACACCAGCGGCACCTCTCTAGGGTAGTGTCCTGTCTGTGAACAGCAGAGCCATGTGTTACCTGTATCTCTGCACAGTACAGCCACTGCAGTGATCCCTGGCGTACATGTGTCTCCCATCCACCAAGTGAGGTATCACATGAACAGTGCTACTAAGTGTCCCTGCGTGATGTACATAGGAATCATGTTCCAAAGCATGGTGAGTGTCTGGTTTGGGTATGTAACCCTCAAGCACATCCCACTCATCGTTGTGTGTGTGCACACATCCATGAGCATGTTGCTGACAGTGGCTTTTGCTTATGTCGCTTATGTGGAGTATATCCATGAATATTGTTGTGGACATGGGCCCTGTCTGTTCAGCAGAGGTCACCCCTGAGTATGTAGTATGCAAATATGTACAGACGTGGTGTCCGTTGTTCTGCCACATACGTCAACCGTCGGAGCTCAATAAATGTCATGGCGTATTAATGTTGTGGTATGTAAAGCCATAGCTATTGTGTAAGGTACACCCTAAACGGGGTGTTGTACCCTTGAATGTGTGTATACGTCTGGAGTTCAGAGGTACAATGGGTGCCTATGTTCCAGCTACAAACCCAGTACAGATAAGTGTGGCCACGTAGAAGGATATCCACGCCACAGTGGCAATATGGTTATCAAAGGAGTGGGTGCGACATACGTGTGTACTACGATCACGTACAGTGTGACATGTATGTAGGGGACTGCCACCTATGTGATAGTCAGTGGGTGAATGGTGTAATGCAAAAGGGATGTTCATGCACCTTCTGTCATGCAGCTTGAGGCCATGATATTGATATCAGGTATCCGTCACAGTGACACCCTTATGGAGGGAGTCAGTATCAGCTGGTGGATCAATCATGGTGCTTTGTATGCAGTTGTCTGTAAAGCTAGGCAGGGAAAGTCCATCTGTGCTAGCCTGTACCTCAGGGAAGCATATACCGAACATGAGGGGCCCTATGACTGAGGACTGTGGTACACCAAGTGTAACTGAAATACAGTAGGTACTATGGTATGCTACCCTCATTATGTGTGTCCTGTCCGTGAGCCACTTTGCATAACATTCTGAGACATAGGGTTCAATGTGCAGGTGGATGCGTATGTTGTCAATACCAGAATGGAGAACGGTGCTGAAAGGCAATGAGAGGACAATGTAGGCTGTGTGGACCCCTTACCGTCATCAACTACTCTGGTAACTGTATCAAAGGAGTCCACCAGGTGTAGAAGCAATGCTCTGGCCCTAAAAAGTCCAACCTGGGTGGCATCAAAGGACCAGAGCCCACCAATGTCTCTGTGAATGACTTCCATGATGATGTGCCCCATAGCCTTGCAGAACAGTCCAGTCAGGTGTATAGGGCAATAGTCCCCCTCGTGCATTGTGGTGCCACCTGTGTGGAGTTTGATAACTGTTGCTGTGTGCCATTCAGGGGCCACAATGTCTGATACAAGGCTATTACTGAATATGGTGGCCAAGTGGGGAGACATGTCATTCAGAGGTTGGTGTAAATCACAGCCTGGGATGTTGGATGGTCACATGGGACCAGTGTTCCAGGCCATATAGAGTGTAGGTTAGTACTGTGTAGGTGTGACCTCAGGGACACCGCAATGTTCCTGCATGGATTGTGGCCCTGTAGGGAGTGAGAGGGTGTAATGTTAGCATTGAACCCATTTGCCAGCATGTTGCCAACATCACCTGGTTCTGTAATGTTCCTGAGTAACTGTTGTATGTCAGAGCAGATGTGGGTATTGCCATTGACTACTGACATACCTCCATAATGCCTTGTGGTACACCCTGGAATGTGTTGCAGTAATGTTTACATAGCTAGTTTCGGAGTATGTGATGAGGGATCCTGTAGCCATACTGAGGCTGACCAGTGAGCTAGCCCACCCATGGGATTGTACTCCACTTTTCAACAGCCTACACCTGTTGTTGTAAATTATGTCCATGGAACTGGACCCCCAGAGTGGCGTCCGTTATCTGGTGGGTACCATCATGGCTCTGTGTGGAATAGCATGATCCATGCAGTCATGTAAATGCTAATGAAGTGCACTGGGGTATGTTTCAGCATTTGTATGTGCATTGTCCATCTGCACAGGTGTCATGATGTTAACTACTGCTGTCATAAGACGTCTGTAGTAGGCATTGTACTACTCTTGTACTGTGTATGCCGTGAAGGGTGTGGTGCTGGGATGTTTATAACAAGGGTGATTAGCATATGTTTGAAATCCACCAACGAGGGGATAACCCCAGGTGTAGAACACCAGTCACATGTTGGTAGTGTCCATGTCAAGGATATTGTTGGTCTTGGAGGTGGTGTGTATGGGTTGATCCAGCCGAGTGGAGGTTATGAATCCCAAACAGCATTGGCCTAATGTGTTGGTACATGAGTGGCTATCCCAGTTAAGTGTGAGGTAGTGTCAGTCTTACATCAGTAGTACCTATCTGAGCCCTACTGTCCAGTACACCAAGACATGCGGTCTGGTAACTGTGGGGTATGTTGTTGAATCCTTAGCTTGATACAATGTGTATAGCAGTTCTGGCCACAGTTAGTTGCATGTGGACCACCTCTGATGCATTGTGCTAAGTAACTAGCCAGGATGTGTGTACAACATAGTGGAATATGGGGACACCTCAGCCGTGTGTGTGCCAGTCCAGGTTACATGACTGAAAGGTATGGTCTGTGTATAACCTGTCATTGCAGGTGTGCTCTGCAGAGCCTAGAGGCAGGTCCCAGTCACTGCAGAGATATTGAAGTGGTCCATTATAAGGAGTAGCTTGCCTACGTGCATCAGAGATGAAAATGTCAAGCATTGCGTCAAATGACCCCATGTTTTGCTTGCCTGTTCTCGTTCTGGTGGTGAATTTTATTGGAAACTGTGCAAGACAGGCAGTATAGAAGCAGCAAGAGCCTTACATGTTATCTGTACTCCCAGGGCTGACAGGTGCAGGTCATCCATGCCACAGCATCGTGTTTTGTTGACTATGTCAGTCAAAGCGGGCAGATACCAGATGCCTGTGGAATGACAGCAGAAGCATAAGCAACTGTTGAAGTGACACAATCAGTCGTTGTACAGTGGTAACAGGTCCGGATGAATGCATAATGCTCCCCAGGGCTTGGCCCATACCTTCAGGGCTACAAGACCGGTGAGCTATTGCATGTCCCTGCACACGTAGTCTGTGAAGTTGCATCTCAGGGCAGTCACACTAACATGGAGAATGACAGTCAAATTGTACCTGGTGAGGTGTGGCATGGGTGCATAGGTTATGTTGCAGAACCAATTACCCGACAGCAAGATGTAAGCGACTATCGCCTTGTGCAGCCTGCTGAGTGGAACATCAGTGTGACCGCCTACAGAGTCACCTATGACAGGTGTGTTGTGTATGTTATAACCCCCTATTGGCAGTATGTGATGGGCACACATGAGTCTGTGGGCTATAAGTTATTATTGTTGTGTTTGGTGATGGGGGCTGCCTTTGGTGCCTACACAGAGTATGGAGAGGTACTGCACAAGTTGTACTCCTATGTGTGGCCTGTGGTGGTGGAGATCTTGTGAGACTATGTGATGAGTGGGGTGTGTTGCGAATGTTACACATCCCCACATGATTGTCAGGTTCAGTCAGGGTTGGTGACAGCATTACCCCCAGCAGGGCTGCATATGTGCATCTCCCACAGGCTGTAGTGTCATAGGTTGGGAGGTGAGCATTGAATGTGTACATGAGACAATTGCTCTATTGCCACATGTATGACACATTCACCATATAGAAAGGCAATAGCACTGGTACGTGACAGTTAGACATGTCTGTATATACAACCATGTCTCACAGGATATGTGAGTTACGTGTGTACAACAGCTGTTGTACTGTAAGCAAGCTGGAAATGTAAGGAGAGACAGTGTACTTGTGAGAAATGGTGTGGAATGGGTGCTATATTAATCAGTAGCTCATGAAGTGCTCACAAGTTCTGAACAAGTGTTGAGCATGAAAATACAATACAGATAGGGTGTTGGATAATATCAACCCACAAGTGGCGACGACAGTCATAATTGGTGGCACCGCACTATTACTCTGCTGAGTATGGTATGCAAGTCCATGAACCATTATCAATGTAGATGTTAGCAGTACAGATGTACATGACAGTACAGATGTTTGACTACATATACCTCCATATGTCACAGGAGTGTTCTACCAGTGGCCTGTTGACAGAATCAACACTACAAAAGGTGCCAGAGTGACATGTGCATATCACACCAGTGCCAGCTACAGTAAAACAGGGTTAATGTGTTGTACTCCACCCTCATTGTAGCCCATACCACACAGACAAATGTGAGGCATCTGTGCATGTAAGGATGTGAATGGCCATGACCTATGAGCAATAGCTGTCTCAGTGTTGTGAACAACATACAGAATGGGCTTTGTGGGTGAGGTGTGTGACATATGTGCACATGCTGACAGATGATATCTGCATTGTCACCGCTAGGTGAATATCCCTGTACCCATTAACTACCACCTAGGCTGCGGTCAACATTATGGACACTGTGTAAGGGATGGTGCTGTGTAGTTCACCTCCCTGAGTTAGTGACATCTCCAGACCCCTTAGGTAGTCATACGAGGTACCCATGTCATGATAGGGTGCCATCCATGAGCATGGAGATCATTGAACAGGCATACACAGCACTTGGGTGGCCAATATTGGATCACATATCACCTTTAAGGGGTATTGGCCATGCGTGGATGGGCGATACCAGCCTTCACAATCCTCACCTCCACTATGCAACATGCTGCCTACCTTGCATAAAGACATGTGCTACACTATGATGTTGGACATGCTACATGTCCATATCCTGATCTGAAAGACATACGTCATGGACAGCCACCATCCTACTACTAGGATCGCCACATGCTGGACAGATCCCTGTGCCATACATGTGACATACTCCCGTCATACCATACAACCCTGTCCATCAAAGCTGCACATGTCATCTCTGTCATACATGGTGTGATGACTGCATGGTAGATGTAGTATCAACTGTCTGGATCAGTAATGTGGCACTGATGCACCTAGCGGTGGCAATATGGCTGTCAGATACAGCTAGGAAACCTTGC